>NC_087349.1:102330996-102634027 GCF_030014295.1 Loxodonta africana
ACTCTTTGAGGGGAGAAGCTGTCTTTTTTCCATATCAACTGCTGTATTTACCACCTTATTTGAGCAAAATTGTACTCAAGAAAATGTTTATTGAATGAATACATAAATGAATAAACTCAATTGGCCTGCTTCTGACTTAAATCTTTGTTAAATGCATCAGGAGTCATTACTCAGTTACTCTTCTGTCTTCCGAAAAGCTTTTTCCCAGGCACAAGTTTCCTAAAAATAAAGTGTGGCTATGTGGTATTCAAGAATTCTCTGGGATTATGTAGGAATGTGTAAGATAATGCTGAAATGTCTCAGGAGAAAAGAGTTATGTGAGCAACACACTTAAATAGGAATGAAATAATTTCAGACAGTGGTCAACTTCAGCGAAGTATTTGCAAAATAGCAATCAAGTGACTTTTCTCCTTTGCTTTTGGGGTCAGGGGCTGTATTTGTACCTCCAAACCTCACTCCTGGCTAATTGTAGGGTAGAAATGAGGGAAAGGCGGGTGCCCAGTGACTGCTGACGGCAGTCCCGAACATGGCACTTGATTCCTGCAGCCCAGGTCTGCTTAGCATTACACAGTTCTTAGCTTTGGTCAGGATGTGGTCAGTGTTTGTTGGAAGGTGTATGAGAAATTGGCTTTCCACAAGGAAAGCTCCTGAAAATTTATACCAAGCCTGCAAATTTTAGTGTAGAAAATTGTCTATGAAAATTGGGGGAGGAGGTTTAAAGAAAATGAATTGGCACCAAGGAAAATATTACATTTGCTTCTCTAAGGAAGAAAGTCTACCGGACTTTTAGTCTATATTTGAAAAGAGATAAATCCATTCTTGGAAATATTTTGGGATCCTTGGTTCTCAGATGGCTCAGGGACCATTCATTAGTGGTCAGATGATTCTAGAAAGCTTTGTGGTGATCAAGGAAGGAAAGATGAAGAACTGGGCACAGGGGCTGGATGGGGTGGGGGAGGCACTTATAAGGATGACAGGTACAATTCTCTTACAACAATCATTGAGGATCAGGAAGAAGTCAGAATTATTTATTGAGTTAATCATTGCCTTACTTTAATGGGGATTATCTTTAGCTTAAAGAACAATGGGGGGGAAAGGCATCTGGGGAAAAATCTTAACACCCTGGGAAGAAATTTATGATTTTAATCTCATCATGTTACTGTGGTGTTTAGCTTTTCCTTAAGAATAGCAACTAAATTGATGATGTGTGAGGTCCCTGCTGGCTTTAGATTTCGGCTATGCTGTGATTAATGAAGAATGGTGTGTTTGAGGAAGACCTTGCATGTCTCCATATATCCAGATCGAATGGTGTCATTGGTAGCATGACTGTGACGTCACACTTCCGTGGAACGAGAGAAGATAGGATATAAGCACTGTGCGTAAGGGATCATCCTGATGAAAGGACCTCTCCTCTGCAGTGTTTGCAGAGTGGGCTGAGGAACCCTGGGCCTGAGGAAGGAGGTTAGAGTAACAAAAACGTATCCCGTCATGATGTGTGAGCCCAGATGTTCCCTTTTGTTTCAGCCAGAGCCATGACTTCTCCAAACTGCTTTCTCAGCCTTTCTTAACACCAGAGCAACTTAAAAACAGATCACAACATTTACCCAAACTGCATAAAGCAGCTCCTCTGGGTCCAGGGCTTTGACAGGATTCATTCTGAAATGGTTCTGTGTCATACATCTGTACAACAAATTTGTTACTTTATAACAGAAGATTCAGACAAGAGTTCCTAGAGTCCAGCTGTGGATCTTTAGGTTGTCGTCATGTTACTCAGAAGAGGACAACTGTTTGAATCAAAGCCAAAGGTATCCTTGAATCATTTGGTATCAGGGCACTAATGAGCTCTACAGACATTTCAGATTCCTTTTCTTTCCCTCTCTCATTCCCCTTCTACCCTAACCAGGTGTAACTTAATCCAGTCTATTTTCCCCCTAAGTAATAAGCTGAAACACACATGTACACACACACATGCAGAATGTGTATATGTGTATGTATGTACACATACATATGTATAAACAAACAAAAACCAAACCTGTTGGCAACAAATTGACTCTGACTCATTTCGACACTATAGGACAGAAGTAGAACTGTTCCATAGGGTTTCCAAGGCAGTAATCTCTAGAGAAGCAGACTGCCACATCTTTCTCCCTCAGAGCACCTGGTGGATTGGATCTGCCAACCTTTCAGTTAGCAGCTGAGCACTTAACCACTGCACCACCAGGGCTCCTTATACATACATTATGTATATACGTATATACATATACATTCATTAAAAAAAAGTAAGTTAACTTTGAGTCAGTTCCCATTCATGATGACTCCATGTGTGTCCCAGTAGAACTATGCTCCATAGGGTTTTCAGTGGCTGATTTTTCATAAGTAGATTGCCAGGCCTTTCTTCTCACGTGCTTCTGGGTGCACTCAAACCACCAACCTTTTGTTTATGAGTGTGACTCATACATAAAAAACTACGTGTATACAATTTGTTTGTACTGTTAAGTGAGTTTCAAAACTGTGATTTTTGCTAAGAGCAAGGTACAGATTTTTTTTAATAGATATGCAAAATAGAGCTTCAATTTTCATTATGTCCTATGATTTTTGAAGATGAAAACTATCCTAATGATCTGCTGAGCCAACTCTAAGACTTTGGATGTAATAGAACTTCAGCACAGGGTATTGAAGGGATCTACCCAAGGTCACACCGGTAGTGTCTGGTTGAGCTAGACTTGAACCAGGTCATTGAACTCCCAGTGCTCTTTCTTCTTGAGCACATGTTTTGAGAGCTTTATTCATATTTAATTCTTTCCCACTTTTTCTTCACTAAAAATTGTTATAAATGGGTTAGGTTTATTCACCTGTGTTTCTTTTTCTTGATTTTTATGGTAAATTTATGAAATTATATGTGCTTTGCACATGCTATTCTGTCTATCTAATATGTTCATCGTTCCCTACCCCCTCCCACCATATTAGTTTGAAGAAGTCTCACTTAATCCGCTGACTCAAGTCCTCTGTGAGTCTGTGCAAAGCAAAATGTTCCCTGGGTAAACACCTCCCCTTATCCCTGGCACTTTGTCCTTTCCATGTACCCTAGCATCCCTTTATGTTTGCAACTATGAGCACTTTTTACATTGTGTTATAATTATCTATTATTCATCTATCTGTCTATCTGTCTTTCTGTCTATCATCTATCTATAGCATCCCTTTTTATCCCCAGTTTTACATTATAACAGATGGAAATCTTCATAGAACAAACCTCCAAATAACTTCAAATCATTTTCATCCTTATTTCTAATTTCTTTTCTAAACTAGTATGTCATCCTGAAGGTGGTCCTTTTAGTTCAAATTTTGGACAGATCCTTCATGAATCAGATTTCTACTTTAACAGGCATTTATTGAGCATCTAGAACCATGCAGACATTATTCCACTAAATCCCATTAAATCCTCACAACAATCCAGAGGAGTTTATTGCCAAAATCAATGTATAAGTACAGAAACTGAATCAGAGAGAGGGTCAATTTATTGCCAAAGGTCCACTGAGTGACTGAATCTAAGATTCAAACTTAACTATTTGAGTCAATATCCAAGATTTTTCCCCCATTACATCTATTCTTAGCCCATTAAGCACTTTCTTCCCTATGCCTAAGCTTCAACAGGATGTCAGTGGGGTAGGAGTGGGCGTCGGGGGAAGCTTTGGGCTAAATTCTTTGAATTTTGTGCCTCACATATACCTCGTCAAAAGTTACCACCATCAATAAAAAAATAAAAAAGTATAAACTATTATACTTTTGAAAAAAGGGAACTAAGGATTTTGCAATCTTTGTTGCTTCTGCTTCTGTTCAAAACTTGTCAAATTTAATTTCTTACCAAGAATATGTTTTTACTAGGAATGAGTTCAGTATTCTAACCACTGGAAGATAGTTGTTAATGATCTCAGAATAATGGAGAAGAAGAGATGGTATCATTTAAATTACTAATTCAAAGTGTAGAAAAATTGTTGTTTAATAGCCTCCTCCCACTGAATTCTTTTTTAGAACTTCTAATAAATAGCAAACATAAACTTCAGCTACTCTTTTTTCATCTTTTAACCTTCGGAGCCCTATTGCTTCATTAAGTGGCCACATATAGAATGGCAAAAGAGGAAGGGAAGCTAAAAATCGTAGTTATCTTCAAACTGGATTACTTGTACCTAAATAGTAATGAATCGTGTACAATCCTTCTCCCCTGTTTTGAAAACTAGACAATATTGCTGAGCTGTGACAAATCGGTCTTTTATAATTCACCATTGCTCATATTTGACATTTATCAATTAATACTGAATAGTATTATTTTTATTTAAATATTTAAATAAAATATTTTATTTTTAATATTAATATTTAAATAAAAATAAAAATAAGGCCCATAAAGCTTATTTAGCTTTTTGAATAACTCAGCTCTAGTGGCAGTCCAGGAATACTTAAGAGAATAAAAAATGATGGAAAATATTTATCTGCAGGTATAGTGGCAGCATGAAGGTCGAACGTTAGCTGCAGCTTTGGTGCTGCCTCGGTTATTGACTCTGCCCATTTTGTTGTTTGCCTTGCAGCTGTCAAAGAAGGGGGACAGATTTTGAAAAGCCAATAGGGAAAGGAGATAGAGAAAGGAGCCTTCCCTTACCAGAGGCAAAAGCTTTTAGATATAGTTTTCTTTGAAGCTATTTCATGTCACCAAAAGGATAGAAAGTCCCTCGAGTGTGCTGAGAACAGAGATCATGTGAGTCAGGGAAGTCAGAATAAGACAGAGGTCCCCAAGCGGTGGAAAATTTAACTGCAGCTTGCTTGGTATGCCCTGTGGCTTTACATCAGAATCCTGGTTCCTTTGCTTAACACACCTCGTAGCTTTACATTAAAATTCTGGTTCTCCTCTCCTTAACTGCTGTTCCAAAATGAGTGGAAATTGGCAGAAACCAGTTAGGTGCCATGTTGACATTCAGGATAACCATTTAGCTACACAGCAACTCCCCTGCCTCTGGGTGGAGTTTAACCTCCATCTTCTGAACATGCAATGCATGAAATTATACATAAACCTCATTGTGCCTCCGTAGTATGATTAAGAATGTTGCTGATGTGACTTGTATGAACTTCCTACTTGTAAACCCCTTGAAAGTAACCTTTCCCCTTACCCTTACTGAGCAGTCTTGGTGGCAGCAGCTCTGTTTCCTTTCCTTGCACAATGAAATAAATGCATCTTTCCACTCTCCCCACCTTGGTCTCTCATTTACTGGGTGAGTCGAGTTGTGCTGAGTAGACCCTGGGGTTTCCACCTGGCAATGAGATGGCTGTTGGACACCTGAGTGTTATTGCAGACCTACGAATGTGAAACATAGGATGAAGCCATAGAATAAAGGTTTCAAAATTCAGCTACTGGTCAGTTAGCCAAGGTGGCCAGCCAGACCAAAAGAAAGGAGTTGCCAGTATTGTTGATCTTACAGGCAGAGTCCTGGCTGAATTTTGTTAGAACTTGATTTCAAATATTTTCTCATCATTAGAACTCATCAAATGATAAGTCAGTATACAAAACTGATAAAGTCACAGTTGTTCTGTGTGAAGTGGGGTAGAAGGCCTCAACCACTGTATCTAAGCTTTACCTCTCCTCCTATAGCAGACCAGATTTCTCCAGGACACAGCTTAGAAACCATACTTTTAGAAACCTGGGAAATGTGATTGGTGATATCCCTTATCATCCTATTGTCTGTGGTCAAGGATAGGAAACCTCAGGCTGGTGGTTCTCAGAGTGTGCCCACAAGCCAGCAATATCAGGATCGCCTGGGAGCTTGTTAAGACATGCAAATTCAGACTAAAAATCTCTTGGAAGAGACTCTGCAATCTGTCTTTTAACAAGACCTCCAAGTGATTTTGATGCCTGCCAAAGTGTAAGAACCATGACTAGAGCATGGGTTTGAACTTTTAGATTTCTCAGATCAGTTGTGTATCTGGGTCAACAGACAAGCAGACACCAAGGTGGAACTGAACTTGCAAGGGTTCTATTATAGGGAACACTTGTGAGAGAAAATGGGAAGGGAGATGGGAAAGGCTGGGAGAGTCATCTAAGTTCAATGCAAGCCTACCGCCAGTGAAGGAGAGAAGGGGAACGTGTTAAACTACCCCATTTCTAGTATGAAGGTGACCTTGATGGCAACAGATAACTTTCCAGTTTTTCATTCTTTCAGGGAATGTAGTATGTACACATTTTTTGACTGTATTTTTCTTTTGGCGTTAACAAAAGTACTCTCAAAACTATTTTGAGAGTTTACAGCAGCTTGGGCCTTATGCTGATTTTTTTTTTGCTTCTGATTGTTTAAAGACTATAAACATTTGTTTTATTGTTTGAGGAAAATATGCCTTTCCGCTGGCTTAAAAATTCACAGAATCATAGGGGACTTTTATAGCCATCCTGCTGTAGAGGCATTAGCAAAAGATATTTGCTGGTGAGCTCATTCTTTCATCCATTCATTCGTTCTTCTATCCTTTCTCTACCTCTGCGACCTTATCTACGCTGTAGGTGCAGAGTTCTCTCCTGATCTAACAGGTAATTCTCGAACTTGAGCCTGCATCAGAATCACTTGGCGGGCTTGTTACAGCACATTTCTGGGCCCTACCCCAGACCTTCTGATTCCATAGGTATGGATTGGGGTCCAATAATTTGTATTTCTAATACATTTTCATGTGATGTTGAAGCTGCTGGTCAAGGGACCATACTTTGAGAACCATTTTGTCTAGGGTGACCAACCATCCTGGTTTATCTGGGATCTTCCCAGTTTTAGCACTGAAAGCCCCAGGTCCCTGGAAACCCCTCAGCCCTAGGCAATCATGACAATTAGCCACTATAAATCTAACACATTTGCCTGTACTTTGAAATCTCTTTTGAGAAATTATAAAAAATGGTGATGCTTGGGTTCTGCACTCAGAGTCTTATTTAGTGGGTTTACAGACTGGCAAGACATATGGATGTTTAAAAGTTCCCTGGGTGATTCTAATCAGAGATTTATTAACCATTGCTCTAATCACAGGCCTAATTCTCATGCAAAGGCATGTACCTGCCATTCCTTCACTTGGAATGTTCTTCCTTCTCAGTGGTTCTCAACCTGGCTGTCCATTAGAATCAGCTGGGGAGCATTTAGACACTACCAATAGCTGGGCCCCCACCACCCAAGCACAAGTAAATCAGAATCTCTGAAGATGTGGCACAGGCGGTGCTATGCTTCAGCTCCCCAGGTGATTCTTATGGGCAGCCAAGGTTGAGAAGTACAGTATTGTGATCTTCTAAGGGTTGGCTCCAGTCAGTAAAAATTTGCCTCTAGTCCAATCAAATTAAATTAGTTTCCCACCCCATTTCCCTGAAACTTTCTAATAGCACTTCTCACTTTCTGATATTTTCTTCTTTAATTTTCCATTTGTTTATTTCTGCTTCCCTCCACCCTGCCCAAATGGAATGTAAGGTCTATGAAAAGAGAACTCTGTCTTAACACTGTATTCCCCAGATCTTAGAACAGTCCCTTGGACATATGTAAAAAAACAAACCAGTTTCTGTCAAGTCAGTTCCAACTGATGGCGACCCATGTGTTTCAGAATAGAACTGTGTTCCACAGGGTTCTTAGTGGCTGTGACCTTTTAGAAGCAGATTGCCAGGGCTCTCTTCTCAGGTGCTCGAGGTGCCAACCTTTTGGTTAGTAGCTGAGTGCTCAACCACATGCGCCACCTAGGAACTCATAGAACACGTTGTTAATTGCAGTTGAGTTGATTCTGTCTCATGATGACCCCATATAGACACACACTCAATAAATATTGATTCATACCTGCAATGTGCCAAGCACTGTATCACATCTAAGGGCCAGTACAACAGTAACAGTAACAAAAATGGCAACAGGAAGAAAAAAAAAAAAAAAAAGTAGTGCTCTCTGTCTGATGGATTTCCTTCTTTTTTTTTTAAAAAAAAAAAAAACATTTTTATATTCTATAGGAGCCTGGGTGGTGCACGTGGTTTGCAATCGGCTGCTAACCTAAATGTTGGTGCTGTGAACTTACTCAGTGGCTCCACAGAAGAGAGGCCTGGAGAGCCACTTCTGTAAAGATTACCCTATGGAGCAGTTCTGCTCTGTAATATCTGGGATCATCACAAGGCTGACTCAACAGCAACTAGCAGCTGACCAGACAAATAGGGGGTGAACGTTTCACCGCTTAAAGCCTGGGACTGATATCTTGTCTCCTCATGGTAGTAACCAGCAACACATTAACACTGAAAATGGACTTAAGTGATTTATAGAAACTGATATGACATTGTGGTCATTTCAACCCTGGCCATGACAACCTGAGCCATCGTTTTGGAGCTCTGTGAATTTGTTCTGCCTTCCCTTGCAGCTTAGTGCTATTGAGGAGCTGTGAGGCAGTACAGCTTCCACCCCCATGTCGGGTCCATGGTGGGATCCTGCTGGTGGTCTGAGACCAGAGCCCCGTCTTCCTGCTGTGGTTGAGCTGCAGGAAGTGCTCTGTGGTCCCTCAGTCCAGCCGGACAAACAGATGAAAGAGCCCAAGAACACACACAGAGAAAACACATAAACAAGTGCATACTCATCCATTTTTATGGAAACAGACATAAATGGTGTGGGGGAGTGTAGCACATGAGCGTCTAGATTCAAGAGCATTTAGTCAGGAGACAGTGACTCAATCTTGACAGCAGAGTCTTAAATAAAAGGGAAAAGCAGTTGGTGGAGAGCAGACAAGACATGAGAAAAGTCTAGGAGACATTAGCTAATAAACCTCGTATGAGGACAAAGCAAGCAGACCATTTACTGATCTTAGGAGGTCCTGGACTGGAACAGGATGGTTTAAGGATTTGGTAGAGTCAACATTTCTTTATGCTATCTTTCCATCTAAAACAATTCACTTATCTTTTCAAGTTACTACAAGAATAAAACCAAAAATAATAATAATAAACCAACTGCCTCGATTCCGACTTATAGCAACCCTATAGGACAGAGTAGAACTGCCCCATGGGATTTCTAAGGAGCACCTTGTGGATCTGAACTGCCATCCTTTTGGTTAGCAGCCATAGCCCTTAACCACGATGCCACCAGGGTTGCCTACAAGAATATAGGGATGAATATAAAGTGACTTATCCAGCCATTTGAAATAACCTGCATAGCCAATGTAGCCACTAAAAAGAAAGAAACCTCAACTTTTGACTAGATTGATTATACATTTAGTTATTAAGCCACTGTTATTATAGTTGTAGTTGTTAGTTGTTGTCAAGACGGCTCCAACTCATGGTGACCCCATGTACAACAGAACGGAATGTTGCCTGCTCCTGTGCAATCTTCACAAATTAAGCCACTAATTCATAATTAAGAAACGCTTAAACTAGAGCTTTGTTTTTGCAAAGTGAAAGAAAATCCATTTGTTGATTGAAGCATGAGTGTGAACAGATGATACTTTGCCATATATAATATGTTTGTGTGTATAATATATGTATGTAATAAAGTGAGATGACAAACTCTTGGTTTGCTGAAAGGTAGTGACCATTCTACTTATGAAATGTTTAAAAAATATGACCTATTAGCATTCAAAATATTTATGTTTTTAGTGAAGAAATTTTAACAAAAGTGCTAGAAAGATGTGTCCAGACATAGTTACTACTTACTTACATTGTCTTTTAAATTGCTTGTAGACCAAATACCCATGCTACCCTGTCAAAGGCCAACACAGAACCTTGGAACAGCCTGGTCAGCACATCTAAGCCTGCCTTGCACTTTGTTGGGAGCCTAAGTAAGCGATCAGCCTCCCAAAGACTCTGTAAAGTTGGAAGTACAGGCATTCAACCTGCGGGGGCAGCTGTCAGGAAGAGGGCACTTGGCGTTTCTCGGTCAATTTGAAATTGTTTGTTTCTTTGAACATCTACTTGCACAAGCAAAACATAGTACACACATTTTATACTGTATTTTAATTATTTTCATTTAAAACAGCTTCATAAAAAACCAGTAATCTTATTGTTTATTTAATCATTAATTCAGTACACATTTATTGAGTGTCTACTATATGTCAGGCACTGCGATAGGCATGAGATATAGAATGATTAAAATAAAAACAGTTTACAATTAAGTGGGGGAAACAGGGCATTAAAGAATCTGTCATTACAGGTCATGGTAGTACTTGAATGACAACGGTGATAGAAGAGACACTAATGAAAGGGAAATAATTTAGAGGGGGGATGGGACAATTACATGACATTTTTTGCTGAGAAGGAGTTAGCCAGCCAAAGAGTACTTACATTGTATGGTTTTCAGAAAACTGCAAAATTGACGGACTTTATGTTTTCTTTTTAAAACTGAAGGAAGCAGAGGGACAGTAACTTGTTCTAGTTTTTATCATATTCTTGGGGAAAGAAATGGAAATTATTTTTTTTTCCCCCAGAGCATGGTAATTGTGGAGGAAACTCAAAAAGGCATTCAACGTTCTTTTTGTTTCGAGATGGTAATTTTTATCCCACACGCTGAATCCCCTACCCCCTAAATGATGTGTGTGTATAATCTTTATTCTGATATGTATCAGGGAAAAGATCGTGTTTGCACAGGAAATAAGGAATAAGAACACCCACAGGCTAGAAATTTTGAATAATTTCTGCAAGATGGAGGACAAATAGGACCTAATTTCGGGAGGCTCTAGGAAAAGTCCGCCAGGGAAGGAAGTAGAGGAAATCTTGAACTGAGCTGCAAATCACCCTGTGTTTGTAAGGACTGGGCTACGAAACCAAAGACAAGAAACCGCTGGGCACAGAAGTAAACGTCTGTCCTCCTGCATGACTAATCTGGGAAAATGAAACGACAGGAAACATAATCTTCCCTCTTGACACTTGGGCTCTGAAAGTGTTGAACAGGGACGTGCGTACTCTCTCACAGAGTCTATTTTAAATCCCAGTCCTGGACAAACAGGAAAGATAGCTTTCAGAAGCCGTAAGCACATATAAAATCATCTTTATTTTCCTTACATTGTAAATCGGGTCATCACAGGCTACAAATTCAGCTGTAGTAGAGTCTGCCAATGGAGTGATCCTCTTCATACTAGCTTTGCTTGCAGGACTGTGAAGTGTACGCTTTACTGATATAATCTACGTTATATCCTAATTGGAGACATATTAACAAACTGTGCAGAAGAAAGGCCTGTTGATCTACTTTTGAAAAATCAGCCACTGAAAACCCTGTGAAGCATAGCTCTACTCTGACACGCGTGAGGTTACCATGAGTCAGAGTCATGTAGACAGCAACTGGTTTTTATAGCATTATTAGTGCCTTTAAACAAAGAGTGATGTATTTGAATCTCCATTATTATGTTTACAGCCAAAACTGCAAAAGGCTTCTGTAAAGTGTTGAAAAGCAAAGATGTCACTTTGAGGACTAAGGCGTGCCTGACCCAAACCATGGTATTTTCAGTTGCCTCATATGCATTTCATATGCATGTGATATCTGAACTATGAATAAAGAAGACTGAAGAATTGATGTCTTTGAATTATGGTCCTGGTGAAGAATAATGGATATGCCATGGACTGACAGAAGAATGAATAAGTCTGGCTTCCAGAATGCTCCTTGGAAGTGAGGACAGTGAGACTTAGTCTCATGTACTTTGGACATGTTATCAGAAGGGACCAGTCCTTGGAGAGGGACATCATGCTTAGTAAGGTAGAGGGTCAATGAAAAAGAAGAAGACCCTCAATGAGATGGATTGACGCAGTGGCTGCAACAATGGGCACAAACATAGCAACAATTCTGAGGATGGTGCAGGACCAGGCACTGTTTCATTCTGTTGTTCATAGGGTCACTATGAGTCAGAACTGACTTGACGGCACCCAACAATAACCACAACTGTCAAAACTAAGTTTTAGTCAATATTTTGCCACCAAACAGTTATAATCAAGGAATAGGGCCTTAAGAGTGGTTTTCATTAATAAAAGTGCTGCCAACATAATTCATGGTTTGGGTATTTGATAGGCATTTGTTTGTGGATGTTAGTTTTACCTCTGAAGGTAACCTTGTGATCCACATTTTGAGAATGGAGTCCCTTTATACTGCCATAACAAGGGATTTTTATTGAAGGCCTGTTCCTCCTCTTCCTGTTACTGCTGCAAACACCATCATTACATTGGTGGATAATAGCAAGTGTCTGGAGTCAGATGACTCCATCTTTCTCCAATTGCTTTGCCTCAGCTATCCCAGCTAGACATTAAAAAAAAACTAAAATAGCACCCTGCCTATCACAGAGCACATGCTCAGTATATCCTAGCTCTAAAAGGATAAAGGTTAGGAAAATGATGGCTTAATAATGTCGATAGTTTGTATTTTCTATAATAATAATAATAATGCTGGTATTATTAATTTTTCCTGGATATTGTCAGTATTCTTCCAAACAAGCCTTAGGTTAGCTCTATTTTATATGTAGGTATACCCTTCTTAAAAAGTAAACCAATACGGTAACAAGAAAACTGATGCAGTATAAAAATACAGATTTATTGAACATAACAATTGGTAGCTCAATAACTGTCTTTTCAACATAATACCCTTAAATAACAAACCCCATTGCCTTCAAGTCAATTCCTACCCATAGCGACCCTATAGGACAGAGTAGAACTGCCCCATAGGGTTTCCAAGGAGTGGCTGGTAGATTCAAACTACTAACATTTTGGTTGGCAGCCAAGCTGTTAACCACAAATAGCTGATTATTTGAAACTTGTAAAAAAACAAATTTTATTGAATGGTGAAGTACAGCAGTAAAGGAAAACATACCTTAAAAAATTTAAACCAGATAAAGAACAAGGTAAGAAAACAGCGTTTAAATTCCTCTATAATCGACTCGACGGCACTGGGGTTTTTTATAAGACAACTTAAAAGTTTGAACCTTAAGAGTCAATTTCAAGTGAAGGATTTTTTTTTTTTCTTGAATATGAAAGGATATAGATTTTTCTTTTTGGTAGTCTAGAACTCTTCTCTATGGATAGATATTTCTTTGGTTCTGCTAATACATTTTAGCATTATACATTTGTCTCAGTGATCATTCAAAATCAAATATTCTCACCATGCATAATTCAAAACCTATCTCCCCTGGAAGTGTCTGATAATCTTTAATGAGAGTCTGTCAGTGATTTTTACCTTCACATTTAGACATTAAGTTTCAAATCCATTCTTAAACAAACAAAATAGAAAAAGAAAATGTTTACACATTAAACCAATAGTTCTTTTTGGTATTCACAGCATGCTTTAATTTCTACCACGTATGCATAAACTGGCAAAGTACCTTAAGTATGGGTTATAATAATCCTGATGGCTTGGAACCAATGTGTTACCCCCATGGAACAAGGTCTGAGCCCAACAAGTTCGGGGTAGATGCCTGAAACTTTGGATAAAGACAGAACTCCCTCCTGCCATGCACCTGGTCAGTTGTGCAATGCTGACCAATGAACAGCTGCTAACAATAAGGGTATTGTGCTTATGTAACACAGCTCAGGATCTGATGGTTAGTCTCTCGATACATGCTAGAACACTAGGGACTTTTCTCTTGCCAGGATGCCTGCTTCATGGAAAATACTGTGTCTATGTTGAACTGTATACTTAGATCTTCTCTATATATGAGTTAGTGGGCTTAGATTCTAGACAATGACATTAGCCTTCCAAGTAGGGCTGGAGGGGGTTAAGTCCCTTCCAACCAAGAAAGGGCTGCGTAGTGTGGTAATCAAATATAATTTTAGGAACTGTTTCCTGTAGACTTGTTTTACTATGTTCGCAAAAGTCTGTATTATGTTTCTTCCCATTGATGTGGGTGTGTACTTGTGTGTGTATTCAAGAGAGGCTTCCATTTGTTGAGTGATCTCCATGCAAACATCTTGGAGTGCTTTACAAAAGAATTTAAAAAATTAAACCAAACAGGATATGAAACTGTGCTGCCAAACAAGTAAGTCTTTAGGCATGATTTAAATTTAGTTAATGACATAAAGAGCTAAATCTGTGAAAGGAAGCAAGTTCCTTGGATCAGAGAAAAAGAAGCAGAAAACAGATACTCGTATTTTGTGTAAGTCTTCATCTGAGTAGCTTTAAAAATGTACTTTTAGAAGTGCAGTTGGAAAATCCCAGGCTAAGTAATCTCCAAGGACCGGTGTTTTAAAGAAAAAGACCAGATAATAGTTCCCATGTGCATAGTGCTTTACAGATTACAAAGTGTTTTCTCAGCCATTATCTCATTTGATTCTCACACCACCCCACCAAAATAGTTAAGGAATGTGTTATTCCATTTTACAGATGAGTAAACTGATGACAGGGAAATTAAGGGATTAAACTAAGGTCACCCAACAAGAAAGTGGTAGAGCTAGGATTTGAATATGGATCTTGATCTAAATCTAGTGGTCTATTTACAGTACAGTGTCTCCACTATGGCAAACCACTTACACTGGGTACTTTTCTTTGGCCATCATGGCTCTCTGTCTCTAGAATAACAGTAGTGAATCTGGTTTCCCAGGTTACCTGGCATTCTGCTTTGTCTCCAGAGATACTCCTGACATTCTGGTGGGAGTGGGAAATTAGAAAATCGGGGTCTTCTAGTGCAAAAGCACTGGAAATGATAATTTCATGGCTTAAAGCAGATTGATCCTTTCACAACATTTGAACTGACATTGATAGTTTGCCTTTCAAATCACCCTCCAGCACTTCCCAGAATCCTCCTGGAGAAGATGTGATTGGAATGGTCAAGGCATCAGCTCCTGTGGTTGTAGGTGGCCTCTCATGGCAAGAGACTGTGGCGGGGAAAATGAGAAGTCCTTAAAGAGCTTTCTTTCCATTGCCACCTCAGATCAAGTGTGGTTATCCTAGAACCTCTGAGGATTCTGTGAGAGTTGTGATTTCAGACAGTGAGGCATGCCTTTGTGTTAGAGAGGTGGGTGATATAGTGTCTGGATTGGTTCCTGAAATATATGTTGTTGTTAGCTGCTGTAGAGTTGGGTCCCAACTCATGGTGACCCCATGCACAAGAGACCAAAACTTTCCTGGTCCTGTGCCACTCCCTGATCAGTTGCAGATTGGACCACTGTGATCCGTATTTTTTTCATTGGCTGATTTTCAGAAGTAGATCACCAGTCCTTTCTTCCTAGTTGGTCTTAATCTGTATAGTGCCTGTATATATAGTTTGTATTGTGTCTCTTTAAAACAGATCATCAAGATGTGACTGACATCAGCTTTTGGTTTTATTTTGTCTTTTCCTTCAAAACATTTGATTTCTCATCCAAGGTTTAGGCTTTAAATAGGGTATATTTTCTTTGATATTCCTTTAACTTCAGGCAAAGTTGAGAAGAACAATGTTTTGTCACTCTGCAGATCTTTTGGTAAAGCACATGTGATAGAACTAAAGAAAAAGCAATTTAAACCAGGTCTCTATAACCTTCTTGAGCAGGTCACTCATGCCAAGCCCAAATAAGACAATGGAAAGTGGGGGGACCCCATGACGGCATCTAGGGCCTTGCAGAAGTCTATAAACTTAAAGATGTTACTTTTCATTTTACATTTCAGTCTAGTTTTTGCAGATTTTTCCCTTTATGTGACTAAAAATATTAATACATTGCCATTGAGTTGATTCTGACTCATAGCAACCCTATAGGACAGAGCAGAACTGCCCCATAGGGCTTCTAAGGAGTGGCTGGTGGATTTGAACTGTCCACCTCTTGATTAGCAGCCAAGCTCTTAACCGGTATGCCACCAGGGCTCCATAATATAAATTAGTATAATAAGAACACAGCCAACCTGAAAGATTTACTTGACTTCCATATGTAGGGAGATGTCTAGGAGTCTTTGAGACAGGAAGACAAACCATCCCATGTGTAACTCTCAGGGATAAAAGAGCTGGAATGGCATTTCATAAACTGGCAGCTCTTCCCAGCCTGGCCTCCTGTGAGAGCACACGTACTATGCGCCTTCAGTCTCTCTGGTGATGAGTTATTTCTCACTGCATTGTCCTTACCTTTGGACACTGCAGCTTGTGTTGATCTCGGTTATCACTTTGATAGCCTACTCTTTTTTTTTTTTTTAACTTCACTTGCTTGCTTTTGCTGCTTGGGCCCCACCAGTGAATTTCTCTACACCTTCCTTTACCCATCTGCACTTAAACTGATCTGCTCTGAGTGTATTTTTGTTGGATTCTCATCATATGAATGTCTGTTCCATATCACCTCTGCTGCATGAGAGTCAGCATTGATTCATCTCCTGATAACCTGGTTCCTCCATGTCCCGGTGTGTTTCTCTACCTAGCCCTGTGCTTGGTGCTATGGAAAGAATGTCAAATAGTGTAAGATAGGAATCTGCCCACTGTCCTACCTGCCTGGAATACTCCTTTTCATATATGTCCTAAAGTATTAATGACCCACTTCTTTACCAATCAGACTTTGGCAATCATTTCCTCTTTTAGATTCTTTGTGCATTTATCGTCTAAGTGGCTCAGGATCACATAGAAGATGGTATATCATTGCATAAGACCTGTGTTACAATAAGCTCTTGGAAGGCAGATCTTTATATTCTCAGTCTCTGGCAGAGTGTCTTGCACAGAATAGGTGCTCAGTAATTGTCTGCTAGTTATTAGTTTTGTATGGAACATAAGGCCATGCACACAGAAAAACCGAGAATAGGACCATAGCATAAAGCCTAGTTCTAAATGAAACTGTGACGTTTCAAGTGTTAAGCAGTGTTGTCTAATAGAAGTTTCTGCAATGATAGTCTATATCCACACCACACAATGCAGTAACCATTAGCCACATTTAGCCACTGAGCACTCGAAATGTGAATAGTGTGACCGAGGAAGTGGATTTTAAATATTATTTAATTGTAATTTAAATTTAAAACACCACATGTGGCTAGCAGCTACCAGATTGGATAATGCATGCTATAGGAATGTGGAGAATGGAAAGATAAATGTGCACTATGAGTTAGGGAGGTCCTCATGGAGGAAGATGGATTTGGATCTTGAAGCTTGGAAGCAGAGAGAACGAGTGGGATATTTTATGTAAGCGATGTAGCAGAAGCTCTGAGGTAACTGAAAATGTTGTGCTTAGGATCAGTTTGAAGACTTGAAGTAGAGCAGAGGTTGAGAACGAGGGATAATAGAAATAATAATAACAGCTGTCATTTATTGGTAGTATAAGCCACATATTAATTTAGTCTTCACAACAATACTATGACTCAGAGAGTGTAAGTAATTGGCCCAAGGGACTGGGTAATATACGGCAGAGCTGGAATTTGAATTTAAGTCTGTCTGGCTTGAAAACACAAGCTCTTAACCACCATGCTATGTTTTTTTGTGCTCTCCAGAAGTAAACCTGTTGCTATTGAGTCAATTCTGACTCACAGTGACCCTATAGAACAGAGTGGAGCTGCCCTATGGGATTTCCAATGCTGTAGTTTTTACAGAAGCAGGCTGCCACATCTTCCTCCTGTACGAAAGACTTACAAGTAGGAAATAGCCCAAATATTCTTCAAGTTGTAAATGGATGATTAATGGAATAACTCTAACCAATGGAATGCTAATTAGCAATAAAAAGGAACACAACTATAAAAAAATACATGTAAAAACATGGGGGTATCTAAAATACATTATTCTTGTTTTTACATTTTATTGTGCTTTAAGTAAATGTTTACAGTGCAAATTAGTTTCTCATTCAGAAATTTATACACAAATTGTTTTGCGACATTGGTTGCAATCCCGGCAATGCTGTCAGCACTCTCCCCCTTTGCCTTCACACCTTGGATTCCCGGTGTCCATTCATCCAGTTTACCTGCCCTTTCCTGCTTTCTCATCTTTCCTTTTGGGCAGTTGTTGCTCATCTGGTCTCATATACTTGACTTAAGTGAGAAACACGTTTCTCATGTGTATTATTGTTTGTTTTATAGGCCTGTTTTTTTTAATCTTTGGCTAAAAGGTGGACTTCAGGGGTGGCTTCAGTTCTGAGTTAGCA
Source organism: Loxodonta africana (assembly GCF_030014295.1). Classification (NCBI taxonomy): domain Eukaryota; kingdom Metazoa; phylum Chordata; class Mammalia; order Proboscidea; family Elephantidae; genus Loxodonta; species Loxodonta africana. Next base: position 102,348,998 of record NC_087349.1, read on the forward strand.
GGGTGTCCTGGGGGTTCCTCCAGTCTGTCAGACCAGTAAGTCTATTTTTTTTTTTTTTTGGTGAATTTGAATTTTCTTCAACATTTTTCTCCCACTCTGTTATGATCCCTGTCAGAACAGTCAGTGGTGGTAACCAGGCGCCATCTAGTTCTTCTTGGCTCAGGCTGGTGGAGGCTATAGTTCATGTGGTCCATTAGTCCTTTGGACTAATATGTTTTTTTTTTTTTTTTTCCATTCTCCTTTTCTCTGCACAGGATGGGACCTGTCATGGATTGAACTGTGTCCCCCCAAAATATGTGTCAACTTGGTTAGGCCATGATTCCCAGTATTATGTGGTTGTCCTCCATTTTGTGACTGTAATTTTAGGTTAAGAGGATTAGGGTGGGATTGTAACACCACACTTACTCAGGTCATTTCCCTGATCCAATGTAAAGGGAGTTTCCCTGGGATGTGGCCTGCACCACCTTTTATCTCTCAAGAGATAAAAGGAAAGGGAAGCAAGCAGAGAGTTGGGGACCTCAAACCACCAAGAAAGCAGCACCAGGAGCAGAGGCGTCCTTTGGACGCGGGGTCCCTGCACCTGAGAAGCTCCTTGACTAGGGGAAGATTGAGGACAAGGACCTTCCTCCAGAGCTGACAAAGAGAGAAAGCCTTCCCGTGGAGCTGACGCCCTGAATTTTTGACTTGTAACCTTCTAGACTGTGAGAAAATAAATTTCCGTTTGTTAAAGCCACCTACTTGTGGTATTTCTGTTATGGCAGCACTAGATGACTAAGACAGGACCAATAGATGTATCTTAGATGGCCGCTCACATGAAATACATTATAAATGAAAGAAGCCAGATTCAAAAGGCTACCTACCGAATGATTCCGTTTGTATGACATTCTGAAAAAGGCAAAATTATAGAAGTCAAAAACAGGTCAGTGTTTGCCAGGAGCTTGGGGTGAAGGGCAGGAATTGACTACAAAGAGGCACAAAATAATTATTTTGGGTGGTAGGAATATTCTGTATGTTGATTGTAGTGGTGGTTACATGACCATGCACTTTCAAAACTCATGGAACTGTGAACTAAAGAGAGTGCATTTTACTGTATGTAAATTATACTTAAAAAAAAATTTGACTGAGAAAGACAGACTTACAAATAGATCCAAGTGTATTTTCACAAAGGAATATAGTTAATGATTATGACTCAGGCTATTTTGTAAAATACTAAAGTTTTTGCATCTTAACATATCCTCATTTTATGCTGTACATGTACACATACAACAAAAAATGATGTAGGAATTGAAGACTCTTAAAAGAGATGTGTGTGTGTGTATCTAAAACAGTTAAATATATATTTAACATGAGTTGGCACAGTAAGTGTTTATCCAACTTGGTGTTTTTTGTCATCGGCATGGGAAAGGGGGGTAGAGGTGGAAGAGCAAGAGGTATTTTAAGTAAACCTGAATGGTAAGATGTCATATGACTTATCCCATTTTCCTTTTAATTTGTTTAAGTGAAAAATAACCACTATATGAGGTCATCGGTCTCTTTGAAAACTTATTTAAAATCTCCCAGTACATAATGTCATTACAATAAACCACTCATATGAGACCATGGTATGGTAGATATCTTTTTAACGTATACTGATTTCCTCTTCTTAAATTTCCAAACTGTCAGGCAGAATTAATTATCTAAAAGTCTTACATGACTTTGTCTTTGTTAATTTTGTTGTGTGCTCTAAAAATTATAGATACATACAATTTTTAAGCAGAGGAAACCTCAAAAACTTATCTGGACCAGTCTGTTGTCTATGTGGAGATAAGGGGTTATTTCTGTTTTATATTTGAAGAAGTGACTTTCAGATTGGTTAAGGAACTTGCTTAAAGAGTAGTTAATCTTAATTGAACTACAAACAAGACTAGTTAATGATCATGATTTATGCATTTTGCTTGGTTCTCTGCTTAAGCATTTCTCCAGGTTCAAGCTTTATTAATATAATATATAATAATACTCTAATAATATTGAGTAATTCTTAAAATAGCTTCATAAGGGAAAGTATAAATTACAGGGTACATTATTCTTTAAATATATTGCGTTTGCATTCTAACGTGGAATTTGAGGTAATGAATGTGAAAACACTTTTTAACCTATAAAGCACTGAGCAAATATACTTTTTCCTTCCTTGGCTTTTCTTGCTATTTTCCCTAGAGACCTGGGTAGTGCAGCAAGCACATTTGAATAGGAAATGGATATTTTTTCTAGCTAGGAAATAATTCTGTTTTGATACAAATATATAATTAAACCTACACATCTACATATAACAAATTTTCAGTGATCTAATTGCAATAAATTAAATTGCTTTTTTGAACTGATACAAACCAGTAATTAGCATCATGGTGGCTTGTCATTCTGTTCAGTAATCTTGTAGCATTAATTATATATATATATATACACACACACAGATATGTCTATCCTTAAGACTGCAACACTAGGCAACATCCCCATACTTACCCTGTTTATTTTTCTTCTTGTAATTTTACTTTAAAGATTAAAGTGGTCAGAGAGGAATTAGATATAAATAGGGTCAGAGAACTTATTAACTGTTAATTGTCTTATGAAATGTTAATATCTTCATAAATATATATTTTTGATACTTAATGAAAAGTCAAAACCACAGAAACAATGCAAATTTATGATTTTTTAATAGATATGCTAATATATTTAAGGGGGACTGGTGGTTCAGTGATAGAATTCTCACTTCCTGTGTGGAAGACTCAGGTTCGATTCCTAGCCAGTGTACCTCATTTTCGGCCACCACGCATCTGTCTGTGGATGCTTGTGTGTTGCTGTGATACTGAACAGGTTTCAGTGGAGCTTTCACACTGAGATGAACTAAGAAAGACCTGGTGGTCTAGTTCCAAAAATCAGCCAGTGAAAACCCTACGCACCAAAATAGTCCCATCCGTAACTACATGGGATGGCGCAGGACCAGGCAGTGTTTGGTTTCGCTGTGTATGGGGTCCACCATGAGGCAGGTGCTGCCTTGATGGCAGCTAACGACAACAGCGATGTATTTAAAGCATTTGGCATGTATTCTTTTGCCCCCTCCCTTTTTTTTTTTTTTTCTGCTTTCTAATTATTTCTCTTCACAAAATATAGAAAAACTTTGTAAAATGGTAGTTTTTTTTTTTTTTTTTTTAACCCTGTGGTAAGGGGTATTAAGCTTATGTTGGAAGACAACCCTTTGGTGATATTTTAAGAATAGACTTAAACATTTGTTGAAAACTTGGGTTATATTTTCTTTAAGGTCACTTTTACTCCTGTGAATTACTGATCACCATAATGCTGGGCTAGCCCAGTTTAGCTAAAACTGATGACCTATAAGATTGGGATCAGATCTCTTGGTCTCCCTTCATTCCTTTGTGGCAGGAACTCCAATGTAATAATGATGACTGCGGCTCCTGCATTTGTAGACCATGTAATGAGAAGACCTTCATTCACTGAGTGTCTGGAAGATAGGGTATATCGTCTCAAGTTGACTGTCTGGGTCTGCAAGCCCTGGGCAGAGGGATGGTGGGCAGAGAGCATGAAGTGGAGGGCTCAAGGAATTAAGCAGGTCAAGAAAAGAGGTGGGGGCTTTTGTACACTATAAAGATACAGTGTATAAAGGTTGCTAATCTAAGGAGATGCATATGGAATGGGCTGCTGTGTGATATTTGGAGAAAGTGTGGCAAACTTAGAAGTAAAGTAGTGTCATGGACTTTCCAGTTTATTTTTAGATTCTGTATTTGCATTCTTCCAAGGTTCTGCTGAGGATCCCCTTACACAGGGTCAGAATTGGGGAGGGGGAATAACAGGCAACATTTTAGAGATAATCGTTTTGACTGAGCTATTTTAATGTGTACCAAAAAGGCAAGGTAATAGTAATTGGATTTACTTTTTCGCTCATTACCAAGTATTGGAGGACTTGACTCATTGCTGTTCCTCGTCTCTAGATGAAGGGACCAGGGACTGAAATTCAGGGGTGTCTGCTGCACACATTCCTGAGTACTAAACAGTGACTTTTTACATTTTGACACATTGGCATCACAAATCTCTCTGGAGAGCTAAGTCAAATATGTTGCTTGGAATTGAGGTCACAAGGAAGAACCGGGGGATCCATCTAGATCAGGGCCTATGAGAAGCATAGCTCTGAGCAAGACCCTGAGCAGCTGGTAGGACAGAAAAGGAAAGAGAACAAAGATTGTGAAGGATGTGGCCAGGTAAGAACCAGACGGCCAGTGGGACTGCCTAGAATTCAGACCTGTAGAGGCTGAAGTGGCCTTGGATTACTGGCCTGGAAAGGAGCTGAATAACCGAGACCTGTCCTTCAAGGAGTTCCTGGGTGGCACAAATTATTGAGCGCTCGACTACTATCTGAAAGGTTGGTGGTTTGAACCCACTCAGAAGTGTCTGGGAAGAAGGTCCTGGCGATCTGCTTCTGAAAGTTCACAGACTTGAAAACCCTGTAGAGAGCAGTTCTACTCTGCACTCGTGTGGTCATCGTGAATTAGAATCAACTCCACAGCAACTCCCCCCCACCCCTGCTTCAGAGGCCTGTAGCTCACGGGATCCATGAGGAGCCCATCTCTCTTTCTTAGTCTATTTCTCTCTCCTGACCTTTCACCTCTCACTTCCCCACATACTTAGCAAGTGACATCAGAGAGGCAGGAATAGACAAAGTATATTATCCCTGGATGACTGACTTTGAGGCCAGTGAATGGATTTTGATATTGACCAGAAAATGAGCACTGACCCCCGAGTCTGGCCTGTCTGAGTTCATGTGTAGGAAGGTTTGAGAACACTATTTTAGATAGTAGAAAACAGTCTTATTTTTGAGCTTTTTTTTTTTAAACTCAGAACTGTATTTCAAATAAAATGTTATGTAAAATCTCAATATGTTGTCACCTCTACCAATCTGTGAATACAAAATATGAGCACACTTCCTTTTCATATCCAATTATTATGGCAGGAGCCTCTACTTGCCAAAGTGCTGGGAATTAACTCATCTCAAAATGTTCTCAAACTTGAATTGTTGCACTTGGACAAGTTACTTAACCTTCTCATAGCTCAATTTCCTCCTTTGTAAAACAGGGGTAATACCTACCTAGTAGAGTTCTGACAAGGATTAAATGAATAAATAATTGTAAAGCACTTAGTGCTTGACACATGCTAAGTGCTGTATAAATATTAACTATTTTTTAATTTTTCCTGCTTCTGCCTCAAGCATGCTCAGATATAAGCAACTTTTCCCCTGCTTTTTCTAGCTCAGATGCCTCGGGTCAGCACATGGCTCCTCTGGGGAGAGCATGCTGGGCAAACCTGTCTTCTCCCAGTGACAATGACTGCCACTCCATACTTCAGTTTCCAGGAAAGGACATTGTACTGATTTTCCCCAAATGTAGACTACAGAGCCTACCTTGTCACTTTGTATGAGATTCATGGGGAATGCTGGGAGAATGCAACACAGAGGATAACTCGCAATGGCAGCACAAGTCCAGATCCAGCCCAGGCTCCTTCTAGGTCAGCTGCCACCCCATGTAGCAGAGGTGGCTCATCCCCCAGCACCAAAACCACTCAGGTCTCTAGGCTGAGAGTCTGGGCCAATCGCTGGCTTCAGATTTACCCACTAAGGCCTCACCCCACCCCGCAGCCCTCATTTCCTACTCCACTACGAAGCTCTTTCGGTATTACCTAAATGAGAACGGCTATTCCCTTCTGGAGAAATACCTCTGTCTCCACAGGATTGAAGTCGAATCCTGTGTGGAACCCACAACAACAACAAAAAATTGTAAAGTAAGACATCATTGGTACATTTCCTAAATCCTACATTTACAATATAAAACAGAGCAAAGTACTGCTGCTTTGGCTAAAAAAAAAAAGGAGGTGGGAATCCCAATGCTCCATTTACTTGAGCTTCCCCTAGCTCACCTCAGCAACCCCTCAGGCCACTCTGTTAAGCTTAGAATGAAGGTGGCATCTTTAAGGTCTGGTTTCTCTTAGGAGTAGTGTATTGACAACCTTTCCTTATTTTGCATCATCCTTAGATTACTTTCACTTTATAGCGGAGGTTGGTATTGACAATGAACTAAAAAGAGCTTTTTTTTTTTTTTTCAAATCAGATATCATGGAAAAAATTGTTTTCTGTATACTTAATTTTCTTAGAAAGAAAAGAAACAAATAAAAAATTTTAAAACTTACAATGTGCCAGGTGATTTTAAGTATATTATATAATATCTGCCACAACTCTGTGATGTAACTATTATCCTTCATATTATATAATGAAAATGGACCTCCTGAAAGTGGAGTTATTTGGCATGGGTCATAAAGCTATAAAGTGATGAATCTGTATAATGCTATAGGCCATAGTCTTTTCATTCCTTCCTTTCCATCTGTGGAGCCTTCAGGAAGCGTATTACACTTCTTTAATTTCTGCTGTAATGCATTACTGTGATTCATTATTGCTATGAGCAGAGAAGGGAATGGAGTAGAGCCAGTAAACCTTCAAAAATGCTTCATAGAAAATTGAGAGTGTTGACAGCTTTTTAGAGGCAAAGGACAAGTCCTCGTGTCACCTCTTGAACAGGGGCATGGAAAAAGAGCAACCTCAGATACTTTTGCCAACTTCCTTGAAGTTTTGAATCTCCATGGGTTACTAGATAATACCCATTTCTTTTTTTTTCCATTTCTGACCATGAAAAGGATACAGTAAATTTTCAGTCTAAAGTTAGGAACTGTCCACTACTATATCACCACTGTCATTTTCCAAATCACTTGCTATAACAACTTATTAGGAGGTCAAATGTGGTAACCAGAATATGGAGACAGTGTTTGCTAATGAACAGTAAAACAAAACAGTCTGTTTATACCTTTGAACTTGATAAGATTTAGACTTTGCCCTAATGGTTGATCCTTTATGATCTTAAAGATGGTAGCTTAAGAAATATCTATTCATCAAAGATTGCTACTGGTACCTCATTTTCCCTAAAGTGGATGAAAAAAAGACCTATTTCATTGGGATAAAAAATATCTTAAAATAACACTAAATCTTCGAAATGATGAAGAACAAACAGTCACATTCCCACGTAGTGCAAAATCTTCATCTTATTCAGAACATGGCTGACATGTTTACAAGCCAAGTTTCCTTTCGGACTAGAGGATTCCACAGATGTCTCATCTGGGAGGACTTATGAGATGTGTGACTTACTTTATTATTATTGTTAATAATAAAACAAACTGTTCAATTTGAAAATCATTTAGTATCCTTTTCATTGCTTTTTGCACATTTCCTTTGTAGCTTTAAATGGATCCTTTTTTATTTTAATAGTTTATTCACTCTTTCCAATAAAAATAGCTGAAAAACCAAAATATAATAGGCATTGGGAGGACACTATGTTCTTGGAAGACCTTATTGGTACTACTGATATTAAAAGAACCAGAAAGACACACAAAATACTATAACCACTTTTGTGAATGTACAGTGAGAATTTTGGTAGAGTTGCATATTGCTGCTGCAATGTAAATTTTCTTAGGTTGTTTAAAAAATTGAATTCTTTGTGCAGGAATTATTCTAAATTGAGTACTTAAGAACTCAAAGGAAAACACTTAGAGGCCCTCTCAGCAAGCCATGAAAACATAAGATGCCACCTCCATTAATGGGCCACCTACTGTTTGACAGGTTTGACGTCACCTATCTTTAAATGTGGACTTTGATGTTTGAGGCCATTGTTGGGACGATTGTGTCAATCCATTTCATTGAGAGTTTTCCTCATTTTTGGTGGCCCTCTACCAAACATGATGTCCTTTTCTAGTGATTGGTCTTCTTTGATGACATGTCCAAAGTAAGCAAGGCAAAGTCTTGCCATCCTTGCTTCTAAGGAGCATTCTGGTTGTCTTATCTCCCTTCAGAGGCTCATATACCAGTACATTTAGCAGATTAGTGAAGGTATTAGTAATTTTTATGTTTTGTCTACCCATATATGTATTACTGCATTTTATTATTTAGAGCCCAGTGATTTGTATCACTAGTGATAAATAGGTTATAAGATTTGCAAGGTCAAAAATCTTTTTTTTTTTTTCTCTTTTCCTTAACCTCTGAATCATCAGTGCAGCCAGGTGTCTGCATCTAGTGGATGCTAAATGAATGTTTGATAACTGAATGAAATAATGTTACCTATTTCTGGATAGAAAAACTGAGGCATATAAGGTTAAAAGGCTTCAAAGTTATATAGCAAGTAGGTAGAAATGAGGAACTAGGTCTCATATCTTTTTGCTATTCTAACCAATCTTTGTTTTCCATCAGATTTTGCTTCCTTCAAAAGAAAATCCTTCATTTATAATAATCTGATTTTTAAAAGTTGAACTAACTCTTTGTAATGTATTTATCAAACAAAGATCTGGTCTCTCCTGGATTCCTTAGCAAAAGTGCTTAGAGATATAATTGTACAGTTGTTGTACCACCTTAGGTGCAGATAAGTTTTTCTAGAATCTTTTAGACTAGATAAACAGACTCTCACAATGCCTATGAACAATTAAAATTTTTTATTTAAACTAAAAAAAAAAACAAGAAACACTGCTTCAGTAAAATCAATTAAATTTATTGTAACTAGTGTAATCTACTTTATAAGCTTGGGAAACAAATAAGGTCATGTGGTAGTCATCAGTGCTTGTTTACCAAAAATTTCCAACTTTATGCCTTCTGGCAACATGGTAGTATTGTACTTCATGACTTACTTATGGTGGGGTGGGACCATGTGACTAGTTCCAGCCAAAGTGTTATGAACAGAGAGTGCATACTATTTCCAGGTCAGAGCATTTAATATCCAATTTGAGACCCTACAGGAGCTGTCATTCTCTTTGCCGTGGTAGACTGGTAAATTGTTGAGGTGGTGGCTTCTCTGTCAGCCTGGGCCCCTGAGTGACTATAAGGAGCAGAGTCCGCTATTGATAAACAGTTGACATATAGCAAAGAAGAGAAATGAACCTTTGTTGTTTTAATCCACTGACATTTGGGGTTGTTGTTACTGTAGCATGATCTATCCTATCTTGACTAATAGAGGTCATATTTCTCTTATTTTTTCAGCTAATCTTTGGAACCTCCAAAGTTTATCATCTGTTCCCTCCCACCCACTCCTCATCAGTTTGCACACAATTCCAGGGTTTTAATTTTTCTAAAAAGTTTGGGAAAAAAAGACTGAAAAATCTTATGAGTGCATTACCGTCTTACGAACAAGTGATTTCTTGTCCACTATAGGGTTGCTGGAAACCCTGGTGGCGTAGTGGTTAAGTGCTATGGCTGCTAATCAAGAGGTCAGCAGTTCGAATCCGCCAGGCACTTCTTGGAAACTCTATGGGGCAGTTCTACTCTGTCCTATGGGGTCGCTATGAGTCAGAATCAACTCAACGGCACTGGGTTTTGGATTATAGGGTTGCTATGAGTCCAGATTGACTTGATGGAAATGGGCTTTTTTTTTGCAGGGGGGGGGTTAAAGTGATAATGCCCTTGCTGGCCCAGATCTCTGCATAGGTCTAAGTAGTGTCACATGCCAAGAAAACAGCTGTTTAATTCACACTTACATCCTTAGTGCAACAGTCTGAAAGGGTAACAGGACCTTAGCACTCACTATACTGGAACCATCCCTGTCTCCTAAGTATTGAGCTGTGTGACTTACTTTTCACCACCTATCATGGGTCCCTAACTGGGTACTTGATCCTCTATCCTGTCAGTAGACCATGATGAGAGCCATGATTCATCAGAGTGATTCTAAAAATCTTTCCCATCAAAAAGGAAGAAATAAATGGCTTGATCCTTGCTCAGGGAGGCCAATGGACAGAGACGCAATTCTAATATGTCAAGATGCCATGTCATTATTATGGAGTCAGAAGTTCTTGCAAAAGGTGAATGGAGTGAAGCTTTATAAAGGTGCTGTCTGATTTGGGCCTCAAAGGATATGACTTTGTTGTTGTTTGTTTGTTTCTAGTAGAAAACCAGAGAAAGGCACTGAAGGAAGAAGGACTGTTCATGTAAGCATGAGTCTTAGCGAAATATTGAATCCAGAGTAATTGGAGCAGGTGTGTGTGGTGGGCATCTGATGGGACATAAATCTGGGAAGCAGTCTGTTGGTGTGGTGTGATTAATTACTTTTGTGTGTGTCCTTTCTAGCCACGGCCTTGTGATTCCTACCCATGTGATTGGGTGGGGCTGTGAAAATAAGATAATTGTGGCCCACCAAGGGGATTTTAAGGGGATTGGTCAGTTTTGCCTTAAAAGAGAGCCAATTCCAGCGCAGAGGGAGGAGCCTACCACCACCAAAGAAGGAGAGACCCGCAGCAGAGACCCTCAGGAGAGAGCCACAGGAGACAGCACAGTGGGCTTCGCTGCCCATGGAACAAGAAAGCTGAGTGCTTTTGTGCAGAGACTGAGGGCCGGGGAGAAGTCTATGCCCAACCCATGAATTTGAGACTTGTCAGCCTCCACAACCATGTGAACCATTTCCTTTATATGGTTTGTGAGTTCTGTGAGACATTGAGGCAAATTAGGGACCCCAAAGACAGGAGGGAGAGTACTGAGGCTAGAGGGAGTAGCTGATGTTAGAGATGATGGAATGGTACAGCAGCTTGGAAAAGTTAGGTATTTGGGACATCTTTAATTTCCGCTTCATAGGGATCAGCTTTGTGCTGATCCTTATAAAAGAAATTACTTGTTTAGTTGGGATGCATGGGAGTTGAGAGATAACTATAGAATATTATTTTGGTGGTTAAAAAAAAGGGGGGGGGGATATAAAATAGTAATTTTGATTAGTGAATGACACCATCCTAAACATAGCATCTTTGTATATAGTTTATACATATAGTGCCAATTTCAAAACCTCTCACATTACATGACTTCTAGAATTGAGAGGATTCTCTCTAAACTGAGTTGGAGATTAGGAAGCATATTGGCCTTTCAGAATGCTGGCAAAGAATAATGATTCCCAAAGAGATCCTCTCCGTGATTTCTAAGATAATATCCTTTTCTGTGTACAATTCTAAACATGGTGGTGGCCATAGAGTTGAAATTGTTAGGGAAGCCTAAGCATGGTTCACCTTCTTCTTCACTTCCTCCTAGATAAAATGCTGTCTCTTGTTCCTGCCACCCACTTCAGATACCACAGGAAGCTGCTTTGCTTTGTGGTCAGACAGGGGAGAGGGAGGTGGAAACCAGCACTTCAGTGGACGCCACAGAAGCTGGTACTTGGAACTCGCTTGCCACAGGGTACCACAGGGCTGGGGGAGTTTTCTGAGAAGTTTGTGGGTAGTTTGTATAGTCCCATTAATTAGGAAATTAGATTGCTGGCTATAAATTGGAGGGCAAGGATTGTCTTTATTTAAAGTTGAGGAAATGAAGCGTGGGAGGGTAGATGATAGCCATGCTTTTGCACCAGATTGCAGTGGTTTACTTGCTTTTGCTTTGGGGGTCATACTAACTTCAGCACCAAAGTTGGTCCCCTGGAAGCCTGTTCAGTTCTCCATAAGGAACAGTTAGTTTTACATGATTTCCTGTTTGGGTATGATTCTGAGTAATGTAAGTAACCTTATTGATTACAAGTCTTCTTCTCTTCCCCCAAATTGCCCATCTGATTTTCTTCTTTAAAGCTCTCTCCATTCCTTCTAGAAACAAAACTTAAAACTCAACTACTTTTGATATCTAAACCGAGTTTCCCTAGGCTTACAAGCTTATAGATAATATCTAATAAGGAGTAATAATGTCTCTCTTCGCCACTATAATTCCAGGCCTCCAGCTCCACTATTAAGCAGTCTTCTCTTATTTTCCTCACTCTAGCCCACTAGCTGGCATCTAAATTTCAGAAAGTCAGTTAGGGGCAGTGCCTTACCTCAGCTATGGCCACCAGGAGGGCCTACGATATGAACACTGGTGTCTATATCAAGAGACCTGGTGCCAAGTACTCTTCGTGTTCCACCAAGATTCTGACATGGTGCTGGAATCCCTGATTTCTCACTGTGGGGATGCTATAATGGGTTCCACACAAATGATGACTATGTCTGTCTTTGCAGTTATGCTTTTCTCCTAGTCCCTGAAACAACATTTCTTGTGTCTATCATGGAAACCGTTCAGTCAGCTTCAGCTGCAGCCATTCTTTCTACAGTATCTATTCTAGGGCCCATACCGGAAATAGACAACAGACTGCTCATTCCATCACAGTCTCTTCCTGAACACGTACAAAGAAACATTTCGTTATTGTTTTCCAAGGACCTTTCCCCAAACAAACAAAAAATTCCAACACTGAAGCATAAAAACCAGAGTTCTTATCCACCCATTCATTAGGCATGTGTGAATCCCAATTTAGGCTCAAGCACATCCAAGAAAAGTTCCTTCGCACATGCCTCTTTTTTAACCAAACTGAAGAGGATGTGCTGAAGATTCCGACACCAAATCCCACACTTCATCACTGTGAGATGAATGGGTTATCAGGACTAACTGTTACCACATCATGTAGCATGTCATCCAAGGTATTAATTTTCACGAGTTTTATGGGAGAACCTCTGTGCATCTGCTTTATCTCTAGGGCATTTGCATCATTTTGGGGAGAAAGTTGTAACAATCATGTTCATTTATCTTTGGGGGAGACACAGGAGATTTAGCACTGGACTTCCTATGTGATTTGAAAAATCAAACCTCTTGGTCAAGGGGTTATATAAATTGAGAATTTCTAAAGAATCAGGACAGAGATGTTTTTCCTTCTAAGCCCTGTGGATTAGGTTCAACGTAAGAAGCATTCGTTATGTGTAGGGGAATTATATTCATCCACAGAGTGAGGTTGCTGCTCAGAATTCTCTAACTAGAGACAATTTCATTTTTTGTTTTTAAAGCATCTTTACTTTGAAATTGGTGGGTTTCAAGTACATTTTTAGGTAACTATATGTTCAATATTCTGTTTCAGTATTTACACTGGGTGGAAACGTGATGTGGGCCATTATCATTCTAATAAAGTCAGAGCTTTATGAATTAGATGCCAATTCTAGAAAGAAAGAGGAGAAAGGGGCTGTGTTTTGTAGGTCATGTATTTACATGAAGTTGAGAACTGCTCATTGTAGTAGGGAGACTAATACACCCAAACTATGCTCAGAGTATGGTGCCCAGAATATGGTGTCTAGATATTACAAAAGAAATTTTCTTAGCTAATAGCTTCCAGGTTAGTAATTACATACGGTGGGACTATATAGTGTTTGACATATGCATGCACACTCTAACAATTCCTTTTTTTTTTTTTTTTAGCTTATATTATGTCTTATTGTCTTGACCCGAAGCTCCCAGCTCATTTGATCATGAATCAGAGGGGGAGATCGGGGCCTGCAGACACCAGGTACCCCCGGGGACTGTAACCATCAAGCACGTATGTCCCTACCCCAAATTCATGTGGTACTGGTGTAATGGATTTCTGAGTGATAAAATAATGCTGCTTAGAAGCATTTTCTGAAAGTTTTGAGTCTATAACAGAAATAATTACGTGAACCACAAAATACCCTGGCTTCCTGTTGTGGTTCATTAACACGAAATTCCATGATGTGGAATATCACAGTGACCTCACTCTTTTCCCTTCCAGTGTTTTATGATGGCAGCTCTGCAGAAGAAAGCCCAGGCTTCTAAAATATAACACAAAACAAAATGTAAACATTTAAATGACCAAATTCAAGTGTATTTAAAAATCCAGAATTGACCTTTGCCTGAGAGTGTTCATTTCAAAGCATCTAACATTTCCAGTTAGAAAATAGTTCCTCTGGCCTCTTATAAACAATTTCAATTTTGTTTTAAAACCAAAATGTTAATTTTTATCATTATTTTGAAGCCCTCTTCATATAACAACACTTAGGATTTTAAACATGGCTTTGCCTTAAATAATCTGAGCTCAGCTTTCCCCTGCAGCCTGAGTTATGGAACCTGCAGTGAAACAGATTCCCTTCCTCTTCCATTCTTGTCTGCTGTAATACAGGACTAGGTTGTAGTCTTCCCTTAAACTATGGTTATATACTTACCTATATACTTACTCCAGGCATGAGGCAAAACAAACAAAAACACAACCCCCAAACCTGAGTTACTGAAGCAAAAGGAAGTCACAGTGGCCTCATGAGAAGCTACTAGAACTCTTTCTTTCCCTTCTGAGACCTTCCATTATTTTTCCCATCCACTGTATTTTTTTTTTTTTTTTTTGGTGCATCATCTCTCACTTCCATGGAATAGCAATCCCATCCTAAACCAAAAAACTAAACCCATTGCAGTCAAGTCGATTCTGACTCCTAGCTACCCTATGAGACAGAGTAGATCTGCCCTATAGGGTTTCTAAGGAGCAGCTGGTGGATTCGAACTGCCAGCCCTTTGGTTAGCAGCTGAACCCTTCACCACCGAACCACCAGGGCTCCAATCCCGTCCTAGACACTACTTATAATAGTCCAGCAACCTTCACAACTATGTAATCAGGAAAATGCCCTCAGGTTTTGCCCACTTGCTTCTTGGAAATGGTAGGAATCTCCCAAACACCCTTGGGTGGCTGCTTTTCAGACGTGTAGTAGTGATGAGATTTTGGAGCAAGGGAGCTGGCATAGTCATTTTAAATGTAAGTAGGTCTAAGGGGAATAGAGTGGGAGTTGACTCGACAACAGTGGGTTTGGTTTGGGTTTTGGTAAGGGCAATAGAACAGGGGAGTCCTAGTGGCGCAGTGGACAAGTGCTCAGCTACTAACCAAAAGTTGGGGGTACGAACCCACTAGCAGTTCCATGGGAGGAAGATGTGGCAGTCTGCTTCTACAAAGATTTCAGCCTTGGAAACCCTGTGGGACAGTTCTACCCTGTCCTGTGGGGTCAGTATGAGTTGGAATCTACTCGATGGCAATGGGTTTAAGGGGGATAGAACTCTCATCTGATCCACTGGGAAACTTAAATTCTGGAAAGAATTGGATAAATTTTTCATTTATAGTTATTTTTTAGTTTGATGCTGATGTATCTTTAAGAATATCCAGCCTCTATTTTTACAGGAAATATAGCATAAGATTATAGAAAAAATGTTGAATTAAATTTGATTTTCTTTTTTGTTTTTTAAGTCTTTTTTTTTTAAAAATTTTTATTGTGCTTTAAGTGAAAGTTTACAAATCAAGTCAGTCTCTCATATAAAAATTTATATACACCTTGCTATATACTCCTAGTTGCTCTCCCCCAATGAGACAGCCCACGCCTTCCGTCCAATCTTTTCGTGTCCATTCGGCCAGCTTCTGACCCCCTCTGCCCTCCCAGCTCCCTTCCAGACAGGAGATGCCCACATAGTCTCATGTGTCTACTTGATCCAAGAAGCTCACTCTTCACTAGTATCAGTTTCTATCCCACAGTCCAGTCCAATCCCTGTCTGAAGAGTTGGCTTTGGGAATGGTTCCTGTCTTGGGCTAACAGAAAGTCTGGGGACCATGACCTCCGGGGTCCTTCTAGTCTCTGTCAGACCATTAAGTCTGGTCTTATGAGAATTTGGGGTCTGCATCCCACTGCTCTCCTGCTCCCTCAGGGGTTCTCCGTTGTGTTCCCTGTCAGGGCAGTC
This sequence comes from Loxodonta africana, assembly GCF_030014295.1. Lineage (NCBI taxonomy): Eukaryota > Metazoa > Chordata > Mammalia > Proboscidea > Elephantidae > Loxodonta > Loxodonta africana. The sequence goes on from NC_087349.1 coordinate 102,364,602, forward strand.
ATTGGTTGTAGCCAGGCACCATCTAGCTCTTCTGGTCTCAGGTTAATGTAGTCTCTGGTTTATGTGGCCCTTTCTGTCTCTTGGGCTCATACTTACCTTGTGTCTTTGGTGTTCTTCATTCTCCTTTGCTCCAGGTGGGTTGAGACCCAATGATGCATCTTAGATGGCCACTGGCTAGCATTTAAGACCCCCAGATGCCACTCTCCAAAGTGGGATGCAGAATGTTTTCTTAACAGATTTATTGTATCAATTGACTTAGATGTCCCCTGAAACCATGGTCCCCAAAACCCCACCCCTGCTACCCTGGCCTTTGAAGCATTCAGTTTATTCAGGAAACCTCTTTGCTTTTAGTTTAGTCCAGTTGTGCTGACCTCTCCTGTATTGTGTGTTGTCTTTCCCTGCACCTAGAATAGTTCTTATCTACTATCTAATTAGTGGAAACCCCGTCCCTCCCCCCCACCTCTCGTAACCATCAAAGAATATTTTCTTCTCTGTTTAAACTATTTCTCGAGTTCTTATAATAGTGGTCTCATACAATATTTGTCCTTTTGCAACTGACTAATTACACTCAACATAAGGCTTTCGAGATTCCTCCATGTTATGAAATGTTTCACAGATTCATCACTGTTCTTTATCGATGCATAGTATCCCATTGTGTGAATATACTATAATTTATTTATCCATTCATCCGTTGATGGGCACCTTGGTTGCTTCCATCTTTTTCCTATTGTAAACAGTGCTGTGATGAACATGGGTGTGCATCTATCTGTTCGTGTAAGGGCTCTTATTTCTCTAGAATATATTCCAAGGAGTGGGATTGCTGCATTGTATGGTAGTTCTATTTCTAGTTTTTTAAGGAAGTGCCAAATTGATTTCCAAAGTGGTTGTACCATTTTACATTCCCACCAGCAGTGTAGAAGTGTTCCAGTCTCTCCACAACCTCTCCGACATTTATTATTTTGTGCTTTTTGGATTAATGCCTTGTTGGCGTGAGATGGAATCTCATTGTAGTTTTGATTTGCATTTCTCTAATGGCTAATGACTGTGAGCATTTCCTCATGTATCTGCAAGCTGCCTCAATGTCTTCTTTAGTGAAGTGCCTGTTCATATCCTTTGCCCATTTTTTAATTGGGTTATTTGTCTTTTTGTAGTTGAGTTTTTGCAGCATCATGTAGATTTTAGAGATCAGGGGCTGATCGGAAATGTCATAGCTAAATTTTTTTTCCCAGTCTGTAGGTAATCTTTTTACTCTTTTGGTGAAGTCTTTGGATGAGCATAGGTGTTTGTAAATTTAATTTTCTTAAGTTTAAACTATATGTTTATGCTTGGATAGTTGGGTGTTAAAGATTAAAAGGTCTGAAATACACATGAATATATATTATAAATGCATAATGATAACAAAATGTACTTTCATTGATATTTTTCTAAGGTGACACATTAAAAAAATTCTGTTCTCCTTTCTACTTGATTTGAAGTAGCCTGTTATTTTCTAGAAGACAGATATTGCATTTTATTGATCTCAGAGTCCTCAACAGAGTCTAATACAATGGTTTAAGCTTGGTTAAAACACACACACATACACACACACACAAAAAACAGTTGCCATCAAGTTGATTCCAACTCATGGTGGCCCCGTGTGTGTCAGAGTAGAGCTGTACTCTATAGGGTTTTCGATGGCTGATTTTTCAGAAGTAGATCACCAGGCTTTTTTTTTCAAGGCACCTCTGGGTTGACTTGAATCTCCAATCTGTCAGTTAGCAGCTGAGTGGCTGAGTGTGTTAACCGTTTGTCCCATAGCTATTCCATAAGTATTTATGACATTAAATTGACTTCCTGTTAATGCTTTTTTTTTTTTTTTTATTGGGAAGTAGAATTGCAAATCAGATCACTTGAGATTTTGTTCTGGGTTTAGATGATTCTAGGTCTTTTGGTCTGCAAGAATGGTGCCCCTTAAGTTTGTACAGGGAATGGGGCCTTGGCTCTAAGGTAAGGCCAATGGACCAGGAATGAGAGAAACTCTCCATTCTTATTAGGTATTTCTGTTTTTCAAAGATAGACTCATGATCTTCTATGCTTTATCGAAATTAGTAAGCATAACATTTATTCTGACATTTGATATTTGATATGCATAAGCTTGCCCTACTATCTTCTATTTCTATGAGTGATCTTTCCAAGATGCAGATCCATGGCATTCTTCTGTAGCTTCTTATGGTTTCAGGATAAAAATCATACCCTTTAGCATTTTTAGCATGGTTTGCCATGAATTACAGTAAGGTTCGTCTTTTGCTACTCTCCAGCTCCCCAGTTTATTTTCCAGCCATCCTGAAGTGCTCACAGTCTTCTAGTAATCATTCTCTATGACACTTCTGTAGACCCCCTTGCACTGCAGAGGAGGGAATGTTCCTTAATGTAGGGGTAAAATTCCATGCAGCCTTCTCATTTCTTTGGTTGGAGTATATTTTGAAGGGAAAAGGCAATACTTCCTTCCTTCTTTCTCCATCTCAGCAGGTTTTGAGTTAACAGAGAGAGCAGACAATGTTTCTTTGTTCCCCTCAACAAAAACTTAGAAGGGAACTTTGGGATTCATTGAGTTATATGATTCTCTTGGGTTAATTGTTTTAAATTGTGCTCTTCTAGATCAATGGCCCTTTTAAATTGGGCAGTGGAAGCATTTGTCTTTACAATGTACGAAGATACCACATTTTTTTTTGTCTTGTAATAGTTAAAAAAAAAATAGTCATTCCCCATAGAATATAAATAATGGATTTACATGAAGGAGTTTACCTCCACAGAACCTTTAAACAGCCTTCATGTTGTACTTCTGATGCCTAAAATACCAAACTTGAAACAATAAAAGTAGAAAATCCTTTTTAATCAAATTGGGGGAGGGACACTTTGAAAGCCTCCCCCTCTACATTCCCTTACTTGTTCTTAGGAGGAAGGAATCAGAATGTCTGACATGACTAGTTTTGGTTGCTTTTCTGTAACAGTAATGCTAACGAAGTAGGAGTGAGTTAAAAGCTTCCTTTTCCAAGAAATTACCACACTCCTAAGTGAACAGCCTCCCCTTTGCCCCCTCCCCGCTTGCTCACAAACTGGTGTGCCTGAGATCGGGAAGTTCACTAACACCTCATTGTGAGTGGGAAGAACAGAACAGAGCGCCAGGGAGCAGGGGAGGACGGGAGGTCAGTGCACTGACCCGGATTCGGGGGGCTTTGGCTTGTGGAAAAACTTCGCCCAGCTCTGCCAGTTTTCTGTTGCGCGGTATTGGGGTCTCTGCGCCCTCTGCTGGGCAGAGCAACAAGTAAGCTCCCCGCCGCACCTGGCCGCCTGAATGTCAATCTTTCCATAACCAGGTGCAGATTTTCCCCTCCCGGGTGACAAACTTCTTGACAATGCTATCCCAGTGTAAGATGATGATCATGAAAACCCAGGCTTGAGTTGTCTACGGCGCTTTGAAGTTTCGTTTGAGCAAACAGACAAGAAGCCATTGTATTTTCTACCCCCCAATCAACTTCATAGCTACCCATTTCCTCTGAATGTGGAATGTGGCTTTAATCTTCTTCTCATGGCATTCAACTCAATGGCACAAGACACTAAAATGTTATATATTTATGTCCAGGGTAAATGCAGGCACAAGAAGAATCATCTAGTAACCTACATTTTCCGTTTAACATACATATGCCACATTCTTTTGGGAGTTGAAGATTTGACATATTTTAATGGTTTTCCTTACGTTTAACATAGCTCTTTTCAACATTAGTATTCTAATTTCAGGGATTAAAAATGTATTTGAATTTCATGCATTTATTTAGTTATTCAGCAAACATTGACAGGCACCTACGATATACCAAATGAATCTCTGGTGGCTCAGTGGTTAAAGCGGTTGGCTGCTAACTGAAAGGCCTTGAGTTCCAACCCACCAGCTGCTCCACTGGAAAAAAATGTGGCAGTCTGCTTATTTACAGCCTTGGAAACCCTATAGGGCAGTTGTACTCTGTCCTGTAGAGTTGCTGTGATTTGGAATTAATTCCATGGCTGTGGGTTTGAATTTTTTTTTTTTCACTATATACTAGACATTGTGTAGAACTGGGAAGAGTACTAGGAGATGGAGAAGGAAAGAGGATATCTAAACGCTTGAGAAGTTCAATCTAGAGGAGGCTTAGACATGCTATATAAAAAGGCAGTAATAAAGGAAGAGACAAATTGCTGAGGAAACATGTTGTTGTTGCTAGGTGCGACCAAGTTGTTTCTGACTCACAGCAACCCTATGGACAACAGAAGGAAACACTGCCTGGTCCTGCGCCATCCTCACAATCATTGATAGGCTTGAGCCCATTGTTGTAGCCACTGTGTCAATCCATCTGGTTGAGGGTCTTCCTCTTTTTCGCTCACCCTCCACTTTACCAAGTATGATGTTCTTCTCCAGGGACTGGTTCCTCCTGATAACATGTCCAAAGTATGTGAGACAAAGTCTCACCATCCTTACTTCTAAGGAGCATTCTGGTTGTACTTCTTCCAAGACAGATTTGTTCATTCTTTTGGCAGACCATGGTATATTCAATATTCTTTGCCAACACCACAATTCAAAGCCATCGATTCTTCTTTGGCCTTCCTTATTCATTGTCCAGCTTTCACATGCATATATAAAAAAGTGTTTTTTTTTTTTGCACATGAAGTGATTGAAAATATCATGCTTTGGGTCAGGCACACCTTACTCCTCAAACTGACTTTGCTTTTCAACACCTTAAAAAGGTCTTTTGCCAGATTTGCCCAGTGCAACACATCGTTTGATTTCCTGACTGCTGCTCCTATGGGTATTGATTGTGGATCCAAGTAAAATGAAATTCTTGACAACTTCATCTTTTCTCCGTTTTTCTTATGTTGGTTATTGGTCCAGTTGTGAAGATTCTTGTTTTTTTATGTTGAGGTGCAATCCATACTGAAGACTGTAATCTTTGATCTTCATCAGCAAGTGCTTCAATTCCTCTTCACTTTCAGACATGTGGGCGAGGAAACATAGAGGTAGGAATAACAACACTTTTACAAAGGGTCAGAAGTTAGGATATGCTTCACAGGATGGTAAGAGAATGGTGTTTGTCTGTTTGTCAGTTAGGCTAGGTAGACAGGAAAGATTGTAATTGTACGTTTCAAGAAATGCTTGGTTTTGAGAAGCTGGAGTCCAGGAAGTGTAATGTGGTGAGAGGTGAGGCTAGAGTGGGTAGTTTGGAGCCAGATTGTGAAGTTTAGCAAGCTAAGCAGATTGGATTTTATCCAGTTGGAGGTGGGAAATCACCAAAAGACTGTAACAGAAGAGTTTGATGGCTGCTTTTCATTTTAGAAATACCTCTCTGGAATGCATAGAGGGTGGGGAATGCCAAAATAGTGACAAGGAGCTATTTAGGGAACTGTTACAATAGATAAGACAGAAGATGATGATGACATGAAGAAGGGCAATGACAGTGAGGATCCTAGAAAGAGGATTAACTGAAAAGCTGTTTAAAGGGTGGAAACTGATTGGACCTGGAGAATGAGGAAGAAGGAAAATTTGACTGGTGGATCATGATATCAGAAAGAGTGGAAAAAGTTTGGTATAGCAATAATGATGTGATTTTGGGCATGTTGAACTTAAGGTGACTGCATTTAAGGATGCCTACTAAATATGAGACTTGAGCTCAGAGAAAGGAAATGGCCAGTGGGGGAGATTTGGGATTTACCAGCTGGGAGCCTGAGGAATCAGTGAGAGCATCCAGGAAGAGTCTCTGTGGAGAGAGAGCGGAAAGAGAGACAAAGACAGAGCACCTCCCACTTCTCTTCTACATAGTAGAATAAGATGAAAATTTCATTACTCACTTTTTAAGTATGAAATGTTTTTGATGATGTGGATTAGGGTAACATTTTATCTTAATGAAAAACCCATTCAAAAGTAAATTAAAAAAAAATTTCTTTTTTAACTCGTACGTGATCACGCCTTCATCTTGGAGTCTATTAGTTTCATTATCTTGGATTTAATGACAATGTATGTTTCCAGAAAAAAAAAAAAAGCCATATTAAATAAAAAACAATGTAAAAATAAACTCTAGATGACCTTGATATATTCAGGTTAAAGCCACAATTAAGTTGTATACCTGATAAAGCATCAAAGATGGAGTTCTTTTTGGGATGGGCTTTGGCATGAAAAATGGAGAAAGATCTAATTTGTTCTGATCTTAAGAGGGAAATCGACTTTCACTTTTATCTATAGTCATAGGCATAACTAGTTCTGAAAAAAGTCTCTTAACAAGGTGGGGGGAATTTAGAGATTGTGTAGTACAATTCCATCTTTTAGACAAGGAAACTACTGCACATGAAAAGTTTGAGAAATATAAAGACTGCATCCTATGTCTCTTTGCAGATTTGTAATTCACATTGTCACATTAAAGGCTCTGAGAAGTTCTGCAGGAAAGAAAATACTGATTTTGTTTAACCTAGCATTTCCTAGTCTTATTTGAATAAAATACCAACCAAATATTTCCTAGAGTTTGAATAATGGTACTTTTAAGGGTTTCCTTTACAATCAAGTGGACAGTGTAAGATTTCAGAGTATCAGTTCAGTTAGCAAACACTTTTTTTGGCCCCCTAATTTTTATAGACTCTGAGTTAGGCACTAAGGACACATAGCTTAATCATAAAATAATAATAATAATAGCAACAACAACAATAATAATAGCTAGAACTTGGCGAGTGCTTACTAGGGGCCAGGGTTTTTGCCAAGTATTTTACATATACTATTTTTTTTTTTATCTCATCAATTTTTTTTTTTTTTTTTTTATCTCATCTAGTCCTCACAACCGTGTAAGGGAGATACTAGTTCCCATTTTAGAGATTAGGCAACTAAAGCCCAGATAATGAAGTGATTTTCCAAAGGTCATAGGCATAGAGAATGGCAGAACTGGGATTCAAAAGTAGTTTTCATCTGATACCTATGCCTACATCCTTAACTACCAAAGTGCTGTCCTTGAAGACTTTATGGCCTTAAGTAATATCCGTAAACAGTCCCAAGATGGGCTTCAAGTATTTCGACTTGAGGACCCCCAATCTATGATTTCTAGTGTTAACCCCTGATATTCTGCATTACACTGAAATATGTTCCTCATTTAATGGCAGCTAGGGCAAAAAAAAAAAAAATTTTTTTTTTTTTTTTTTAGGGCAGCCCCTTTCCCTCCGACTCTGTAGCTCTTGGTATAAAACATCCCTTTGTTGGGACATAGTATCTCGTTTCTTCCACATTACATAATGCAACATACGTGAAGTGGATCAGGATATAGCTAATTTACAACTTTCCTATATGGTTCCTGAATGTTCCTTTTCCTTTTTTTTTTTTTTTAAGTGGAAAAAATGAGCGCTATATTTTAAATCTTCTTTATACACTCTAGGCAATACTTAAGCATTTAACTCTTAGCAATTTGTGTTTTTAATGGAATAGGGTTTTCCTTTTGGGTCATTTTCATAGAGTAACTTTGGTTGTCCAAACATACTCTGAAATACATTGGGGATTATGGTTTCAACACATGTAAGCCTAAGGCCAAAGTATGAGTAACACATGATATTTTGTTACATTTCATGAACAAACCACTGTTTTGTGGTATAATACAAAACATAGCTAAGTAGTTTAGATCAGTATCAGGCATTACAAGGTTAGGTTTTCAATTTATGTGATTACTCAAAGCTCATTAGAAGTATATTCTCTAGCTCTAGGGAATGCCGCCTAGAAAATTGTGGTTTCCCTTGTGAAAATGGTATATTTTTAGTCCATTTATTATGTTTTTAGCTTATCTCAATTCTATTCCTTTGTACTTTCAGTACAATAGTTGAATTCATAAATAAACTTACAAAGTCTATTTTACCAGTAAGCCAAAAAGGGTAAAAAAAAAAAAGAAAAGAAAAGAAAAACACATTATTGTTATTTATTAACTTAAGCTCTGTCTTTAGAATGTCACAAACTTTCTATCGATGAAGTGCTAATATTGCAAATTATATTCTTTAAATTCTACCAACTGCGATGTGGTAAAAAAAAAATAACCAGGAGTCCTAATATTTGCTCTAGCCTACACACTAGAAAGCCAGTTTGTCTTTCTGATTTTTTAGTTTCTTCACTTAGAAAAGGGTCCTAGTATTATATGCCTTGTATGTGAAAGTTATTTTCAGATACAGTATGAATAATATATGTATCGTATATATATGGGATCAATTTACTTGCTAGCTTTGTGATCTTGAGCTCGTTATTTAACCTCATTGAGCTTTGGTTTCCTCATCTGTAAAACAATGATAATCGTAGTGCCTACCTGGTAGATTATTGTGAGAATTAAACTGGACAATGTACGTAACACTGGAGACAGAATCTGATACGTGGTAGCTTCTCACTGCATGCTAACTTTGTTCTCCTCTTCCTTATAAAGATTTCTATCATTTTATTTTTTCACACACTAGTCCTTAATTTTGTTTACGTGTGAATACCTTCAAAATCACACTTAAAACCCTTAATAGAAAACATGGAAAAATATGAATTGTGAATATACAGCTGACACCTGAAGAATTGGGCCTAATTTGATCCAGCAAACCTTTACTGAGCTCTTGGTATGCATAATATATTGTACTGACTAATGAGAGTTGATCTCTTTCTGAATTCTTGTTAAGTACACATTTCAAGATAGGTCATTTTTCTTTTAGCAAAATAAGAATGCGTAATCAGTAATGTAAGAGTCATTACTTAGCGATAATTCATTTCCTTTGGTTTAAAATGGAAGTACTGACTATATTTTCACAACTGAAATACTGTGTACGGGGCCTTTCCTCTAGAGGGATTATAGAGGTCTTGGAGAAAAGGGCAGCAGGATGTTGTCCCCAAGGAGACAAATGTGAAGGAAACAAATTTGTATACCATCAATTTGTGAGTCTTAACTAGGCACACATTTATTGAAATATTCTTATATGTAATTTTGGAATAGTCATTTAAATGTGGCTGTATGTCTCTAATCCCTTTAATTCGTGGAGACCTTTTCTCTTTTTGCTTTGGCCATGAGGAAGCTTAAAGCTAAATCTGTGGCCCAATTTTATTCGTCTTACGATACTTTAGCTTGTGTCTTGGGCCTTATTTATCTTGGCCCTGATTTTGTTATTTGTCTTTTATATTTATTTTTAAATTTTATTGTGTTTCAGGTGAAATTTACAGCACAAATTAGTTTTTCATTCAAAAATTTATACACAAATTCTTTTGTGACAATGGTTGCAATCCCTGCAATGTGTCAGTGCTCTCCCCCTTTCCACTCCATGTTCCCCTTGTCCCAGGGGCTGATTAACAAGTAGTGTGGTATGCAGCGGCTTGCTTTAAGCAAGGTACACACTGACTTAATTTTATTTACTTACTAATCTGTGGTGAGCAATTTCACATGGGTTTTACCATATCTTTGATATGGTGGGGAACAGGTGAAATTGTGCACTGCAGATTGGTGGGAAGACACAATTGGGCCCTTGCATACCTTGATAATATGGCCCTGCCATGTCCCTTGGCCCAGTTTTCCTGTCCCCTCTTGCCTTCTCATCTTGCTTTTAGGCAAGAGTTGCCCATTTGGTCTCATATACTTGATTGAACTGAGAAGCACATTTCTCACATGCGTTATTGTTTGTTTTACAGGCCCATCTGATTTTTTTGGCTGAAAAGCGAGCTTAGGGAGTGGCTTCAGTTCTGTTAGCAGGGTGTCTGGGGGCCACAGTCTCGGAGGTTCCTCTAGTCTCTGTCAGACCAGTGAGTCCGGTCTATCTTTGTGAATTTGAATTTTGTTCTACATTTTCCTCCTGTTCTGTCTGAGACCTTCTATTGTGATTTGTGTCAGAGTGGTGCTGGTAGCTGGGTACCATCTAGTTCTTCCAGGCTCAGGGCGATGGAAGCTGTGATTCATGTGGTCCTTTAGTCCTCTGGACTAGTATTTTCCTTTTGTCTTAGGTTTTGTTAATTTTTCTTTGCTCTGGACCAGGTGGGATCAATAGATGTATCTTAGATGGCTGCTTGCAAGCTTTTAAGAACCCAGACACTACTCACCAAAGTAGGATGTAGAACATTTTCTTTATGAACTATGTTATGCCAGTTGACCTAGATGTCTCCCGAGACCATGGTCCACAGCCCTCAGCCCCACCAATTTGGTTGCTTGAGGTATTTGGATGTGTCTAGGAAATTTCTACGACTTTGCCTTGGTCAATTTGTGCTGACTTCCTCTGTGTCGTGTGTTGTCTTTCCCTTCACCAAAGTTGACACTTGCCTACTACTTAGTGATCTCTTCTACCAACCTCTCCCCTCCCTCATAACCATCAAAGGTTGTTTTTTTCTGTGTGTAAACTTTTTCTTGAGTTTTTATAATAGTGGTCTCATGCAATATTTGTCCTTTTGTTATTGACTTATTTCACTCTGCATAATGGCCTCCAGATTTATCCATGTTGTGAGATGTTTTGGAGATTCATCATGGTTCTTTATCAATGCATAAATATTCCATTGTGTGCGTGTATCATAATTTGTTTATCCATTCATCTGTTGATGAGCATCTAGGTTATTTCCATGTTTTTGCTATTGTGAACGGTGCTGCAGTGAACATGGGTGTGCATATGTTTATTCATGTGACGCCTCTTATTCCTCTAGGATATATTCCTAGGTGTGGGATTGCTGGATAGTATGGTATTTTTATTTCTAGCTTTTTAAGTAGGCACCATATCATTTTCCACAGTAGTTGTACCATTTTACATTCCCACCAGTGGTGCATAAGAGTTCCAATCTCCCCACAACTTTCCAGCATTTATTATTTTCTGTTTTTTTGATTGGTGCCAGTAATATTGGGATGAGATGGTGTCTCACTGTAGTTTTGATTTGAATTTCTTTAATGGCTAATGATTGGAGGAATTTCCTCATATGTCTGTTAGCCACCTAAATGTCTTCTTTGATGAAATGTCTGTTCATATTCTTTGCCCAGTTTTTAATTGTTTGTCTTTTTGTTGTTGAGGTACTGAAGTATTTTGTAGATTTAGGGATTAGACCCTGGTTGGATATGTTGTTGCCAAAAATTTTTCCCCATTAGTAGGTTCTCTTTTTGCTGTTTTAGTAATGTCTTTTGATGAGCATAAGTGTTTAATTTCTAAAAGCCTCCAGTTATCAAGTTTATCTTCTGGTGTTTGTGCATTGTTAGTTATGGCTTGTATTGTATTTATGTCATGTCATGTAATATTGTTCTTATTTTTTCTTCCAGGATCTTTATTGTTTTTGATTCATTTTGAGTTAGTTTTTATGTATGGTGTGAAGTATCGATCCTGTTTCTTTTTTTTTAGATAGACTTTCAGTTACGCCAGCACCATTTATTAAAAAGATTGTGTTTTTCCCATTTAACGGACTTTGGCCCTTTGTCAAATATCAGCTGCCCGTAGGTGGATGGATTCATGCCTGGGTTCTTGATTCTGTTCCATTGGTCTATGTATCTATTGTTTTACCTGGCTGTTTTGACTACTGTGACTATCTAGTAGATTCTAATATCAGGTGGTATGAGGCCTCCCATTTTGTTTTTCTTGTTCAGTAACGCTTTACTTATCCAGGGCCTCATCTGTCTTTTATTTTATTGTCTGTTCATGGTCCAGAAACCTTATTTAGAGTGTCAGAAACCTAAATTCTCTAGAGAAACACTAAAAATTAGTGTAACAGAATATATATATCATGAGTAGCTATGATTTGAATTAGGCAGAGTCACCCAAACTTGTTGGGAAGGTGTTCCAAAAAGACAGTGAAAGTGGGTTGTATAAGTCATTGTTACATTAATTTCTCAAAAGATGGCATCAAAGCACAGGGCAGATGATAGAAACAGTCACCGAGGACATGCGATACGTCCTAAAACAGCCTATAGTCAGACCCTGGATCTGCTGTTTCTCCAAGCTGACTGAACATAGATAACTTTCCAAAAGAATTCAATGTCTAAGGCAAAACACCCTCTGCTAAGCTGCTTACTAAACTTTTGTTTGACCTGAAGGTGATGCCAGAGAACCAGTTCCTTCAAGGTTCAAAAAGATACCTAAGGGCAGATGGCCTGTATGGGTCACTGCCATTCTATGAATCCAAACTCTGGATTCCAGGAGAATCAAAATCATTTTGTTAAGTGAAAGGTAGTATTAATATAAATACATAAATGAATAAATATATAGGGGAAAAAATATAGGAAAACCTTTTGTTTGAAAAGATCTGGTTCCCAAATGAGCCAGACGTCTGACATGTACAGGGTAAGAAAAACATGGGTCAGCTTACACCTCATCTGCTCCCCCTTGAAAACTGCATTTGTTTTGGCAAACCCCAAACTGAGTTTTTGGAAATGGGGTATTCTGAGAAGAGACTAGCAAATCCTCATGATTCTGGATTGCTCCTGGGATCAGAGTGCTGGTTTGAACAATGATCCTGATTTTTAACAGCTTTTTTTTTTTATTGTGTGTGGCTCCACTTTGGGCTGGGGGGATTTATTTGTTCTTATGACTTCACATTCCATCATGAGCCTCCATGTTGGCCCATGTCAGTTGAAGATTAACTATGGTAATTCTCAAGGCAACTGTGTGCATGTTAGAGTTTCCATGTAGATCAACATGCCTTCTCTGACCCAGAACCCAGGGCTGGGGATGGAAGTGGAATTTGTGGAAGGGCACACACCTTAGACATTCCCCTAGAGCTAGCTTGGTTCTGGCACAAGGCCTTGACTGCCCACTGTTAACAGGATAAGTGGGCAACTTCTTGTATGTTCGTTCTACGATTTCTGGCTCTCTTCTACATTTTTATAGTTAGGGTACATCAGATTTAGTAATAAAACTCCAGAAGGACCATATGCTTTGAGATATAATTCCTTTTCCAATACTGAAAATGAAAAGGCTACTTATGAGGCTGTGAATCTGTAAACAATCAGTCATTCCCTTGTTCAAAGTAAAAGCTAGTTAGCATAATTTATTAGCAAATTCAGTTTTCTGTAAAGTGCCATTCATATTCCCATAAAAAAAAACTCTGTATCAAAATGGTAAGTAATGACTTATTCAAAGTAATACCCAAGGAAGTTTTCCATTTTATATCATTGATGGTGGGATATGATTGAAAGGGGCACAAAACATATTGGATGTCCTTTCACAAACTGTAAAAAGTAGAGTTACTGGATCTTTATGTGGAGTATTGGTTTTATTTTAAATAAAATGCTCTCCCTACATCACATGTACCCCATTATTTCTTTTGGGGCAATAATCCTATGAGAGGAAAACCACAAGATACACAGAGTTAAGTAAGATTGCCTACTAGTAGTAGGAGGAGGAGAAACCCTAGTGGTGCAACAGTTAAGCGCTTGGCTACTAACCAAAAGGTTGGTAGTTCGAACCCACCTGGTGTCTCCATGGGAGAAATGCGTGGTGATCTGCCTCTGTAAAGATCACAGCCAAGAAAACCCTCTCGGGCAATTCTGCTCTGTCACATGGGATTGCGGTGAGTCAAAATCAACCCGACAGCACCTAACAACAACAACAGTCAGGAGGAGCCCTGGTTGTGCAATGGTTAAGCTCAGCGCTAACTGAAAGGTTGGCCGTTTGAACCCACCCAGCAGCTCCATGGGAGAAAGACCTGGTGATATGATCCTACGCTACAGCCTAGAAAACCCTGTGGGGCAGTTCTACCCTTTCACATGGGGTTGCTATGAGTTGAAATCGACTCGCCAGCACCTAACAACAACAACAGCAGTAATCGTATATTAGTAACAATACTACTATTAATAATTAGTAACAGTACTACTATTAATCATACAAACTTTTCTGAGTATATTACATATATAATCTCATTTAAACTTCATCATCCTATAGGGCAAGTATTATTATTATCTCCATTTCACAACCCTATAAGGCAGGCATTTTTATTATCCTCATTTTATAGGTGAAGAAACTAAGGTGCAGACAAGCAAAGAAATTTCTCCCAGGTTACATAGCTTTTAAGTAGTAAAGCTGGTCTTCTGATCTGGGCAGCCTGCATATATATAAAGTTGCTGTTTTAACCACTAGGCTAGAGTTGCCTCCCTAGTTATTTTGTATTGTTTTTATTTTATAACTTATGTAAGCAGTGCTAGAAACCTTGGTTTTTAAATAATTTTTACAATACACCACTGATTGGTAACATCATCCGTAAATCACAATAATGATCATTATAATCTATTATGAAGTTTGTGTGTGTATGTGACGTGTCTGATAACTAACATTTATTGAATACTTACAATATGTCAGGCCTTGTCAAAGTGCTTTACATGCATTAAAACATTTAATTCTACTATTATTTAGGTTCTATTTGGAATAATAACAGTATCTTTTTTTTATCTCATAGGTTATTGTGATGATTAGATATGCTAATATATGCAGAGTACTTTGAAATGCATGAGATATAGTAAGTGGTCAATAAATGTTAATAGTTATTATCTTTTATCTTACAGACAAGGAGCCTGAGACTTTAGTAAGGTTAAATTCTTGCTCACAGGTACTCAGCTGTTCAGAAGCAGAGCCAGACTTTGAACCCGGCAGTCATGTTGCAGAGTCCACACTCTTAACTACCACACAAGCAAGAAAAATCAGGGTATTTATGAAGTATACTGTCTTAGGCTACGTTCTCCAGAGAAGCAAAACCAGTAAAGCGTATAAATATATAGAGAGAGATTTATATCAAGGAAACAGGTCACGCAACTGTAGGGGTTGGAATGTCCCTAGTCCTTGGATCAGGAAAGAGTCCTTTCCCAATTCACGGAGCCGCAGAAGCTGGTGAACCCAAGATGAGCAGGTTGGAGAGCCGGGATCTCGTTCACAGGTTGTGACGGTCGAGGAATCCCCAAGATTGGCAGGCAAGACCACAAGGTTTCTCCTGATTCACGTAGCTGCAGGGTCTGGCAAACCCAAGATAGGCAGGTTGGGAGCAGGACTCTTGCTTGCAAGCTGTGAAGATCGACGAATTCCAAGATGGACAGGTAAGCTGCTAACTCAAGTCCCAAGAACTAGAGGTCAGACAAGAGACAGCTGCTGGGTCCAGAATAAGCCAACAACCTTTGCAAGGGGAGCAGGAAGGCAGTAGGCAGAGAAAGGCAGAGAGATGAAGGCTGAGGGGGCGATGAGCCGCCACAGGCCCCACCACCGCCAGTACACCTCAGCAGATTCCCTCATGGGGGTGATCACATATCACATTTCAACAGGGAAGTGATCACAACATTATACAACTACCAAAACACTGAGAATCATGGCCCAGCCAAGTTGACACACAGTCTTAACCATCGCATATACTTTTGTTTTTACATATTTTGATTGCCAAATAGAACTAAGAGCATTTGTTTTATTTATAAGAAGCAGCATGATATTGGGATTAAAAGGACAAGATCTTAAATTAGCCTGTCTAGAGCCGTGCTGGTGCAGTGGTTAAGACCTACGGGGTCTAACCAAAAGACTAGCAGTTTAATCTACCAGCCGTTCCTTGGAAACCCTGTGGGGCAGTTCGACTCTGTCTTATGGGGTCGCTATGAGTCAGAATCAACTCAACAGCATCAAGGGCTTTTTGAGATCAGAATATCATCTTCATCGCTGAATAGCTGTGTGACCTTGGGAAATTTACTTAAACTCCCTGTGCCTTGGTTTCCTCATCTGTACAATGGGGATAATTGTAGTTTCAACCTTACAGGACTGCATTGAGGATTAAATGAGAAAAAACTATATAAAGCTCTTAGTACAATGTTTCACATATGGTAACGTTCAAGTAAGATTAATGGACATTATTGTGGTTATTAGAAATGAAACTACATTTGCATTTCACAAGTATATTTTGAAATTTAAAGTCAGGGATTAAATCCTGGGAGGCAAGTTCAATGAGTGCCTTTATAAGCTATACCAGACTGCCTCTGAGATTCTAGGTGTGTGAACCTTCTTATACTAAAGTCAGAGTGTGGCCTATCATAACAGGGCTCTGGGAGTTTCATGATGAGTTTGCTTACATAGCTGGTGGGATCACTGGGTGATACTGCCAGAGTATTGCATTTATTTTGGGCACTTAGAAATTGTGCTTAGGTGGTTTATCTCTGGTTATGTGAGGAGTCAGAATTTGCTTAGGTCCATCATGACTTTGTTTCCCAGACCTGGTATAGATGGGGAAGGGAGAGAAAGAGTATACTAATCTTTGATTCTTTGATTCTAGAAAAATAAGCTCAAGTTGGTGTAGACTTCTTGCAGTAGTCAGCATGCACGTTTGCTGGGCCCTCCCAGTCTTATCATGCATCCAGTATTTCAGAAGAGCAGAGTATTAAATTCCATGGGTTATAGTTTAATTTTATTGAGTTGTGTTTTCTACCAGGTCTTGAATTTTTTATCCGTTCTAATTCATGCGCCTATGATTTTTACCATTTCTGCCCCCCGAAATAACCTTGGGAAAGAAGGGAATAACCTTGGGAACGAAGGGAGAAAAGATAAGGAAACAAACAAAAATGAATAAACAAATTTAGGCTGCGTTTGTTACAAAACTCACTTCATTATCCAGTTGACTTTGAGAGATGTTGCTTAATTTTTCTTGCTTTCCCCTAACGTTGTTGAGTTCTGCATTCAAGAAGATGACATTTACCATGTGGCCACAGTAGTTTTTCCCAGTATGTTCTGTACAACGACAGTTCAGAAGATGTTAATTGATGCTCTGCTTAAAAAAAAAAAAAATTTCAAATAAGTTTGAGAGGCACTGGCTTATCCAACATAGACCAGCTTCCTTCCTGCTGGATTTCACGGAGCCTTTACTAGGCTAATGCCCATGTTAGTATCCAAGAGGAGACTATCATTTGCTGTTTATTTGATGTGGCATCTTTGTTCCTTGCAACATCTCACAGAGCTAGTATATGAGGACCATGTTTTGGGAAAGGCTAGTTTATATGGAAGTCATTGTCATAGATGGAAACAGTTAGGGAAAGGTGCCACAGCTTAATAGTAATTGTGCTGTTGTTTTTTAAAGATTAAGTAAGGCCATACCAAAGCTTATTAAAAACAAGCACAAAAACCCTTGACTAACATAACTGGAATTTGAAACTAAATAGAGTGTTATTTTCTCCTGTATTAAATTTAAGACAAAGAAGGCAATAACAGAAAAAGAAAAAAATACATACTGTGTTTTTACACAAATAATGTGAGTCTCTACATTTGCTTGCCAACCAAGGGAGCATAGTGCACTTACCTCATGGGGGGAGGGTGTGGTTCACAAGCAAACGTAGAAGGCGTGTGTTATTTGTGTAAAAATATTGTAATTTATTTAAGATATATTTCTTATTCTATAATAAATCCTGAATCTACCACACATTTAATCTTTAATAGTATATCTATTTTATCTACAGTCAGATTGTTGAAAGACAGCCTTGGGCACTGTAAGGTCCTCAACTGTCAAATATATTGTTCTTTTTTTATGAATGCAAGAGAATATAATGCATATTAATAAGTTAATTATAAATTTTTTATAATAGGGATTAAAAGATAAATGTTTTGTGGACATCCCTCAGTTACCCAAAAAACCATTCATCCAGAGGCTTTCCATTCTGGTTAAGTAAATGGAATGATTTATTGCGGGGATATTTTAATTCATGCCCTTTAATTCTCAGATGGAAAGAATTTAAGTTTTGCATTCAAGATATGGAAAGTCTAGAAGGACACTAAACAGAAAATCAGAAAGCCTTGGTGACCTTGTTAAATTCAGACCCTATTGGTCATAATACCTGATATAGAATAGGTACCTAACATACGTTTGTTAATTGAACTTTATCTGCTTGTGCATTTATTTCTCATCTGTTCAGTGAAGAAATTGGACAGATCACATGACCTTGTAAGGTTCTTGGAGAATTCTCTGGTACTCCCTAGTTCTGGGTCATTTCGGGAGGACATAGGATCATTTGGGAGCAAGTACAAATAATTTTCAGCTTGCTGTATATAATAATAAGACTAACATAAACTATAATTTTAAAAACTGAGCTTCCGCTCCACATTGGTCTTATCCCACTTGTATAGGACGTGCATTCAGATGTGAATAATGTAATCCTTTCTCTGCACAGGAAGAAAAACAAATTAGTATTTCTGCTGATAGAGTTTGCTCTCAATTTTGAAAGTCACCCACACCATGTCTCTTTAGGGCATAGGGCACTTAATTAACTCCTGGAAACATGAGCAGTTTCTTTTCCCTCTAAGGTTTCTATATACTTTTAATTCCAGGATTCTTATCTGAAATGTTAAAAGTATAATAAAGGAATGACATTAGTAACTATTGAATCCAAAAATGTGTCAGACACTGCAATGTATTTACATATGCTATCTTCTTTATTCTTGATAGACTCTTAGGAACTAGGTATGGTAATTAATTTTATACATTAGAAAATCAAAGCTAAAGTTTAAGTGAATTACCCAAGGTCTAAAAGCTAGTGAATGATGGAATAGGAATACATACTTAGGTATCCTCATAAAAAAAAAAAAGAGAGAGAAAAATATTTCAGGGAATGGGCAGTCCATTTCAAGTGTGTGGTGAACTATGCCACTGTGGAGTTAGTAGGAAGAGGAAAGACCTTAATAGTGGCAGTGTGGAAATGGGGTGTGATCCCTCCCACTGCACACTGAGGGAAGCTGAAGGCCTGAAGTGGCGTTCTATTCCCAGTGATGTGGGCTTAGGGACAATACATTTGCCAGAATGTTTTTATTTGATTAATGTTGGTGGTTGTCATGATAAAGTTTAGATTTTCCTACCTGCATGTAAGCAAACTCAGATAGTCAGTAAGTGTTTTCACTTCAAACAAGAAAAGGATACCTTTAGTGAATGAGAGTAGATTAAAGGTCAGAAATAGTCGTGACTTTTTTCATGTAATGCTACAGGCAAATGAATATTCTATATTTCTCCCACGTTATTTTTTAATGTTTTTTTCTTCTTGTTTAATATTTGAAAATGGCACAAAACAACAATACTTGGAAAAAAAAAATCCCAAAGTTACTTACATCCATTTCTCACTATCTTAAAGAAACCATTCCTAAAAATTAGAATTAAAGCTTTAAAAAAATGGGAGAACACCATTTTCATAAGGGAGTTTAATAAATATTCTTAGATGATCAAGGTTAGATCAAAGCATTGGGAGTTCATTTAGTCAGAGCTTTGGATAACATCCTCCAAAATTTCCATAAAGCTTGAAGATTTTGTGTTATCTTACATTTGCCCATGAAATGTGGGCTTTTAAAGAAGAGATTCTGACTGTACCAGTCTAAGAGCTTAGGTGTCCAGAAAATTCCTATATAAATTCAACTGGTGTCTTAGGCTGGGTTCTCTAGAGAAGCCAAATGAGTGAAGTGTACTATATATATATATATGTATTAAACCCTGGAGGTGTAGTGTTTAAGTGCTATGGCTGCTAACCAAAAGGTTGGCAGTTCTAATCCACCAGCCGCTACTTGGAAACTCTATGGAGCAGTTCTACTCTGTCATATACTGTTGCTGTGTGTTGGGATCGACTCAACGGCAATGGGTTTGGTTTTGGTTTGATTATATATATATATATATGTATATATATGCGTACATATGTATGTATAGCGAGAGAGACTGAGAGAGAGATTTATCTCAAGGGAAACAGCTCACCTGGTTGTAGAGGCTGGCAATTTCCAAGTCCATGGGTCAGGTGTCAGGCTGGAAGGTTCTGACTCATGTAGCTGCAGGGGCTGATGAATTCAAGACAGGCAGGTCAGATAGCAGGCTGCTGACTCATGGGCTGCGGAGTCCAGTAAATCCAAGACTGGCAGGCAATAGGCAGGCTGCTGGCTCAAGTCCCAAGAACCAGAGATCAGATGATAATGAGCCAAGTGCAGGATCCAGAGCAAGCACAGAAACTTTGCCAAAATATCCATATATATATTGGATGCAGGCCACATTCCTGAAGAAACTCCGCTTATAACTGATTGGCTGATCACATCAGATCACATCATGAAGGATGACTACATCATTACATAACTACCAAATTACATCATTACATAACTGCCAAACCACTGAGAATCATGGCCCAGCCAAGTTGACACACAACTTTAACCATCATAACTGGTTAGATTTCTTTCTTTTTTTCTTCTCTATTTTTACCTGGGGATAAAAAAGGAACTTCGATATTAAAAAAAATAATGAACTGTAGAGATCTTTACTAAGGATACTATCACAAAAATAACTATTATGGGGATTAAAGAGTTAAATTTAAAAACCTCAGAAGAATTAAGTTTCATAAAACATCTCAGAAATTGCATAACCTTCAGACTTTGTCTATAAGTTGATTTCAAACATTAAAACAAAAACTTGCGTACATATTTTTTATGGAGAACTATGACCGTATTTACTTCACTCTGGCTTTAGTGATATGACCCCTGTGCCACCCAAAAGACCAAATAAACTCTTTCTTACATTGTATCAATTATTCAAAATCATGTCTTCACTTTTTTTCATATTTACTCCATCAGATTATCTCAAATAGTATTTTTCTTCTTGTTTATAGTTGCCTTCCTTTTATAGAATTGAGAGAAAAAAATATTTTTATTTTGCTATAACTCTGCTCCTTAATCATACTATGTATTATTCTTTCTAAATCCATTTCATTCTAAGAGACAATTTTCTTGGAGCCTACTGATTTCCTGTTTTAATTTTGACTGTTTCCTAGGCTTGTCATAAAGTTAACATCCAGAAAATTATTTTCAAAGAACTCTTGGGTTAGTTTCAAGATTATATACCACCAATGTCTTTCTCTTTTGGCTTTTGCCTGTGTTCTGCTCCTGCAAACAAACAAAAAAAACTAAACCCATTGCTGTCAGTCAATTCTGACTCAGAGTGACCCTACAGAACAGAGTAGAACTGACCCATAAGGTTACCAAGGAGCAGCTGGTGGATTCAAACTGCTGACCTTTTGGTTAGCAGCCGTAGCTCTTAACCACTGTACCACCAGGGCTCCCCAATAAAGATTAAAACCTAGAAAACCCTGTGGGGCAGCTCTACTCTGTCACATGGGGTCTCTGAGCCAAATACTGACTCGTTGGCACCTAACAACAATAACAACCTTGGAATATGCCCCATAGATGGCAGATTTTCTAGCAGTGGTGGGGTTTAGGAGACAGATGACCACCCCACGTCTAACACCTCTTTCATCCTGGTCAGAGACACCATGGAAGCCCCACATTGGATTGGAGGCTCTTTGGAATACCTTGCATATTCCTTCTTAAAGGTAAGATTCTGTTGTTTACAAAGGCCCATGGATACATCTAGGCCTCTGGCATTATCATTTTAATAGCGGTACTTTTTATTCAGCCATTGAACGTGCTAAATTATTAAGTTTTGACTAGTTCTGTCTTGTCTGTTCTTTAATATTGATATTTTCTTTCATCTTATAGAAGGCCGTATATTTAAAATGAAAGCTAAAGAAATTTCCTGTCAAATAGTTGGGAATTATATTTCATGTTGCCAAATGATAATCATCTATTAGTTTTTCTGTTTTTTTTTTTTTTCTTCATACAGGGTACTTAAACATGTTATGGTAAAATCAAGTTGAACCAAATAATTTCTGTCAATTTTGTGATTTATTGTTTTTGTGCTTGCCAATCTTTATATATTAATAATGAATAGTCTTTCCATCAGGTTTATAATTTTTGTTCTGAAATTTTTAACATAGATGAGAACATATTATCATGATAGAGATTTATTCAAATCTAGTATAGGAGTAAAATTTATTTTAGGCTTATGATCATACATGAAATTATTCTTTCCTTTTATCTCACAAGGTTTGTCAACTAAGCAAAGCCTTTTAAAAATTCCTTTTTTTTTTCCCTCATGTTCATTTGTGATGTATTACCAGACTTCCGATAGCTTTTAAAATAAATGTTGGAGACTGGCCTTTTCATCTCCTTTTGGCTTCTTTTTAGGTGAAGACAGTTACTTTAGTTATCTAGTACTGCTATAAGAGAAATATCACCAATGGATGGCTTTAAGAAACAGAAATTAATTTTCTCACGGTTTAGGAAGCTAGAAGTCCAAACTCAGAGCCCTGACTTTAGGAGAAGTCTTTCTTTGTCGGCTCTGGAGGAAGGTCTTTGTCTCTTCAGCTTCTGATTCCTGGTTCTGTGGAGATTTCCATGTGTCCTGGCATCTATCTTACCCCATCTCTCCTCCTAGCTTGCATTTAATCTCTTTTTATATCTCGAAAGAGATTGACTCAAAACAGGCCATGCATAATCCTGCTTCATCAACATAACAAAGACAACCCATTCCCAAATGGGATTATAATCACAGACATAGAGGTTAGGATTTACAACATATAGGGGGACACAATTCAATCCATAACAATAGTAATGAATGGTTTAGGCTTATCTTTTTAAATGTAGATCTGTTTTCTGCTAACAGGTATTGTAGATGTTGGCCAGAAGGTGAATTTTAGGATGTTTTGGAAAGTGACTTTTCAGAGACATTTGAGTGATTTCAGCATGATGTGGTGAACAGATGAAACAAAAAGAAAAAAAAAATTTTTGGTGTTATAGTCGAGGATTGGGTAGTATGATTTTTCTTTATTGGATTATAACATTAGGTTTTGAAAAAAATATCTTAAGTAGAAAGAAGCTATATACCATGTCAAAAGCGTGCTTATATTTTCCATTAGCAAACTTATCACATTTTATCTGATGTTTTCTTGCTATTATTACTTCCTATACAGCTTTCAAAGTTGTCCACAAAGGGTTTTTACTTTTGACCCTGACTTTGCATAGTAGCAGCAGGTGGATTTCCTTTATATTTTACCTTTTCAATGAATAATAAAAGAGGCTGGTTTCTACAAATTGTTTGGTACTACCAGGATAGAGGCGTGGCCAGCACTCAATTTCTATACTTTTACATTTGAGAGAATATTGCAATGGATAAATATATAGCTTTTAGAATAAGGATGACCTGGATTCAAGCCAGTGGTATCCTGGCGCTGACACCCTAGCTGACAAGATGTGATTGTGCACATGTTTCCCCAACTCCGTGTCAGGTGATGTCACCTTGGTAGCTTGAAATGCCTCAATGGGAGTATTTACACCGTGGAAATTGGCAAATGCTACAAGTCAAGGATCCCCTCCTTCAGAAAGCTGATTTTTAAACATTTACCAGCATACCACAGGTTCAAGCATACTTAATTTGCTCATGATATTTAACCTTTCTGAGTCTCATTTTTCATCTCTGTTAAGTAGAGGATGCTAATGCCTACTTCACAGTGTTTTTGGAAAAATTAAAGGAAATAACGTAGATAATAGCACAACATAATACTGGTGCTTGACATAATAAATGCTTATAATGATAATGATAAAAATAAACATTTCAGATACAAATAAATTGTTAGTAATAATTTATAGAACTGCTTTACTCACTGTTAGGTAAGCTGTGAGAAGAACAAGGTTGCAAAACACTAAGGAAAACTTGATCTATTTTTAAGTGGACATGGTTTGGTGAGCTCAGTATTTTAACTTTTTTGGTTTAATTCAGTATTTATTAAGTATGCACCAAATGGCAAACCACTATGATAAATATAGTAAAAAGTGTGTTTGCGACCTGTTAACCCCTTTCTACTTCTGAAATAGTGAGTAAAGTAGTTTTAGAAGTAAGCAACAATTTATTAGTCTGTAATTTTAGTCATCCTATCATTTACATTGTTTTATTAATAATCAACATTACTATAATTATTATTATGTTAACTTTTATAGTAGGTTGAGGAATAAATGGGAAGCAAGAAACTGAAGACGCATAAGGAGGTCAGTAATTAGAGCCCAAGGAATGCAATTGTAAGAATGCTGTAAATTGAGGAGCTTTCCTATGTTTTGTTATTCTTGTTTTCCCTCTCTTTCTCCTTGTAATGATCAGTGATAAAAATAAGCCCGTATAGATATTCTTAGAACTAGTTAGAGATGCTTGCTCCCTGACTTGAGTTTTAGGGGTGGGAGTCCCAAGGTTGAATGCATGGAAGTAACTACCAAAGGAGAAGGAACTAGGCTATATCTCTGCAGCCTTGGACTATACAGGAAAGGAGAGCAGGGAAAGCTGGTCTGGGCCTGAGAATTAGCCCTGAGGATGATCAGAAGAGGTCTGAGTAAGATTTCCTGACATATGGAGCATTTTGAGAAATCTGGTGATAAAAGGAAGAATGGTGTTTTGATAGTTTGAGGAGAAGTTAACAGTCAAGGGAAAATCAGGGATGCAGGATGTGGAATCAAATGATGGAATTTTCAAGCTTAATCTAGACCATCTGGTCATCTTATCTTTAAAGCAGCAGTTTCTCAGACATTTTTCAACTTATATCTACAGTGTCCATATGTCCCAGATTCCCCAAAATGGGCCAGATTTCAAATATTTTTGCCATTGTTAGATCACTGGTCTCAAACTGGGATTGGAAAATATGATCACCATTCTTACATCTCCTCTGCCAACTTCTTTTACTTTTGCCATATCCATTGAAGGAAATTCTATAGAAGTTTTCAAGTAGTTAACAGTATCACCAAACAGCTGTCAACAGTGGTGGTTCCCAAACTTGACTGTGTATCAGAATCACCTGGGACATTTGTTAAGACATTGATTCCTGTGGCACCTGCCCTACCCCTCTTGCCCTCAAAATTTGGATTCATTAAGCTGTGGAAGATATTCAGATGTCTATACTTTTAACAAGTGTTCCATATCACCATAAGGCAGCTGGCTCATGGACAGGCCTTTGGAAACCAGTGGACCAGTCAACATCATTCGCATCTTTCACCAAATGTTACAAAATCTCTGAAAACAGGGCTTCTTATACCAGGGTCCTTTGGGTTACAGAGATCTCTGAACTCCTGAAATGTTAATGTTGAATTTGTGGTATCAAATCTGGGAAGTTGGATGTGTGAGTAGATCTAAAAGCTAAACCTTCCCCACAAAAACACCAAGAAAAGCAACTAAAACCCTGCATTCAGCACCGTAAGAAGTCTAAAATGGTGGGCGATTGTATCAGACAGTAAGGAATTGCAGCAAGGAACTGCAAACTGAATAAAGGCAAGAATGAATTATATAGTAGGAAACGTGCTTCTTGATCTCCACCCCTGTATCTCCTGGTGTGGCAGATGGAGACCCTAGTGGCCCTGTAGCTGCCCTTTTCCACCAGCCAACACACAGCTCTCATGTGCTCTGGAAGAGGCCTCAAACTCTGGCTCTGAAACTAATAGGAAAGATCTTGCTAGTGAACTATTTAGGAAGTGTATTTTTACCAGTCTGGAGCTAGCCATAAAGACTGAAATTATTGTCTGACCAGACTTTGAGCTCTCACAGAGTAGGAGAAGGAGTGGTGACCAAGGACCAGGAGCTATACCCACCTGAGGATGATCTACTCAGTGTGTGCTTTCTGATTGGTTTGGGAACCACTATAGGAGCTCTTTGAGAGCAGGGGATGGAGTGGTAACCCAAAAACTAAGGCTGCTCCTCCCTGAGAGATGATTACTTAGTTTGTGTTTTTGGATCTGTCTAGCAGCTTTTGAAAAAAATGAAACCTTGGTGTGGCCTGAGCTGGAGATACCACAGGGAGGGAGAAGTGGTAGTTTCTTGCAGAAATTTGTGCAGTCAAAAGCAGTATATGCAAGTATATCAAAGTAACAACTTATAAAACTCTAATGTCCTGGTTTCAACAAAAAAAATCACAGGGCACACAAAGAAACTGGAAATGATGACTCATTTAAGTGAATGAGATGAAGGGAAAGATATCATATTTATGGAAACCTGAATAATGAACAGATTCGAAGAACATAATACAATATTAAGCAAACTCAAAGTACTAAAAGAAAACACAGGCAAAGGCCTAAATCGAATTAGGAAAATGATGCATGAACAAAATGAGAATTAAAAAAAAAAAAAAGAAAGAAAGAAAAAGAAACCAGACAGAAATACTGGAGCTGAAAGATGCAGTGGCTAAAATACAAAACTCATTAGAAAGATTTAAAAACAGATTTGAGCTGGCAGAAGAAAGAATCAGCGATCTAGAAGATAAAAAGGTAGTCAAAACTATGGAGGCTAAGGAGCAACAAGAGAGAAGTTTGAAGATTGCTGAGCATAGCCTAATGGAAATATAGGATACCATCAAGCAAACTAATGTATGCATCATGGGAATCCCAGAAGGAGATGAGAGAGAAAAAGGGACAGAAAGAGTATATGAAGAAATAATGGCAGGAAACTTTAAAAATCTGACAAAGAAGATGAATCTACGAATCCAAGAAGCTCAACAAACTCCAAGTAGGATAAGCCCTAAGAGATCCACATTAAGACACATTATAATCAGGCTCTCAAAAACTAAAGAGGGAGTCCTGAAAGCAGCAAGAGAGAAGTGAATATTCACATACAAAAGATCATGCAAATAGTAACCAATAAGATTAAGGGCTAATTTCTCCTCACAAAACTTGGAGGCCAGAAGGCGATAGAATGGCATATTTAAAGTGCTGAAAGAAAAGAACAGTCATTCTTCAGCAAAATTGTCCTTCAAGAGTGAGGGCAAAATTAAGACATTCTCAGTTAAACAAAAGCTGAGAAAGTTCATATACACTTGAATGGCCCCACAAGAAATGCTAGGAGTTATTCAGATGGGAAAGAAGGGGCACTGAAAGCTATACATACAAAATAAAAATCTCCACTAAAGGTAATTTCATGGACAAGTACAAGCATAGGTTGTAAGGTATTTTTGCTTGATAATTCTAAGGGTTATATCCTTAATAATCTATAATGACAAAAACAAAAATAAGTATAAATTTGTGTTACAGGACACATTACAAAAAATAAACAAAACCCAAAAGTTGGCTGGCAATATTTGGAGGAAATGAGGGGGAAGGACTGCATTAGATACACAAGAAACAAATAACAAAATGGCCAAAGTAAGTTCTTCTTTAATAGTAATTATCATGAATGTAAACAGAATAAATGCTCCGATCAAAATGCAGAGAGTTGCAAAATGGATTAAAAAAAATAAACAAGATCCTACCAAATGCTGTCTACCATAGACATGTCTTAGTCTCAAGGATGCAAATAGTTTGAAAGTGAAAGGATGGTTACTATTTTCCATGCAAATAGACTTTAAGTCAAAATCTGTTATAAGAGACAAAGTAGGACATTATATAATGATAAAAGGACTTTATCAACAAAGTAAAGAGACAACTTACAGATTGGGAAAAATAATTTGGAAACTATCTACCTGATAAAGGTTTAAAATCCAAAATATATAAAGAACTACAACGTAGAAACAAAAAGGCAAACAACACAATTGAAAAAAAAAGGGGGGTGGGGCAAAGAACTTGAATACATATTTCACCAAAGAAGAAATACAAATGGCCAAGCACATGAAAAGATGCTCAATGTCATTATTCATTAGGGAAATGCAAATTAAAGCCACAATGAAATATCACTTCTGCCACACTACTATGGCTATGATTGAAAAAACGAAAAATAACAAGTGGAGAGGAAGTAGAGAAATTGGAACCCTCATCCATTGCTGGCAGAATTATAAAATGGTACAGCCACTGTGGAAAAGTTTGGTGTTCCTCAAAAAGTTAATTATAGGATTATCACATGAACGTGCAATTTAACTCTCAGGTATATACCCAAAAGAATCGAAAGCAGGAACACAAACAGATACATGTACATCAATATTCATTGCAGCACTATTCATAATAACCAAAGGATGGAAAAAACCCTTGGAAACAATAGATGAATGTTTAAGTAAAATGTTACTCTGCCCTAAAGTGAAATGAAGTCCTTATACATGCAACAACGTGGATGAGCCTTGAAAACACTATGCTGGGTGAAATAATTCAGTCACAAAAGGACAGATATTGTATAATCCCACTTCTATGAAATATCTAAAACCAAACCCATTGCCGTCGAGTCAGTTATGACTCATAGCAATCCTACAGGACAGAATAGAACTGCCCTAAAGGATATCCAAGAAGCTTCTGGTGGATCCAAACCGCTGACCTTTTGGTTAGCAGCTGTAGCACTTAACCACTATGCTGCTAGGGTTTCCATGAAATATCTAGAATAGACAAATGTATAGACTCCAAAGTTTATTAGTGGTTACCACATGTGGTAGGGAGGGGGAAAGAGGAAGTCATTGCTTTGGGGGCACTAAGCTTCTGCTAAGGGTAATGGAAAAATTCGGAAATGGATGGTAGTGATGGTTGCACGATATAATGAACGTAATTAATATTACTGAATTGTATGTGTAAAAAATGTTGAAATGGCAAATATTTTCTTATGTATATATTTACGACAATAAACAGGTTGGAGACAAATTGAGATATTTTGCCCTTTGTCATCCATAAGCATTGACTGCACAGGACTTGGGATCCAGTCTAAATTAAATAATGCCTGCCCCCTAGATCAGACAGAGATTGTGGATAGATGGACACTGCATTTAAAAAAAAAGGAAGAAAGCCATTGCCATTGAGTTGATTCCGACTCATAGCCACCCTGCAGGAGAGAGTAGAACTGTCCCATTGGGCCTCCAAGGAGTGACTGGTGGATTCGAGCTGCTGACCTTTTGGTTAACAGCTGTAGCACTTAACCACTATGCCACCAGGGCTCCAAATAAATGTTTAGCATGTAAATATATTAACATGATGCAGAAACTCAGGAATGAGTATGTCTTATAATGCTAAGAAATGCTGCCTGCCTACTATCTATCTACTCACTCAACAGTTCATATACCTTCCATCCATCCATCCATCCATCCATCCATCCATCCATCCATCCATCCATCCATCCATCCATCCATCCATCCATCCATCCATCCATCCATCCACCCACCCACCCATCCACCCACCCACCCACCCACCCACCCACTCACCAATCTCCCAGTCTGTCTATGTCATTCATCGTACACTACAGGGGAGATAATGACTAGTAGCATAACAAGAAGGTTTAGAAAAATGCTGTAGGGGCTCAGAGAAGGGGAGAGATTACTTTTAGCTGGAAACATTAGGGAAGGCTTCATGGAGGAGCTGACATTTGAGCTGAGTTTTGAGGACGGGTAATGTATAAAGATGAAGGGAAGGTGGGGGAGACAGCATAAGCAAAGGCTTATGTTTGTTTTTTTCCTGGGAGAATACTGAATAGTCAAGAAAAAAGATCAAATAAGAAAGGCTGAAGAAACATTAACTATGGGAATCAAGGCAACTAAGGAGAACAGCCAGCAGTATTTTGGAGGACTCTGGAACCAGCGATTTTTACCGTAGAGAGAATGGGAATGAGAATGAAGTAAAGGAGGTAGAAGTGGTGGGCAGCGACTGGACAATGATTAGCACATTGTGTTAGGGAAGGAGTATGTAATAAAATTTGTAAAAGTAAAAGGAAGAACAATTGTAAGTATGGGTCCATAAGCACTTCCTTGGGATCGGACCATAGATTTCATCAAATTCTCAATGAAGTTAATGGCCAAGAAAAGTTTCGAAACAAAGTAATAAAGCTAGGAACATATGGTGATCATCCAGAAAGTGGAAGGAGCTTTTTTAATGACCTTGTGTTTACTTTCATCTCCTTAGAATGAATTACTGATGTAATAAGAATTTCCTTTCTGGGTTTAAGGAAAACACACACATACACACACCTTCTTTCAGACCAGTATTTTCAATTTTGTCAGCCAATAATGTTTAATTACAATTATAATAGGATGTGTATGTACGTGTTTCTGTGTTTGGAGGGTGGTGGGTTGTTGGGGGTGAGAAGAAAGTCTTCTGATTGCCTAATTAGCCCTCATTGTTTTGTTTTCTCGGTGATCCCACACTTTCCCCGTGCATACACCAAAACAGGTTCTGGATTTGTGATCCATTGAAATCCTGCTTGGTTTAAACCTTAGGGTTAATATTCTCCAGCTGTATTACCTCAGCTCTAGGGAGACTTTTTAGTTGACAAGCATTTGTGGTTTAGGGAGCCAAGCAATAGATTGAAAACTTTAGGGCTATGAGTTCTAACTCTGTGTCTGCCCTGACACAGTGTGTGACCTTGGGCAATTCGTTTGATCTCTGTCCAAACTCTCTGATGCTTGATAACAGGATTTTCTAGAAATTTCCTTGCCAATAAAGGCATATGGAACCATTCCTTGGTTCCACAAGGGAAGGCTACGCTTCATTATCCTTCAGGCTTTTAACTCTCTTCCTCTATTTGCCCAAGCTCCCTATGCCAGGGACTCTGGAGTCTTACTGGGACTGTTTTGCCAAACTCTTCCTTACATTTTTTTTTTTTTTTTCCAAAAATGCATCAGCAATGCTACTCTCTTTCAGTTCTTCCAAGATTCTGAACTTTGTCTCCAAATACTTACCCTACAATTCTAAATAACCCAAGCTGCTTTGGAACAATGTGAATTGTGCAGGATTGGACTCTGGCTGGGATTACACATGGCTACTGTAAATAGAAGAAAGCTAAACTTCTCTCTCATTTCTCTGCATTCTACAAAGTACAATTTATTGTTTTATGAGCCTCTATAAATCATTTTTAAACTCCCTCTACTTTTTAACATCTCCTTTTATAGAAAATGATTAAGCTAATAGATTTTATTAAAAGCAATTCAATTCCAAGAAATATATATTTTTTTGGTTGTAGAAAATATGCATTATTTCAGCTTTTGGACTTTGTTAAAAGATCTTTTACTCAGATAGTACTTGCCTTTTAAGTTTTGGGATCACACACACACACACAGACATCCCAGTGTATAAGCAAGAATGTTGCAGAGTGGCATAGGAGAAAATTATGTTTTGTGAGGAGCTTTTAGATTCCTAATAATTGCTGGTTCCATGTGTTAGAATAAAGCTGAAGTTGAGTTGTGAATATGTTCTTCTTATTAATATTTTCTTTTGCCTTCTGACTCAAGATACCATGTCCCTCTGCCTCAAGTTATCGTGTTCCTCTGGGATATTGTAGTTTGATGTTTTGGCCACTTTATTTCTGTTTAGGATAGTTAAGGTACTTGGTCCAAGATACTAAGAAAGGTCAGCATATGGTTCATAGTGAACCAATCAAATGGACTTAAGAGTTAAACCGTCGATGGAATAATTTCTGTTGTGTGCTATAATGAACATCTGATTTGGAGAGGTGTCAGTGGTTAGTTACTCTTCTGTTTGACTAATGAAGGATCAGCCCTAATGGGATGGAGAACCTTTGTACCTCTTTGGTGCCTCCCTCACTCTCCTCTCTTGGAAAGCTCTGTCTGTCTCAGGCATCCCCAGAGGATCCCACACCAGGCCTCTCTCCCAAGTAGTTTCCTTTTGTTCTAGACCATTCTTTCCTCGCTCTCCACCAAGACTTCTTGTAGGTAATTGGCAAACTGAAAACAGTTTGACGATCTAATATCTAAAATTATATTCATAGTTAGCATTTACTGAGTATTCCATGCTAGCATTTTATACAGCGGGTGTTATTTTGATTTAATCATCACAATAATTCTGTAAGGTCTTATCTTCTAATATGCCCACTTTATAGATAAAGACAATATTTTGTTGTGATCTATGGGGTTAGAAAAGGACAGCATGTTAGGTAAAGTGGAGGGCCAAGGGAAATGAGGGAAACCCTCAGTAAGATGGATTGTCATAATGGCTGCAACAATGCACCAAAGCATACCAACCATCATGAAGATGACACAGGACTGGGCAATATTTTGTTTTGTTATACATAAGGTTGCCATGAGTCAGAGCCAGCTTGACGGCAACTAACAGCAACAACATGGATAAAGAACAAAAACTCATTAAGTTAATTTACCTAGACTCAAAAGGAACAAAGGCAGTCTGATTCGGGATCTCTCTTGCCTAATTTATGAGTTCCATCTTTGAAAAACAACCAAATGTACCTTCTGTGTGACTTTAAACTGTGACAGACCCCTATTACAGGTAGAACTGCTTGGTGGGTTAGAAGAAAGTGGGGAGTGGAGGAAGCAAGTAGGCTGGACTCCCTCCTCCCTCTTTCACACACACACACCCCCAAGCTAAGCAGATATTCTTTTATCTGTTTTCACATTAAACTTCCAAGAAAGGTTTCATTTTGGAGAAAAAGCTTCTCTGCTAAAAAACAAACAAGCTTTGAAAATTACTGCCTTATACAGTCCCACTTATCACAGTGTATTGTTATCTTTTGCCCCCTGATCTGGAAACACTAATGTAAATCAGATGGGAGCTGAGGTCACCCTTGTCTCTGAGGTCATGCTGTCCTTTGAGATTTAAATAAAATGGCTTCAATCCCCATTTCATATCTCCTGGAAGGTTCCAATGCCATCCCTCAGATTTCCACACATTCTCAGACCCTTTCTCATGGTCATTTCTTCCTGATGAACTCTTGACCTCACTGTGTCTTGCTTCCCACAGCTGCCTTTTTCTCTGTGCTCTGTGCTGACCTAGATGTGGAACTCAATCCTTTTTCCTTGATTGCACTCCCCACACACACCCTTTATTCACTCAAGGAACTCAATCTACCCCCACAAGGAACTGCTCCTCAATAAAGACCTGCAGGCAATAGGAGAAGGTTTATATATAACAGCAAAACATTTAGGATAGAGTATTAGGCATGCTTGTTCTTAAAAATTCTTAAGCCAGGAATTTCCTACTGTCCACATTTCTCTGCCATACCAGGTCCAGCCCCTCTCCCTCTTTTCTCATTTCCCTTCTACTTCCTCTTCTTCTTCCTCTTCCTCCTCCCACTCTTTTGCTCCCCTGCTCCTATCCTCCTTCCCCCTCTCATTTTCCCCATCCACCCCCCTTCCTTCCTTTCCTCTCTCTCATTGTTCTCTAGTTTGCCTTCCTTCAATTCTAAATTCCTATTCATTTTTTAGCTAGGCTTTGCTTGTTCCTTCTTTTTAACCTTGTCTCCCAGAATCTTACCCTTTCCACTATAGACAATTTATTAGGGCATTTTTCTAAACAAAGACCTGGTTCTTTTCAAGAGACACTCTGGTACAAGCTACCTAGATGAATTTTCCTACAGCTACATTAGCTCAATATAGCCCTATTGAAGGACTATAACCAGGCTGATTACCAAGCCCAAACCAGAGGCTGACTTAAATCTTTGCTGAAGCACGGTCAAGGGGCCTGTGTGAAGGGCAGGTAAACAACTTGCCCTTTTCTTTATGTAGGACTTTAACAATTAATATTTAGAATGATGAAAATCATGTTTTAAACAGTCACACCAGACACTGTGCCAAGCACTTTACAATCTTTATTAATTGAAATTTCCCGTCTTTGCAAAGTATGTATTTGTATTTTCTTTTTACTAATGAAAGAGGTGAAGAAATTGCCCAAAGTCACAGAGTTAGAGAGTGGTACAATGGAGATGGGGCCCTAAACTGGTTGCCTCCAACTATTCTACTAGACTATTCAGCCTCTGAGTGGTTGGTCAAAAGGATACTTCTTTTCCTAAATGTTTCAGCATGTCTTCTGGCACCTATTGCTCTCCTCAGGAAGTTCCCCAGACTTTATGTCAATCTCCTGCCTCCTGGGAAACTCTCGTAAAGTTCCAGGGGTGCAACTCTTTTCAGCTCTCTTCTGGGAATATGTGCTTTTTCCAGTATGCGGGAAAGAGTTGTGCTTAATTTTAAGTCATGTAGTGGGCCAGATGTAGGTGGTGGGGCAGCTGGGGGCTACTTCTCTCTGTCTTCACACTCCGGCAGAGACTGTAGGCCTAGAACTTGATATCCCTCAGGCTCTTTCTCCGTCCTCATGGCAGGTGCCTGGGGGAAGAGGGTGGAGGTGATGACGGTTTCCGTGGGCTCTCCGTCACTGCTGACAAGCTGCAGCAATTCCATCATGTCACCATTGTCTCCCCTCGGTCACCAGAGCTTCCTGTTTGGTGAGGATGACAGTGACAAAGAGGATGAAGAAGACATGGACAAAGATGATCATTCCTCAGAGCCCAAGGTGGCGAGCCTGAAAGGAATGGAGTTATAGGCGTGCGCCAGTGAGGTTGAATCAGAAGATACCCAAGAAGAACAGAAACACGTACACTTACCAGAAGGCAGCCTGACACCATGGGTCTTGTGGTTTGTTGGCAAAGAAAAAGAAGAATGTGACTGTCTGCAACAGAAAGCTCTAGAGGAATTAAATCAACAACTAGAAAAAAAAAAAAAAAAAGGAAGAACGTGAAAAAAGAAAAATAATTGCTGAAGAAAAGCACAGGGAATGGGTTCAGAAAAAGATTGAATAGAAAAGTTAGGGAACAAAAAATTAAGAAAGAAATGAAGGAAAAACCAGGAAAGGAACTACAGAAAGAACGTTTGTAAGAAAAAGCAAAAGAGAAATATCTGGAGTGGGTAAAGAAAAAAAATTCTGAAGAATGTGAAAAGAAGAGGAACGAAAGGAAAAAAGAAAAAGAGCAGCAAGCTGCATTATAAGAAAAAAAGGAAATAGTAGAAAAAAATTTAAGGAATGGTTAGAAAATGCAAAAAATAAATCTTGTCCAGCTGCAAAGAGCTATGGTTATGCCAGTGGAAAACTAACAGGCTTTTACAGTGGAAATTCCTACCCAGAACCAGCCTTTCATAATCCACTTCCATGGAATCCAATTCATATGCCTCCTCCTAAAGAAGCTAAGGATAACTGATAAGTCAGCCACACAGGTCATCATCTCTGGTAGTTTATAAAGCCAGAAGCAGTTTTGCCTTGAAACTCTGCACAATACAAAGATAGCGTATGTGGGAAATAACATGTTTTTACCTGGAGCTATTTAATTTTAAAGTCAGAAATCATTTTTTACTACTTAATCAGTAGCTCGCCATTTGACCTGATGATTGACAAGTTCCCATTTTTGCATTTGTATGTGGAGTCCTTAGAGTAATTGCGGAGATATTTTATACATTTTGATTTTTATAAGTGTTTCAAGGTTGATCTTGGCATATTTTGCAGGATAAGTGACTAAAAGTCTAATTAAGAATTGTGTTTGTATTTGGTGTACAATAAAGCAACAATTTTTGTGTTCTTCAAAAAAAATTTAAGTCATGTTTGCTGTATATTCAGACTTCTATATTTCTAAATGAGATATGCTAAGTAAGCATTTACTCTTAGTATTATTTTTTTTAAACAATGTTGAGAAAGCTTGTGGTGAAAGGGGCCTTGGGGTCAGAAAGACCTGATTGGGATTGGAGTGGGGAAGGAAGAGAAGGTGGAAGGACAGAGGTATTTCAGAGGTAGAGAAGGAGCAGAAACAGTGATTTGTATGTACTGGTTGTCTATAATGTAGCTATTTGAAAGATAGGTATTCCCAAAACACAAACCAAACCAGTTGCCACTGACTCAGAGTCAGAACCTGTTTCCCCTGGTTCCACGTCTTACTGTGTGTCCTTTTGGGAAATTGCTTATCCTCCCTCAGCCCCCATTTCCATATAGCGTGCACAATAAGGCCCATCTCCCTATCATAGTGCTGGACCCAGTAAAATTTTTAATAAATATTAGTTTCTTTCCCCTTATGCATCTAGTTGAAATTCTCATATCAAAAATTTACTCATTATTTGTTAAGAATATCATGTGGTTTCAACATGGGTATCTGAAGGAAATCAATAACAATGGAAATATTCTATTTTTAAAGTTTTCCCTAAATTTTATATGCCACTTTTAATAAAGAAATAGAAATAGAGGTATATCAAAGGGCCAACAAGAAGAGGCCTGTTCTCTTATTCCTTTTGCTGACAATTAGAAGGCATGGAGACAATGGTGCAAATGGCTAGTGTAACTACTAAGTAAAAGGTTGGAGGTTCTAATCTACCCAGAGGGGCCTCGGGAGAAAGGCCTGGTAATTTACTTTTGAAAAATCAACTGTGGAAAAACTCTGCAGAGCACAGTACTACTCTGACAAACATGAGGTCACTGTGAGTTGGAGTTGACTTGATGGCAACTGGTTTTAAACAAAGAAGCAAAGGTGGGCTCAAGACCTGAAGCTTGTCTGCCAGAGGGAGGGATGGCAGGGAGGCTCTCTGAGTATGCCCAGGAGAGATGGAGAATAGTTTTTATATCCTCTACACATGTGGCCTGTGCAGATTTAATCATAGCAACTTAGTGGCTTTTGGACTTTGAATTTTTATTTTATTAATATCTACTATACTGAGTGTAGTATAATTTATTGTTTGTTTAAATGGGCTTATTCAGATACATGGTCCTTACCACAAGCTGGTAGGGAGGTCATTTAGCATTGATCCAGTGATTTGACAAATATCTCCTCCCAATAACCATACGCACAAAATATCCACAATACATGTGACTAGAACTGCTGATTAGGCATACATGATTCAATCATCCAAGTATGCCATTTCATTTCTCCCTAATTGGTGGTTCCTGCCAGGTGGGACATCTACATGAGGCCCCCTGGCTAGGGCTGAGAGCACACCCAAGG
Organism: Loxodonta africana; assembly: GCF_030014295.1. Taxonomy (NCBI): domain Eukaryota; kingdom Metazoa; phylum Chordata; class Mammalia; order Proboscidea; family Elephantidae; genus Loxodonta; species Loxodonta africana. Next base: position 102,401,047 of record NC_087349.1, read on the forward strand.
ATTCCTGTCATCTTGCAGAGAGAGATTTCACCTGATGGTGCATCCTGTTCCTTTCTTTTTAACATCAATAACTGCAGCTAAAAGGAAACGTGTGTCCAAGATAAAGTGATCTTTCTCTTTTTAGGTTTTAAGTTATTTCTGAAAGTGAATAGTAGTAAAAGCTTTGAAATTTGCTTTCTGTTTAAGCATACTTATTGTACAGCAAGGGTTCCTAAACCCTGCTACCCTTCAAAATCGCCAGATTCCAATGCCTCACCCGTCATAGGTTCTGATCAAGTTAACCTGGGATGGAATCCAAGAAACTTGACTTTTCAAAAGTTTCTAAAGTAGTATTTTCCTACAGATAGTGCCTACCTGGAGCCTCTGGGTCATGCAAATGTTAACATGCTCAGCTGCTGACTGAAAGGTTGGAGGCTTGAGTTCACCCAGAGGTACCTCAGAAAAAAGACCTGGTGATCTACTTCTGAGATATCAGCCGCGGAAAACCCTGTGGGGCATGGTTCACTCTGACATACATGGGGTCACCATGAGCCAGAATCAAACTGACAGCAACTGGTTTGGTTTGTTTTTTCAGAAAGCCTGTCTTTCAAATTTTAATTTTATTCTGCTTCAACTTGAATTTGCATATGAGCAATTGATGGTCTGTTACACAGTCGGCCCCTCGCCTTGTTCTGACTGATGATATTGAGCTTTTCCATCATCTCTTTCCACATGTGTAGTTGATTTGTTTCTTGTGTGTTCCATCCAGTGAGGTTCATGTGTATAGGCACCATTTATGTTGTTGGAAAAAGTCAATTGCGATGAAGAAGCCATTTGTCTTCCAAAATTCTATCATGTGATCCTATGACATTGTTTTAGTACTGAGGACATATTTTCCAACTTCAGTTTTTCTTCCTTGTTTCCAACTTTTGAATCCCAGTCACCAGTAATCATCAATGCATCTAGATTGCATATTTGATCAATTTCAGACTGCAGAAGTTGGTAAAAATCTTCAATTTCCTTACCTTTGGCATTTGAGGGGCTCATCTTCCAGCACTACATCAAGCAGTGTTCTGCTGCTATTCATAAAGTTTTCCCTGGCCAGTTGTTTTCAGAAGTAGACCGCCATTTCCTTCTTCCTAGTCTGCCTTAGTCTAGAAGCTCAGTTGAAACCTGTCCACCATCAGTGACCCTGCTGGTATTTAAAATGCTGGTGGCATGGCTTCCAACATCACAGTAACATGCAAGTTACCACAGTACGACAAACTGATAGACACGTGATACATGAAGAAAACAAAAGGCCATTAAAAAGAGGAGAAAGAAAGAAAAGATCAAACTGGATGTCAGAGGAGACTCAAACTTGCTCTTGAATGTAGAGCAGCTAAAGCAAATGGAAGAAATGATGAAGTAAGAGTGGTGAACAGAAGATTTCAAAAGGTGACTCGAGAAGGTAAAGTATTACAATGAAAGGTGTAAAGAACTGAAGTCAGAAAACCAAAAAGGTAGAATCCACCTGACATGTCTCAAGCTGAAAGAACTGAAGAAAAAAATCAAGCCTTAAGTGCAATTTTGAAGGATTCTATGGACAAAATATTGAATGACATAGGAAGCATTAAAAGAAGGTGGAAGGAATATGCAGAGTCATTACCAAAAAAATTGATTGATTTTTAACCATTTCAGGAGATAGCACATGGTGAAGAACAGATGAGACTGAAGGAAGAAGTCCAAGCCGGGCTGAAGGCATTGGTGAAAAACAAGGCTCCGGGAACTGACAGAATATCAATTGAGATGTTTCAATGAATGGGTGCAGTGTTGGAGGTGCTCACCCATCTATGCCAAGAAATTTGGAAGACAGCTACCTTGTCAACCAACTAGAAGAGATCCACATTTGTGCCCATTCCAAAGAAAGGTAGTCCAACAGAATGGGGATCATCGAACAATAACATTAATATCACATGCAAGTAAAATTTTTGCTGAAGACAATTCAAAAATGGTTGCAGAAGTATATTGACAGGGAACTACCAGAAATTCAAGCCAGATTCAGAAGATAATGTGGAACGAGGGATATCATTGCTGATGTCAGATGGATCTGGGCTAAAAGCAGAGAATACCAGAAAGATGTTTACCTGTGTTTATTGGCTATGCTAAGGCATTTGACTGTGTAATCATAACGAATTATGGATAACATTATGAAGAATGAGAATTCCAAAACAATTGTGCTGATCCACAACCTGTACATAGACCAAGAGGCAGTCGTTCAAACAGGACAAAGGCATACTGTGTGCTTTAAAATCAGGAAAGGTATGAATCAGGGTTGTATCCTTTCACCATACTTAGTCTGTATACTGAGCAGGTAATCAGAGAAGCTGGACTATGTGAAGAAGAAGGTGACATCAGGATTAGAGGAAGACTCATTAACAACCTGTGATGTACAGATGACATGACCTTGCTTGCTGAAAGTGAAGAGGACTTGAAGCACTTACTGATGAAATCAAAGACTACAGCCTTCAGTATGGATTACACCTCAACATGAAGAAAACAAAAATCCTCACAATTGGACCAATAAATAGTATCATGATAAATGGAGAATATATTGAAGTTTTCAAGGATTTTAATTTCCATGGATCTGTAATCAATGCCCATGGAAACAGCAGTCAAGATATCAAATGATGTATTGCATTGGGCAAATCTGCTACAAAAGACCTCTTTAAAGTGTTGAAAAGCAAAGATGTCACTTTGAGGACTAAGGTGTGCCTTACCCAAGCCATGATATTTTCAGTTGCCTCATATGCATGGGAAAGTTAGACAATGAGTAAGAAGACTGAAGAATTGATGCCTTTGAATTATGGTGATGGTGAAGAATGTAGAGTATACCATGGCCTACCAGAAGAATGAACAAGACTGTCTTGTAAAATATAGCCAGAGTGCTACTTGGAAGTAAGAATGGAAAGACTTCATCTCATATACTTTGGACATGTTATCTGGAGGTATTAGTCCCTCGAGAAGGACATCATACTTGGTAAGGTAGAGGTCAGTGACAAAGAGGAAGACATTTGATGAGATGGATGGACAGTAGCTACAACAATGGGCTCAAACATAGCAATGATGGTGAGGATGGCACAGGACCAGGCAGTGTTTCATTCTGTTGTACATAGAGTCGCTATGAGTCAAAACTAACTTGATGGCAGCTAACAACAACAACATCTTTCAAATAGCTACGTTATAGACAACCAGTATATATAAGTCTGCTTCTGCTCCTTTATCTCTGAAATACCTCTGTGCTTCCATCTTTTCTTCCTTCCCCATCCTGATCCCATGAGGAAACAGAATAATGCCATTTCTTCATAGAAAGTTGTCTTGTAAAACTCCTTTCTGTGGGTTCTGAAGTGGAAGAAGGTGTTCATACAATGGCAATTAGTGTATATAATCCTTACACAGGCATCTTAAGTACATCTGGTTTGACTGAGCAGTAACTGGACACCTGTACAAAGCCAAACTTTTCTATTGTCTGTATGGGTCAAGATTCTATTGCAGATAACAGAATTTGCTACAGTTAGTTTAAGTAGATGTCTTAGGTATCTAGTGCTGCTATAACAGAAATAGTCTAAGTAGATGGCTCCAACAAACAGAAGTTTATTCTTTCACAGTAGTGGGCTTGAAGTCCAAATTCAGGGTTTCAGCTCCAGGGGAAAGGCTTTCTCTCTCTTTCGGCTATGGAAGAAGGTCCTTGTATCAATCTATCTCTGGATTGAGCTTCTCAGGCGCAGGGACCCCAGGTCCAAAGGATGTGCTCTGCTTCTGGCGCTGCTTTCTTGTTGGTATGAGATCCCCCTACCCCCACCCCCATCTCTCTGCTCACTTCTTTTTTTTTTTATCTCAAAAGAGATTGGCTTCAGACACAACCTAGTCTTGTAGATTGAGTCCTGCCTCATTAACATAACTGCCTCTAATCCCACCTCTTTCACATCATAGAGGTAGGATTTACAACATATAGGAAAATCATATCAGATGACAAAATGACAGAAAATCACACAATACTGGGAATCATGGCCTAGCTAAGTTGACAGATATTTTTGTGGGACACAATTCAATCCATGACAGTAGAGAACAGTTTCATACAGGGGATTTGGTACTTCAAAATTGTTGGAAGAGCTGGAACAGAAGGCGGAACCTCACATACACAACACAAGCCTGCAGAATCTTTCTGCCTCTGCTGTGCTCAGAAAAGCTGCCACCACCTCTGAAAGAGGATGATCAGGAAGCTGTTGGCTGCCTCCCCTGATGGCAAAGCCTCCTCTGCTGCCCTCAGGAAAGCAACAGTGGCTGCTAAGTCAGGAAGAACCTGATTCAGGAAGCATGCAGTCTCTGGCAGAAAGTGGGACACTCCATACTCTTCTCTCTCCAAGTGTCTCTCCAATCTAATTCAGCTTTTCATCCTAGTTCATCTGATAGCTAGAACCTAAATCTTCCCTGAAACCTTAGTTACAAGAGTGTCTTAGAATTTTTTTTTTCATTTTTTAATTCTCTAACCTCTTAACTATTTTTTTTTTTTCTTAACTAACTAGAAGGTGACCCGAATAGAGGTGGGGCCAATATATTCTCATCATCCTCTAATTCTCTTACTGCTTGAATGATTTCACCTCATTTTATTGTATTTTCAGAAGTGTTGTCAATTAGAAGTTAATTTGGGTCCTAGAATTCTGTGAATACTTTGTTACAGTAATTGTTTCTACGAGAGAAAAAATAGTTTCCAAAATCAAACAACAAAGTTCTGGGTAAATGTGTGTGCATATGGGCATTCTGTTAATGCAAATGACCCTGAAATAGTTGAAATAGTACATATACTATAACTGTTATTGGGGCTCATAATGGTAAATCGGAGGCCCCGTCAGGCTCCGAAATGCCATCGTAATTATAATAAATGACATTTATTGAGTCCTTTCTTTGTGCCAGGAATTGTGACAAGTTCATATGTGTTCTCATATCTCATTCTACAGTTCTATGAGCTAAATATCATTATTATCATTCCATTTTACAAAAAAGGATATATTATCAAAGAGAGATTAAATACCTTGCCCAAGATCCATGGGTGGTAGGTAGCACCGTCAGATCTTGAATCCAGGTCTTAAATCATCCAACAAAATTAGTAGTAGTATAAGTTTAGTGTTAAGTATTTTATTTTAATCCAATGCCAGATGGTGCTATTTGTTCTTTTGTCTTTGCTATGACTTGGAATTGACTTGATAGAAATGGGTTTGGGTTTTTTTTTTAAGTATTTTATTGTGTTTTTCGTGAAAGTTTACACAGCGAAGTATGTTCCCATTTAACAATTTCTATACTTTATTGGTCAGTGACATTGGTTACATTTTCCACATTGTGTCCACATTCTCATTATATCCATTTTGGTTGTTCCATTTCCATTAATCTAGCTTCCCTCCCCACCCCCCCCTTCTCATCTTTGCTTTAGGGTAAATGTTGACCATTTGGCCTCATATAGATTACTTTTTTTTTCTTTTTTTTAGTTAAAAGATCACAAAATGTTGTTTAGCTGAAAGGTGACCTCTGAGAGTGGTTTCAGTTCCAAGTTTAAAGAGTATCTCTGGGCCATAGTCTCAAAATTTCCTCTTGTCTCTACTTGTCCAGTTATGTCTGGCCTTTTTTTTTTTAATTATTTTTATTGTGCTTTAAGTGAAAGTTTGCAAATCAAGTCAGTCTCTCACATATAAACTTATATACACCTTAATACATACTCCCACTTACTCTCCCCCTAATGAGTCACCCCGCTCCCTCCTTCTAGTCTCTCCTTTCATGACCATTTTGCCAGTTTCTAACCCCCTCTACCCTCCCATCTCCCCTCCAGACAGGAGATCCCAACATAGTCTCAAGTGTCCACCTGATGCAAGTAGCTCACTCCTCATCAGCATCTCTCTCCAACCCATTGTCCAGTCCAATCCATGTCTGATGAGTAGTCTTTGGGAATGGTTTCTGTCCTGGGCCAACAGAAGGTTTGGGGACCATGACCGCCGGGATTCTTCTAGTCTCAGTCAGACCATTAAGTCTGGTCTTTTTATGAGAATTTGGGGTCTGCATCCCACCGTTCTGCACCCTCAGGGGTTCTCTGTTGTGCTCCCTGTCAGGGTTTGGGTTTTTTTGGTGTATAGGTGTGTGTGAGTTTAGTTTTTGACATGTTGGTTTTGAGGTCTTGTGTGGCATTGACTTTATCTTCCCCTCTTTGTTTAGAGTAAGGTTCAACATTTATACTCCCAAAGAAACACTTTCCCACACTTGTCCAAATGGCAAACAGGACAGGAGAATGTGTAGGTGCAAAGTCCAACAAAAACTAGAACACTTCTGTGACACTTCACCATCTGGGCAACAGTCTGGTGGTCAGAAACTCAAATAAGTCATCTGGACACCAAAGATGATATTACTGGGGTACCTACTTTCTTAGCTGAGAATTCTGTTTTAACTTAGCCATAAGTCAGTTCCAAAGACTGATAGCAAGCTGTCAAGTTAAAGTAGAAGTGTCAATTCATTCTGTTACTCATGCAAATCTTAGTTTACATGAGAGTTGTGCTTCTTGGGCCCTGTGCTAAGGGGTAAGGACTCTACTGAAAACCATTTTCTCTGAGGCCACTTTTGGCTCTTCTAGTTATTACATCCAATAGGATTTTGCACTACTGACTACTTTCCTTTCTAAATTCTATCTTCTTATGACTTCTAGAAACATCCACTGTCTCCTAATTTTTTAGTCGTTCTTTTTCAGGTACTTCCTTAAAAGTTCCTCTTGTTCGGTCAGTCTTAAAAATTTAGATATCAGGGCTCTGTCTTTAGCCTTTTGGGTTCAATGGGGAGCTCTTGGCAACACTTAGTAGCCTCCAACTCCTAAATTCCTCCCCAAGGAAGGGGAATGATTAAATAGGATCAAGGGCAATGACATTTATTAGATCCAGGTGCAGGAATTCTCTATCTATCTCTTGATTATTATCCTTATACAATCCCTGTCTTCCTCCATGAGTCTGGGTGTAATATGGATTTGGGGCCCATCCTGGGAATCACCTCATCCTAAGAATACCTTGGTGCCTGGATTAAGCAGTCTCTAAAAAAAAAAAAAAAAATTTTTTTTTTTTTAAATGAAAAAGAGAAAGCCTTGCTTTTTCCTCTTTATGTCCCTCTCCTTTGACGTGGTTTTCTTTAACTCTAGAGTAGTAAAATACAGAAGACTCAGGTTGTGTTTGGGTTTAGAACAAATGGACTAAAGAGCCTCCTCAGCTTACTTATATTTGCCTTTTTATTCTTTATATTTACATTATTTATGTTTGCCTTTATGTCTGCCTCTGGTATTAGAAAATGGTGCATGGAGAATGGATGGTATAGTCTTGCTCACCAAGGGACTTTCTATAGTGGTGAAGGTACAGTGGTGAAGTGTTATAGTGGTAAAGCATGTACTTTGACCTGGTCTTAATTCCTGATCTCTGAGAATGTATTACCTTGAAGAATTTGTAACGGGGGGCCGGGGTGCAGCTTGGGAAAGATTGTGGCAAGACAGAGATGTAGATTCTGATTTCTGAATATCTCTCAATAGATTCCCATTATAGTCACAACTTATTAAGACCTACTTCTCATTTCATGTACCTTCTGTTTTTAAATGGAAGTCAGCTACCACATATATATTGATCACTCCTAAATACTCATCTTCGGTTCAATTGTCTCTACTATGTGCCAGACACATATAGTCATCTTACTTCTGGAAATTCCTCCTTGAATTACCGTCTCTTCCTTCACCCCCTGAACCTACTCCTCCTACTCTGTCTCAGCTATACCAGGCACTGCCATCAGAAATATGGAAGTCAACCTTGACCTGGCTCTCTCTTATCCCCCACATTCAACCTGTCATTAAATTACGTAGAGGGAACTTTTAAAATAACTTCCTTGGACTTGTCCCCTCTTCTTCACTCTCATTGCCTGACTTTAGGCCTTCATCATTTCTCACATGTTGTGTAACAACAACATCCTAAAAGTTCTCCCCACTTCCAGTTGACCTTCAGGTACACACAGGATGGAGCCATTCACCTACCTGATTTCAGTCTTTCAGAACAGCCAACCCCAAATCCTTGTCTTGGTCACTGTGATCAGCCCCTTTCTTCTCTGGCCATGTCTCTTGCCCTGTCCTCCGGCTATCTGTGGTATGTTCACACTGAGCCATGTCTGGGTCCCACAGTGTGCTCCTTCTATCCAGTTCTCAGGGATTAGCAGCCTGCTGCGCATTCTGTCCTTCTGTCTTCACCTCAAGTATGAGGCTTAGGAGCCCCTTCTTCCTTTCTCCTGGCCACTCTGCTTGGGGATTTATTCCTTCTACATTTAGATTATTTATTAAAAATTAGATTAAATTATTTAAAATTTAGATATTTATCAGGGTTCTGTCTTTAGCCTCTTGGGTTCAATGGGGAGTGCTTGGCAACTCTTATTAATCTCCAACTCCTAAATCATAGGACCTTTTGCTTCCCTCTATCCTGGCACTTGCCTCATCGTATTAAAATTTTTCATTTGCTTGCTTGTTTACTCATCTGCTAAATGGTGACCTCCATATGAGCAGGAACTAGGTCTTTTTCATCTTAGTATAAGCCTAGCCAAGCACAAATCCTGACACTTACTAAGCACAATTTATGTAGTTTAAATAAAAGAATGCTATATTTACCCAAAAAGAAAGATCTGGGTGATACCTAATAGGACATGTAAGATCTAAACAATTGAGCCATTTATTTGAAATCAGAAATCTCTCATACAGAGGGTAAATAATAAACTAAAGGAAGAGAGAAAATGGTTTCTCTTTCTAAGGGTAATGAAGAGAATGGAGATAGGGAGAGCCCTACAGAAGAAGACTTTTGAGGACAGTCTTGAAGTTTGCCTCTGAATTTGCCAGACAGACAAGAGGCAGAGGGACTTTCAAACCAAAACTATGAAAATGATATTTGTGGACCTTGGGTAATCTTATTTGGTTGGAATAGAGGTTGGGAGTCTGGCACAAAGAGAGGGTCAATTCTGAAGGACTTTATAGGACTGTCTTGCCCAAGGTCACATAGCCTATTATAACTTCAGTGGGAATCAAGTTATTTTATTTAAGAAGGAGTCAGGGAAAGTTATTATTGAGAGTTACTGACCAGAGTTAAAGACTACCTCATCTTTCAGACGATGTATCAAGAAATATCAATTTTGTAAATTTGTATTCTGCGTTTTTATCCAAATGTAAAGTTGACACAATATATAAAATACCAAGGGAGAAAATGTTCATGTTCATCTGTCAATTCAGAAGAAGAGCTCCATTTTGCAATCTGCTGATTTAGAATGAGCAGTGACAGAGTTTGAGAGGAAACATCTCTAAACTCTTCAGGCCAGTTTTAGTGGGAGAAAAAAAAAACCAGAACACTGGGAGAGATAGGCTTTAGAGGTTGTTTTTGTTAGCCGCCATTGAGTTGGATCCGACTCATGGTGATCCCATGTACAACAGAATGGAATGCTGCCTGGTCCTGTGCCATCTTCATAGTTGTTGTATGTTAGAGCCCATTGTTATGTCCACTGTGTATTTTGAGTGCCTTCTACCTTAGGGGGCTCATCTTCTAGCAGTATATCCAGTTTTCATTGGCTAATTTTTAGAAGTAGATTGCTAGATCTTTTTTCCTAATCTGTCTTAGTCAAGCGGCTCTACTGAAACCCATCCACCATGGGTGACCCAGTTGGTATTTGAAATACTGGTGGCATTGCTTCCAGCATCATGGTAACATGCAAGACACTGCAGTATGACAAATTGATGCAGCTTGCCTATATTCTCCCTGACTCCTAACTACCTGCTTCTTGATTCTAAACATATACTTAGACATGGAACACTCCATCCCTCCTTCTCAGTGAGCAAGCTCAGTCTTACATGCTGCACTGCCTATACTTCCTCTGCTTCCTGCCTTTGTGCTGTAGGGAAACCCCTTCTGTGAAAAACTTCCTCACTACATCTATTCTTCCTCTATTGCTCCTTCCGTGACCATCTCTTGGCCCAAATCTGGAGCCCTCTAATACCAATTACATATCAAGTTACATCGAAGAAGGAAGCCCTCTTTTCTGCTCCATGTTGGCTCCCTGGAAGTGGAGAAGTGGATCATTATCCCCGTTATCCACTGCTTCTTCAGTCCACACTATAAAATACCTGTGTCTGGTCACAGCTGGTATACCCCAAATCTGAGAACTGAGGTACTATTTCTTAGGAAACAGTAACTACTAAACAAAGATAAGCAGAAACTAGAAATGGCAAAACCTCTTATTGTACTATCATTTTGTAAATATAAAATATTTTCAAATATTTTATATTTCAAAATATAATTTTATATTTACAAAACTGTAATATTGGAACGTAGGTGCTTTCTCTTATTTACTATCTTAATAAATGAAAAGGGCAGCTTTTGTGACATGAGCACAGTAAATCTTAGAAAAACAAAAACAAACTTTTTTTTTTTTTTTGAGTACCTACTCTATACCAGGAGTCCCTGGGTGCTGCAAATGGTTAAGTGCGGGGCTACTCACCGAAAGGTTGTCAGTTTGAACCCACTCAGAGGTACCTCAGAAGGCAGACCTGGCAATCTGCTTCCAAAAGATCACAACCATGAAAACCCTATGGAGCACAGTTCTACTCTGCAACACGGTGGGGCACCATGCGTCAGAATTGACTCAACAGCAACTATTTTGTTTTTACTCTATGCCAAGAACGTTTTGAATCCCCATGACAGAGAGATAATAATATAGATGTTTTGCTGCCAAAAGGGTCTTCATCTAGTAAAGGAGGTAAATTTATAACAACTATTTAAAAAGTTGTATAGTATGTATAAGAATAAAGTATACACAAGGTTCTGAGTTAACAAAATGGGAATGATTAATTGTTTGGGGGTGTGTGTGTGTATGTGAGAGAGGGAGAGAGAGAAAGAGCGAGAGAAAGGATGAGAGAGAGACAGAGAGAGAATGAGAGAGCTTGAAAGAATCTCATTTGTTTCTTACAAAATCCTATTATTAATATCTCTGAGTAAATAGTTAACTTGGTATTCATACCCAAATCTGTCTGACTCCAAAGTCCAAAGTTGTTTTATTTCACCCCACTGCCTCCAGTCTCTATGACCCTGTGCTCTGGAATGATAGAAAAGAACAACTGAATGAAAACAGGAAAGAATATTTGTGATCATGAGCATTCTATTTTAACACAGATGTATTGCATGGCTTTACTTTGAACGATTCTGGATTTCTTTCAGCATTATTTCCATATAACAAGCAACTGTTTTGCCATCAACACAGACTCCTGATTTATGTTTAAATAACACCTTTTCTTTCTAACTTTGGCTGTATACGTGTTGTATGGCTATGGATTCTGGATATAAGATGCATCCTGGGTGAGAGTTATAGCAATTACTGTGTGATGTTTGTTGTCCCTCTCACCAGCTGTTTAGTTTTAACTTTACAAATTTAATGTTCAAGAGGATGTTTTTACTCATCAAAGCATTGAATCAGCAGTTACCCTGGAAGTTGGCAAAAGATTTAGTTCTGTTCTATAATCTGAAGCACCGTGCCCAACTTGGATCTGGATAAGTGTGGCAAGAATGAGAATGATTAGTCCTGAGATCTTTTCTTTTTGTAATTAAGAAGGTAATGACACAGATTTCTTGGATCACATCTTTCCTGCAGATGTTCATCACTCTGAGACATAAGACCAATTCTATCTCAAGATCCAAAAACGTAGCTAGAATGCCAATAAACTGAGAGTCCCTTGATCATGGACAGGCTCCTGTCTCTTCTCCTAGAAAAACAGAGGTTGACTTCTTTGCTACATGGATTTTAACTTTTTCTTTTAGAATCTGGAGTCATCCTCCACATCTGCACTCACTTTTGGCTTTTAACCCTGCCTGTTTTTTTAAGTTACTGGATTCTTCCTTTGACTTTAAACTTAACCTCTGCTGATGCTCCATCTAGACTCAGTAGCCCTTCCTAACTCTTCTAGTGGAATATTAGCTCTATGGGGATGGAAGCCTCATTTGCTAGGGTATGTCCACGGCCTAGAATAGTGCCTAGAATGTACTGTGCTCTCCATCAATATGTGTGGAGTTAATCTGGCACTGTTAGATACTCAGAACGACCTATCCTTGCTTAGGATCGTTTTTCTCCTGGGATGTTCTGGGCCACACAATTCTAGCTTCATTTGTAGCCCTCCTCTAGCATTGTAGTGAAGCCTCAGTATGTTCCTGTGCTGGCCTTTTGCTGGAAGATGAGAACTGTGCCCTTTTACACTGGACCTGGCATATAGTTTATGGGTAGTAAGTGTCAGGTAAATCCAAACCTTTTAATCTGAATCTACTACCTCTAAGTCTCCCTTAGGCTTCTGTCTTGGTTATCTAGTGCTGCTGTAACAAAAATACCACAAATTGATGGCTTTAACAAAAATACATTTATTTTCTCACAGTCTAGTAGGCTAGAAGTCCAAATTTAGGGCGTCAACTCCAGGGGAAGACTTTCTTTCTCTGTCAGCTCTAGAGCAAGGTTCTTGTCATCAATCTTCTCCTGGACTAGGAGCTTCTCTGTGCAGGAACCCTGGGTCCAAAGAACATGCTCTGTTCCCGGCACTGCTTTCTTGGTGATATGAGGTCTCCCACTCTCTGCTTGCTTCCTTTTTCTTTTATCTCTTCTAAGATAAAAGGTGGTACAGGCCACACCCCAGGGAAACTCCCTTTATATTGGATCAGGGACCCGAGCAAGGGTGTTATATCCTGCCCTAATCTTCTTTAACCACAGGCAGAGATTATGATTTATAACACATAGGAAAATGGAGAACAACCACACAATACTGGAAATCATGGCCCAAGCTGACACATTTTGGGGGGACACAGTTCAATCCATGACAGCTTCTATGTTTGCCATGGATCTTGCTGTTCAGTTATCTGTCCCTCTCACTTCAGTCACCAAAGCCAAGTCAACCTCACTAAGCCTGAGCAAGAAGAAGAGTAAGTTATGTAACTGTTTCTATACAGATATTGTAAAACCATATTCATTCATTCAAGAAACATTTAATGAGTGTTAACCATCTGTCCATCACACAAATCTTTATATGATTGATTTTTTAACTGCATCTTCAAAAAAAGAAATATTTGTCCTCCCTTTTTGAAACACTAAGCAATGGTGTCTAGTTTACAAATTACCTTCAAATTTAAGCACAATCATATTTCTAAATGCTGCTAAGGTTGCCTTTAGCAAGTTGCACATTTCATAAGTCTAACTAAAGGCTACATTATTGAGTATTCCTCAGCTAGTTAAAAAAAAAAAAATGTACCCCTAGGAGGATACCTTCAAAAACCATGAGAGAGAGACAGGGAGAGAAAGACTGATTTATGAGAGTCTTATTGCGTATCATAAAAGCTCCTGTATTATAAAATCTGCTAGAACAGGAATTCTTTATATCACTTGCTGGAGGTGATCAGCAACTTTGCCTCAGCCTTCCAACACATTGTTTTATAAAATCAGAAACCCAAAGTGTCTGCATTTTTTTCTTTTAAAAGTGTTGAATACTCAATCTTAAATGCTAAAAGAACAACTCTTTCTCTTTTTTAAATGAAACACATTTTCCTGAAAGTTGCACACTATATGCAGAAACTGACCCCTTTGCGGAAAGACATGCCTACGTTGGAATGGGCTGACTTGGCTCAGGCTTTTTGAACATATTAACGTTTGCTCAGAACGAACTGACATGTGGACAAATGTTTATAATGATGTCTGTGGGCAGTGAAAATGTCAAGTCAACTGCACTGTCAGCCAGGAAAATGATACCTTTTAGTAGGTGCTGGGGACAAAATCAGGCAATCAGAACTTGTCTTTGAAAATTAGAAGATCTAAAGAGCCAGTTCTCACTTGACTAGTGCTTGCTTATGTTGTGAATCTAAGGCAAACTCCAAGATCCCTGGGTGGCGCAAATGGTTTCATTCAACTGGTGACCAAAACGTTAGCAGTTTGAACCCACCCAGCAGCCCCAGGAAGGAATCGGCCTGGTTATCTGCTTTCGTAAAGATTACAGCCAAGAAAACCCTGGGGGGGCAGGTCTATCCTGTAACACACAGGGTCTCGTTAAGTCACAAATCAACAGCAATAAAGCAAAATCCAGCAATTCTAAAGGATTTCATGACTTCTAAGCATAGCGTTGTGGAGGTCTGCAAAGGGCTCATTTCTTACTTGAGGAATGTAACGTGTAACGTGTAACATTTCCTACATACTTTCTGTTTTGCATATTTTGTTTACATAAATATACACACATATAAATTTTTTTTTTTTATATGCTTGCATGTTTTATTCTTTGGTGGCAATAGCACTGAATCAAGACCCCAGCATTATCTAGACACTTGTTTCATAGTATTATTTTTAATATGCTTTTTTCTTTGTTAGAGCAAATGTGTCATTTTCATGCAATAATAGATTTATTTTCTCTTCATCCTAAGAAATGTGAATTTTTTTGACTATGAAAATCATAGGGATTTTCATGCAAAAACAAGGACAGAGAAAATAATTACTTTTATTCTAATTTTTCACTGTGGCTGAGATGGGAAAGTGGGAATACATGGGGAGTAAGATGAATACCTCCCCATCCACTTGGAACACAGAAAATTAGGAAAAAAAAAAAAAAAAGAGAACCTTTAAATATATTTTTTTAAATGTAGCGTTTTGCTAATAAAGCTGAATTTAAAATAAAAAATCTTTGCTAAACAGAAACAAAATGACAATTCACATAGTGAGCAGGAGCTGAAATACCCAGGTCACTGAGACTGGAGAGAGGGAGCATGCCCCCATGAGGGACTGGGCACTAACTGCACCCTCACGATGATGAGTCACGGGAACCCACTACGCTACATGATGTCAAAGGCTGAAGAAGAAAAAGCTCTACTGACTGGCCAAAATTTTAGCAAGACTTAGTCCAGAAATGACCTGGCAAGGAGAGGAATCAGAGCTACTTGCTCATTTGAGTGGATTTTCCAATAGTGCCTCCATTTGCTACTACGGGAACCACAACTATGATTTCTCCATTAGGCAAAGTATCCAAATTTCTAGTGTTTAAGACTAGTTCAGATCATGGGCTCTGGCTTAAGGCTGAGGCAATCATCAAACTACTCACTATACAGAGGTGCACTTAGGAAGAGATAAAAACAAACAAAATTCCCTAGGCAAGAAGGGCTCATAAGCCCAAAATTAAAGACACATGTGGAAATCCAAGACTATGGAAGGTAGCCAGCACACCCAACAAATGGGAAGAATTATACCTGAGGAATTAGAAATAATTGAGCATTCATCGAGTGCTTTGAGTAAAATTATTCTATAAATCTTTGAAAAGATTTAAAAAAGGGACCAGTATAAATTAAACAGTAACAGGAGATAGTGAACTAAGATCAACAATTCGCAAGTAGTATGGATGAAATGACAAAGAACCAGTTAGACATGTTGGAAATGAATTAGTCATATAGATTAGAAATTAAAAAGAAAGTACTAATAAAAAGAATAAATGGTAGATTGGACATTGTTGAAGTGACCATTACTGAACTTGAAAACAGAACTGAGACACTGCAATGTATGTGTAATAGGAGACCCAGAAGGACAGAATGAAAGAAAGATGATATATGACCCAAGAAATTTCCAAGAACTAAAGAAAGCCGTGGGTTTTCAGCCAGAAAAAGCATGTAGTTACGAGCAACTTAAAGGAACACAAAAAATCAAACAAAAAAACTTTATATATTTTAGTAGAACTTCAAATCAAGATATTTTCACACATTTACTTTTTTTATTTCAGTCCTATTGTTGCTAGAGCAGAATCTGTCTGCATTATTGTCTCTTTCTGTCATTGAGAACTCCTATCAGCGTATTCTTATGCCAATGTTTATTAAGTGAAGGAGAAAGTGATTAAAATGACAAACTGCTTTTTTTTTTTTATCAAGGATAAACACAACTTTGGTTTTGCCAATGGATTGCAAATGTTATTTCACAATTTATTTTATAATATACCTATCCACCTTCAATATTAATACGTTCAGTGCTCTATTAAGTATTTTCTAATCTTCTCCTGAGGTATGAATATTAATCACTATCGGATGGATACTCAGGTACCACTAGTTGATTGAAGACTGTTGAGTCTTTCATGCCTTAATTTTGATCTAAGATACTGTGGATTTGTTTAACTGGGTGCTCCAAAGCCATCTTGTCTCCAGGATTCTCTGAAATGGGTTTCTGACTTTTGTGCTAGGTCTATGTTATGAGATACAGAGAGGGCTGCTATTTGATTGATATGCATCTGTGTGATGTTTTGGCCAGCATTAACCCTGACTGGTTGGTATTACAATTACCGTACTTTTATGCAAATAACACACACCTTCTACGTTTGTTTGCCAACCATTCCCTTCTCCCATGAGATATTTTCCTAAGCACTGGTATGCCTTTTTTTTTTTTAACGTGTTGCTGTAAAAAATTAGCATTGTGTGCTTGTGAAAATACTTTGTGGGGCGGGGAGGGAGTGTTTGACAAACAAACATAGGAGGCACGTGTTATTTGTGTAAAAATATGGTATCTATTGTTGCTTAACATATTATGTCAAAAATTAGTGACATGAAATTATGACAACATTTATTTTGCACATGAATCTGAATTTTGGGCCAGACTTGCTGAGTACAGCTTGTCTCTATTTGATTTGGCATCAGCTGGGGCTGCTCAAAAGCTGGAGGCTGGAATTATCTACAGGTTCAGTTACTCATACATCTGGTAGTTGATGCTGGTTTTGGACTGGGACCTCAGCTGGACCTGTGGCAGAGCACCTACACATCTTTTCATGTGACTGCTTAGTTTTCTCAGAGCATGGTGGCTTGGTTCCAAATATATGTGTGTGTGTGTGTATGTGTGTGAGAGAGAAAGCGTAACAGAGAGATAAAGACAGGTGGAAACTGTATCACCTTTTTGACCTAGTCTTGAAGTCAGCCAGTGCCGCTTCTACCTTGTTCTATGAGTTCTATTCAAGGGAGAAGGAAATTAGACTTAACATTTTGATGGGGAAGAGTGTCAAAAAATTTACAGACATTAAAAGTACTACAATCAACATTTATTTTGGTTAATCAGTGCCTGAATATTTTGGCCTTAAAATGTTTTGAATATTCCTTCTCCTCACATATATGCTGCACAATGTATTCATGAAAGGTATGGATTCCTAACCCTTCTTTGTCCTGACAGAGATTTTTTAAAAGCAGAGTCCAAAATTGCTAATGAAAGAATGGTGACTTTTGCTAGCTGTGTGCTCCTGGGACTATAAGATCTGGAAAAAGTTGGGAATGAGCCATTTCCGATTTTATTTGGTGAGCAACTCAACAGGGGAGCTACTTTAATATGTGGGAATGACTGATGAAGTTCACATTGCTCATTTATGCTTGATGAACTTGTAACTTTGTTTCACCCCAGGGAAAACTCAGTAAAACATATTTAAAAGAGAAATCATAATGGAGATTTTCAACTTCTAATCCCAGCTTCCCCTTTCTATTTATCGATAGCAGGAAAAGCCAAATATCTTCAATGCTTACAGTGTCACATGGGGACTTAGCGAGACTGTTAAGACTGACCACCTCATGAACAGCAGGTCCAGAACCTTTGTAGTCTTGTCAAACATGGTAGCCTCCCCTAAAGCATTTTAATTCAGTATTTGGTTTCACATAGAATTGTGCCTGAAAAACAGGAGGTAGAATTTCTGAAAAGTAGAAGGGTTTAATAGTAAACAAGGGCACTAGACCCATAGATAATTTTTTATATCACCAGATATTGAGCCAGTCCCATGAATAGGAACATCTTTCTGGTGTATTTGTTTTTTATTCTTTAACTTCAGGCCCTAGTAATCAAATTATAACTGCACATGGCTTCCTAGTCTTAGAAAATTGGGTATTCCCATTTCAATGAGATAGTCCTTATGTAGCAAAGAATTAGCCTTACTCAAAGAGAGGTCTGGCCTTTGCCCTTGGCAATGGGGAGGTGATCTCTAGGCACCTGGAATGTCCTGCCTCATAGGGGTGTCTCTGCCTGGGGACTTTGGTCACTGGGCAGTCTAATAATGTGATTTATAATGCAGGCTTTGGGCCATGTCTTATCAGTTGATGAGAAGTATTAGGCCAACCACTTGGAAGGGCTAGAGGCTAAAGTTCAGCCATGCAGACAGTATGTGAACCAGCCCTTATAAAAACTCTGGACACGAAAGGTTTAGGTGAGCTTCCCTGGTTGGCAATACTCTTTGACTATTGGTACCACTGTAGCGTGGAGGAGGTAAAGTCATCCAGGATTTCTGGGGGAGAGGGCAACTGGAAGTTCTGTGTTTGGATGCCTCCCAGACTTCACCCTATGTGTCTCTTCCTTTGGCTGTCTAATTTGTATCCTTTCCTTGTAATAAAATTATAATCATAAGTATAGTACTGTCCTGAGTTCTGTGAGTCCTTCTAGTGAATTATCAAAACGGAGGGTGGTTGTGGGGACCCCTGAATTTGTAGCCAGCTGATTTGAAATGAGAGTGTCCTAGAGACCCTTGATCTTGTGGCTGGTGTCCAAAGTGAGGACAGCCTTGTGGGGACTGTGCCCTCTGACGGTGCAATTTGGCTAATTCATTGCAGTCTTTCATTAGAAATGCCAGAGTTTGGCCTTGACATGCTTGCCAGTAACTGATGGCTTGACAGACGTTCTAATATATTTACCTATCTAGTTTCTTATGAAAACAGTGATAATATCCATATGCTAACTAATTGATTATTATGCTAATAGCATGAAATGCCATCCATTGAGTATGTAATATGATATTTAGAAGACTTTTTGAAAGGGAAGGTTTAGTAGGTGTAAAATTTCAACACAACCAGTCGATATGGAGAGAAAGCTTTGGGTTCAAACCCAGGTTTGTTTTCTGGCCAAAGTGCCTCATGCATAACACAGTGTTTCTCCTTGTGATTTTTATGGGATATGTGCAAGTATTTGATAGTATTATTATTACTTGTATTAATACTGTTTGAATTTTTTTTTTTTTTTTTAGAAAATGCTATGGTGTAATACTTGAGCACCTGTGGTAAATTTTATCAAAACTACTCATGACTTCAGATAATTTGCCATAAAAAAAAAAAGTTTATGTCAGTTTCTATTATTGCAGCTTATGTCTACTGATCTGCAATTAACCTTAGCAGTAAAGGTCACTTGGCTTCAGAAGGAGAGGTCTCCATTGGCTTCAAACATCTTGCAGATGTTTTTGTAACAGGTTTCTAACCACAGTACCTTGGTTGTGAGGTATGTTGTAAAGCATAAATAATTCATTACTATTAGATAAGAGTGAAATTATTGAATGATTTGTTTTTAAAAATAAATTAGAGCGGTTTCAAAGATTTGCCACTCCCACTTGCATTCTGAAATACTTTATGGAAGAGACTAGATGAAGCTCTGACTGTATCACTTCTGTGTGAGTGTATCCTGCAGGCAAAGGTCATCCATCCTGTACGTGTTGAGGGTTTCTGATATAATAAAAATAGAAGATTGTTAGTTTACTCCTGACAGAGAAACACACACATGGAAAGGCTTCTTTAGTCTTACTATCCATTTTTTATCTACCATTCCCCTACTGGATGATCATAAGTCTCTACCAAGTTTGCACTGAGGATTCAGTGGTAGAATTCTTGCCTTTCATGCCGGAGACCCATGTTCAATTCCCAGCCAGTGCATCTCATGTGCAGTACCACCCATCTGTCAGTGAAGGCTTGAATGTTGCTATAATGCTACACTCGTTTCAGCAGCACTTCTGGACTAAGATGGACTAGGAAGGAAGGCCTTGAGAGCTACTTCTGAAAATCAGCCAGTGAAAACCCTAAGGCTTACAACGGTGTGATCTGAAACAGATCCACAAATGATCATGGGGGTGGCACGGGAATGGGCAGCATTTTGTCCTCTTGTGCATGAGGTCGCCATGATTTGCAGACTGACTTGACAGCAGTTAATAGCAAGAATAATAACCTAGCTCCAAAGTATTCATTGTGGAATTTTGCTTGTGTCTGCTTTTGAAAAATCTCAGAATCAGAAAACTGAGTATGTGTTCCAATGTGCTGATGAAAGCTGGATTAATCTGCTTCCAGAAACGTAAGAGGACCTCTCTCTGCCCAGAGTGAGGAGGGGACCTAGTACCTGAGAATAATGTGAATTTATTCTTTCTACCTTTGCAGAGTTTGTTGTTCAATCCTAGTGTGCAAAGGTGCTGTAGAGGTCAGTAAGGTAGGAGGGGAGAAGGTGTGTGTATTAGGAAAAGGATGTAATGCCTGTGATGTGGGAGAACCTCGAGAAGGTGTGGAGGTGTGGTGGGATGAAACAGTCATGACTGGGAAAAGCAAAGGGAGTCTTAGAGTAATGGATTGTTTCAGAAATTGTATGGATAGGCCATGTGCTGGAGAGGAAGGCATTATAAGAATTTGAAATGCAAGGAAAGAAAAGTCGATTACTCTTTCAGTTATGTTTAAGAGCCATCTCAAGACCTCTCATCTTATTCTCCCTGGCCCTGCTGAAATCATAGCCAATCAAAGAAAGGCTATTGGATGGTATTCTAGTTGGTATTCTAGAAATATCAAGATATCAAGATTGAATTGAGTAAACAGGAATGACTTTTAAGTTTAGGGGATAAACAGGATTAGTGTCGGGTATTTCCTATAGCTTCTGGTACAGGATACCGAATTTATACCATTTGCCCAGGTCCTGTTTATATCCCCATAACATACTATGCTGTCCGTTAATAGGCCAAATTTCACTCCTTACTACTCCTTCTATGTCTTAATCGTCCTGGATAGATTGTAAACTCTATGAGGGCAGGACCACAACTGCCTCAGTAAGTGTTGCTTCTTCTTGTTTTTATTAGTTGCCATCAAGTTGTGACTCCGACTCACGGAGACTTTATGTATAATACGATGAAACATTGCCCAATCCTGTGCCATCTTTGTAATCTTTGATATGTTTGAGCCCATTGTTGTGGCTGTTATGTCAATCCATCTCATTGAGGGGTTTCCCTTGTTTTCACCAACCTTACTTTACCAAACATGATGTCCTTTTCTGGGGATTGGTCTTTTCTGATTATGTGTTCTTATTATTAATAGTAAGAATATTTAAAGTTGTCTTCCTCTGGCTCTTGCTTGCTTGATTAGAGGAGACCATCGCAGTGAGAATGTTATGAAGATTCAACTAAACTGTGTTTGAATAGGTATGTGAGAATGTGTAAACCATCCTTAGGACGCTAGCTAGGGATTTTTCAGTTCAGAAGGCTATAAAACAATACTTGAATCTTCTTAATGAACCCTTCCCTCAACTTCTGGTGGCTGCCTTTTTCCATTAAATCCAGCAAGTCAGAAAGTTAAAAAAAAAAAAAAAAAAGAAACCAAAGAAAGCTAAAACTAACTATAGGAAGTGAAATAAATATTTACTCATGGCTTGCATAAGCATGATGTATGTTTATACCTTTAGTATGTTTTGATTTGTGTATCCTACCACCTCAAGACGTAAGCTTCTAACAGCTGGGACCCTTACCCCTGACATATTTTGTATTGTGCTTTATTGTATCTAATGACCATCAGAGTCCACTAATAAATATACTAGACTTAGTGTAGATACATGCATGGCTAATTCCACAACCATACTTATCTAAAGCTTTGTGTTTCTGCTTGGCTGCTGTATCAGTAGACTAGAAGACTTAGCCACAGCTGTCCTGAGAGGCTATCTATAAAAGTGCAGGTGTTCAGCATTAGCAAATAGTTCTTATTATATGGATCGACTTTTGGCAGCTAGTAACGATGTTTCCTGAGATTGAAAAATGATTTTCTACCTTAAACAGTGGTTTCACATTACTGGAATGCTGAATTAAAAAAAAAAAAAACCACACAAAATTCCTCTCATCAAGTAGTACTGAAACTGTTTTTGTTAGTTGTATACATTTCATGATTTGTATATTTTATAGTAGAATGTAAGCCTTTCTTTTTAACTGTTGTGGTTAGGGTTAGGTCTTTTGCCAAATGAAACAGACTATGAAGAATTAGGAAGTATAATGCATGTTGGGGTCTGTTCCTGGTAAAGAGGGCTGGAGGCTGGCAGAATGCCAAGGAAGGACCTGGAGCTGGAGATGTTTCCAAGGTTTTAAAAAATATTAGGCCTTTTTTGTTCCACTATCGGAGACTTGTTTTTGCATCATCAGACTTTAGCAAATAACGCTTTTCCCTGTTTACAAGGAGTGCAAATGACTTCTGTGATGTAACTCTTACCCTTCCTGTACCTTATCCTGAAGTCACAACTGGGCATAATTTGAGGACCTTGTTTAAAATCCTTAATGGGAAGCTGAGAAATTCTGTCTACAGTGTCTCCATTTCCTGTATGCGTATCTGTTGATTAACCCAGAAGATAAGCTATCAGGCTTGGTATTTAGTAATTCCTGGGTTAAAAATATAAAACTGAAAATGTAAAGTTCAGGGCAGAGACTTTTTCCTTTTGGAACGTTGTAGAAAAAAATATGAAACTCATTTGCAGAAGGGAAACAAAGCTTTAATATCTGAGCTCTTCAGTGCTTACTTGGGAGTTTACTGAGCCAACAGAGAAACGAGTTTAGCTAAGGAAGTGACAAGAGGGTGGAATTGGGTGGGGTGGGGTGGGGTGGGATGGAGGCACTATAATTGAATTGAACTTAAGGAAGGCTGGTTCTGTTAAATACATAATTTTCCTTACTTTGGCAACACATCACTGGCTTTTTGGAATCTTTACAAGGCAGGTAAGCCTTGATTTCGAGGAAAACCAAACAAACCAATGTCAATTATCTGAACTAAGCTGTACTCGAGCAGACTCGAGTTACGGTCCATGGCAGGTACGTAATTCAGAAATGTTCCATGTGTGAAGGTTTCCCCTTCATCATTTTACCTTCTTTCCCCTTCAGGTCTTTGCAGCAGTGTGTTTCAGGTTTTTGTTCAACATATGAAAGGCTCAGTTTCAAAGGCTTGGGTTTTCACATCCATGTCAGTATTACAGATTGAAACGTGACACGGATACCTGGCTGCATACTTTCTTTAAACCTGAGCCAGTCATACTGCAAAACATTAGGGGAGGCACTCTTTCATCTCACACTTTAAAGTGGAAGGCTTGTTGATGTAACCCAGTTTCCAGTCTGCAGAGGTCACCCTGTAATGTAGTGCAATGATGATAAGCCCATCAATCCTGTTTGATGTTAGGGCTTCCCTTCCCCTGGTTTCCAACCCCACTTTGTTTTGTAAAGTAAGTTTGGTAATAATGATATTCTGGCTTGCCAACGTGTGATGACATGAATTCCCCTGACACTCCCAGAGTGGCTTTTTAAACCATGCGTGTGCTTTGCAGGAATTATAATACGGATGGAATTATGAGAGAGATAACAGAAACAAGTATGTTCTTACATACTTTTGATAATGTTCTTGGGAAGGGTATGTGATCATATGTAGAGACACTAAACCCTGGTGCCTGGCCCTCCTGTGACCTCTGATAGTGGTGCAAGTTGTCCAGTATTATAAGTGTTCAGCAATCAGTTTGAAATCAGCTAGTATTCTCAGTCCAGTCTCTGTATGATATGGGTTTGTGGGCATGAACTGAGGCTCTGGGGAAGGAGGGAATGGTCAGGAACCAGTGTTAGTGGAAGGAAGGGCTAGGTGTGTATTCCTGAGATAATGTCTGTGACATGCTCAATGGTCCTTGGTAGACCTACACATAAAAGGCTGCACCATTTTGCTGGTTCCTGTCCTAAAGTAACTTCCTAGGTAGTGCAAATGGTTAACTGCTTGGCTATCAGCCGAAAGGTTGGAAGTTCAAACCAACCCAGAGGCACCTCAAAAAAGAAAAGACTTTCTGCTTCCAAAAGGCCAGAGCCATAAAAACCCTATCAAGCACAGCTCAGCTCTGTCACACATGGGGTCACCATGAGTTGGAATTAATTTGAAGGCTACTGGTTTTGATCCTAAGGTAAGAGGCAGAATCAGGAATGAATAGGGACCAAAGTCTATTAACTAGAATACTAGAATGTCCTAGTCAGTTGGGGATCAGGCCAGTGAAATATAGGTTGAAACATTTACACATGCCAATATTTGGCCATTTATGACTTACAAAAACAGTGATTTCATATGATTCGACCTAATTTTATGCTCGGTAGCCAAATTCGTTTGCCCTTCTTATTTAGAAACTCCCTCCTCAGCACCTCCTTCTTCATGGAAGTCCAGGGTTATAGTGAAGGCAATAGTTTCTAACGAGTAGCTGCCCATTGTGACAAATATCTACTGCCCTTTTTGACCCTCCCTTCTGGAAAGGAGAGATAAAAGACACCATAGTGCTGGAGGAGACCCTGGAAACTCCTTTAGTCCATCCTTTTTCTGCCAGTTGAACCATGGTGGTTACAATTACCTGCCACTTTGTAAAGATTTTATATCAGCGGCAATGGCAATAAAGGCTATTCACAACTCTTCTTGGTGACATTTTTCAGTGTGAACTCCCCAGCGGGGTACAGCCTCCTATGGGAATTATTGGATGGGGAGTATGGTGGTAGAACTGGGGAGCAGTGGTGGTAGTGGTAGAATTCTTACCTTCTCTTTGGGAGACCTGGGTTTAATTCCCAGCAATGGACCTCATGCACAGCCACCACCTATCTGTCATTGGAGGCTTGAGTATTGCTGTGATGCTGAACAGGTTTCAGTGGAGCTTCCAGACTAAGCTGGACTAGGAAGAAAAGCCTGACAATCTAAATCTGGAAATCAGCCAGTGAAAACCCTATGGATCACAACAGTCCTATCTTTTTGTACATGGGGCCACCATGAGTAGGGGCTCACTCGATGGCTACTAACAGTAACAGCATGGTAGTAGAAAAAGCAATGAGACCAATATTAATATAAATGCCTTCCAAGTGAGCTGAAACTCTCTGGTATTGATTTTAAGCCCTTGTGAAGATGAGGTACGCTGTGACTGGATTTCATTTGTCCTTTTTCCACCCTTGACTTAGCTGCACAATTTGGACAGTCACATAACTATCTGGTTAACATTTTCCCAGTGATGTAGGGGTAAATCAGAGGTATAGAGACTAGTGTGAAGCCCTCTGAGTTGCATTTGGTGGGGGCTTCTAGGAAGGGGGGATTGAGCCCTGATTTTCACACCTCTTTCTTTTTGCTACTTCCAACTAGGGCAACTCTATCTTTTGTGTTTTGTATTTGAAGAAAGACTTCTGTTGCTCAAAGAAGAACTTTTGAAAGCAACTGTACCAGATGACCTATGGGCCTGCTTCTAGCTCATTGAGAAATTTGAGTTTTTCTTCTCTAAATATCAAAATGTACAATCTGGCAGAATATGCCACTACAATGCAAGGAGAATAATTTTCTTCCTTTCCAGGCATCCCTACTGAGGCCTATAAAATAGAAACATCTGTCCTTCTGGAAATACTCAGAAGGGAGGGAACTTTCACCTTTCCTTCCAGCCCCCTTCCAAAGGCAAGGGGGGACTTATCTGATTGCCTAATTGGAAGAAAAGTAACTGGCTTTCTGTGGCTCAGCCCCTTCCGGGTTTCCTTGTGTCAGTGTAGTTTGCCTGCAGGCAGGGCATGTTCTTCCCTCCCTGTAGTAATGTTAGCAATCAGGCTGTTCCTCTGCCTATGGGAAGCCTGCCATTTGGAATGGGTGTGGGAAAGGTGGAGGCTGATTGTGACCACAGGTATCAGTCACATTCTCTAATCCAGCTTTCCTACTGCTAAAGCTGATATATTGATCCCTTCACCACCCATGTGTCAGTTTGTTCTACTGTGGTGGCTTGTGTGTTGCTATGATGCTGGAAGCTATGCTACTAGTATTTCAACCATGGTAAACAACCATGGTGGACAGGTTTAAGGGAACTTCCAGACTAAGACAGACTAGAAAGAAAGGCCTGGCAATCTACTTCTAAAAATTAGTCAATGAAAACCGTATGAAACACTTAATATTTTTCGAGACTCTGACTTGCTCACTTTGGGCATATTATCAGCAAGGACCAGTCATTGGAGAAGGACATTATATTTGTTAAACTGGAGGGCTAGCAAAGGCAAGGGAAACCCTCTATGACATGGACTGACGCAATGTCTGCAACAATGGAATCAAACATACCAATGAACATGAAGATGGCATAGGACCAGGCAACATTTCATTGTGTTATACATGGGATTGCCATGAGCCAAAGCTGACGACAATAACTAACAACAACAATTGATCCCTATCTAACTCCTGTGTCAACTTCTCAATAAGTTCTGAAAGTGTAGGGGTGGGGAGAGATGGAGGAGATTTTCTAGGAAGGCCTTCAAGAAACTAAGTCCTTATGCCTTGGCAATTAATTACTGATTTCCCCGATACAGAGAACACTTCCTTCCCCAGTCTGTTAACCTGTGTGACAGTGCTTTCCATGGCTTCCTATAGGTCTCCCCTCTCCTTGCTGCCCCTCAAGGTGGCACAAATCATTGCTCATTGGATTAATGAGCTGCTTTCATTACATATTATGCTCTTGTCCTGATACCTTTGCTTTGCCTCACCTTGCCTCTGCACTTCAATTTACTTCACAACCCTGTTATACGTGGATCTGTTTTTCACAAGAAGGTCATCATCTTCTTTTTGTTGTTTTAACTTCCTACCACTTTATTTGTTGATCCTGAGAGCCATGCAGGGAGTTCAGTCCAGGTTAACAAGAGCAGTCAGCTAAACCACAAACGTTCTGTGTTCAGACATGCTAAGCTTTTTAATCTCAGGGTCCCTTTCTCTGTTCCATTTGGATCAGAGCTGGCTGTCAGGGAACTGAGCTGCCTGACATGAAGTGTGGCAGCTTCTGGGATTCCACACACAGGGGGAAGCTCCTGTGGTTCCTTTGTCTCTTTATTTCCCTTAAGGTCAGACCCCTGTGGTGCTTTTCCTCACAGCAACTTGCCTTCCTCAGATGGCCTCATGAAGTCCCACCTGAGGCCCTGTGTTGGAACAGCAGTCCCCCCCGCCAGGTGGGTCCCACTGCACCTGCACTTCTGTCTCAACTTTTCACCAGAGCTCCCAGCATGATAAACGTCAAGATGCTTCTCCTACCCTTCCCTTCTCCCTGCCTGTCTTAGTTCACTAGTGCTGCTATAAACAGAAATACTGTAAGTGGGGTGGCTTTAACAAAGAGCAATTTATTTTCTTACTGTTCAGTAGGCTAGAAGTCTGAATTCAGGGCACCAGCTTTAGAGGAAGGCTTTTTCTCTCTCCCTCTGTAGGCTCTGTGGGGAGATCCTTGTCTCCTTTCAGCTTCTGTTCCATAGTTCCTCAGTGATCTTCCTGTGGTGTGCATCTTCCCCTTCATTTGTGCTTCCTTTTCTGTGCCTTATCTGCTCTTTTTTTTATCTCCACGGTGATTGGCTTAAAACACACCCTACACAGGTAAGGTCTCATTAACATCACAAAGAATGTCCTATTCCCAAATAGGAGTATAGCCACAGGTATAGGGGTTTAGAATTTACAAGACATTTTTGGGAGACACAGTTCAATCCATAACACTGCCCCTGCTAGTTTTCTGTTTCCATTGGCAGGTGGAATTACTCCAACTGAGTCCATGGAGGTTCTAATGTGTGTCAACATAGCTCTGAAAAGCAAGAGCTGCTCCTCTGTTCACCAGGTCCTGCTTCTTTTTTGTCTAATAGCACCCTTGGGGCAGAGAGACACTTAACTGCTGGTGGCTTCCATCCACTGAATAGCTTCTTTAATAAAAAATGAAAATCTATGAACACTACAAATGCAAATAGTGATTTCTAGAATTGGACAGCCTACAACCTGCACAACGATAACCCTTTTAATCAAGAGAGGGAGCACAGCCCAGGGTCCAAAGTGTGGGGAGTTGGGGGAGGGGATGGGGGATAAAGCGTACATCAGAGAAGAGGTCCCACATGTGTTGGCAAGCTGGAGAAGAGGACCAGAAACAAACATTGAGACATATCAGGATGGAAAGATATCAGGTAGCTGGAAGATGAGACCAAGGAACTGTAGATCTAGAAGGAAAGTAAGAGGGCAGTTTCAGAAGAACACCAAGACCTGGTGCTGTTGACCACAGCTGTCTTCTCTGACCTGGGATGTTGTATGTTGTGGGAGGAGGACCAGCCATGAGAAAAGAGCCAGGGACGAAGTTATAGGGGCCTGCCTTTCTTGTATACCCTTCAATTGCTGCCATATGAGCAAAAAACCATTCAACTGACCGCAAAGAAGTCTACCTAGCCCAAGGTTTCTCTTACCCCAGCTTTCTGAAACTTCGTGGACTTATTCTCTATGGGGAGACACTGCCTCTCCCCATGCATTATATTCTCAGTTAAAATATGAGCACATGGTTAATTTAAGCATGGATACGTGGTCTATACAAGCTGGATTCACATCCAAGGAGACAAATCTTGGACAGAAAAACCTGGCAGGGGCATCTCTAGGTCATTTCAGTCTAGATGGCACTCAGGGGAGGCCAAGGGTAGACCTCAGTCTATTGCCAGGGCTCCACCTCAGTGGGGAGGAGTAGGTGGCAGGCCATCAGCATCCATAGGGCAAGGTGGGACAGATAGGAGCTGTTACTGTCGGGGTCCTCAGCACTCTCGTGGCCTGTTTCACTGGGGCCTGGACAAGTAGCTGAAAGTCTATAGCATTAAAGCCTTGCAAGATCAAGTCTTTTAAAAGATATCAAATAATATGTGGAAATATATCAGACTTACTTGTGTATTTGATGGGGGACAGGGGAGCAAAACAATTATCTAGTCCCCTTTTGGGGTACTTTATGACTTCTGTGCCTTGTGGGGCATTAAAATCATCATAGTGCACTTTGGGGGAATGCACTGGATCAGAATATGTGTATGGAGAATTTGGGAGACACACTATCTCTATCACCACTTCTACTCCTACTAATCGATTTGATTGAACCGTATGAAATTGTTGGTTAAAGAGTAGGTTAGAACAGTTGACTTATTGTTTCTGTTGAATATATGAGCAACAACTTTACTAAAGCAGTGTTCTAAGATTCCATTGGCATTGAGTCCATTCCAAATTATGGCAACCAAGTGTGTGTCAGATTAGAGCTGCACTCCATAGTGTTTTCAATAGCTGATTTTCCAGAAGTAGATTGCCAGGCCTTCCTTCCAAGTTCCCTCTGGGTGGACTTGAACCTCCAACCTCTTGGTTAGCAGTCGAGCATGTTAACTGTACTATCCAAGAATTGAGACAGGCCTTATTTTATGTCCAGTTACAGATTAAGATATTCAGACACATACTCATTAGGTCACTTGCCCGAGTTCATGTAGCTAGAAATTAGCAAATCCTGACAGCAAGCTCAGATTGTTAGTGTATGGAAATTTACATCATAGTGAATTATATGTAATGTAACTATACATTAATGTGGAGCCCCAGTGGCACAGTGGTTAAGAGCTTGGCTGCTAACCAAGTGGTTGACAGTTCAAATCTACCAGCCACTCCTTGGAAACCTTACGGGGCAGTTCTACTCTGTCCTATAGTGTTGCTATAGGCTCACTATGAGTCAGAATCGATTCAATGACAATGGGTTTGGTTTTGTTATACATTAATGTAAGCTATATATAAATTTTCAACTATCTTTTGTCTCATACATTCCTCAAGCATTGATTAAATACCTTCAAATAGCACAAAAGGACATGCACAACTATCAGAAGTTGGATGTGAAAGATACACATCATTTTTACTGTTGTAAAGCAAAGACTATTGTAAATGTCTAAAAAAAATTATCCAAGCTTAAGAAAATATTGAAAATACAGCAAAGTATAAAGATGAAAATAAAAATCATCCCCCATCCTACCAACTGGTGATACCAAAAACCCCATTGCCATGAAGTTGATTCCGACTCATGGTGACCCTATAGGACAGAGTAGAACTGCCTCATAGAGTTTCTAAGGAGCGGCTAGTGGATTCGAACTGCTGATCTTTTGGCTAGCAGCCAAGCTCTTAAGCACTGTACCACCAGGCCTCCACTAACTTGTAATAGCTGCTATTAGTATTTTGATGTATTTCTTGAAGTTTTTTTTTTTTATATGTATGCATGTGAAAGCTAGATGATGAATAAAGACAAAAGAAGAATTGATGCCTTTGAATTGTGGTGTTGGAGAAGAATATTGAGTATACCATGAACTGCCAAAAGAACAAACAAATCTTTCTTGGAAGAAGTACAACCAGAATGGTTCTTAGAAGCAAAGATGGCAAGACTACATCTCACATACTTTGGACATGTTGTCAGGAGGGATCAGTCACTGGAGAAGGACATCATGCTTGGTAAAGTAGAAGGTCAGCAAAAAAGAGGAAGATCCTCAATGAGTTGAATTGACACAGTGGCTGCAACAATGAGCATAAGCATAACAATGATTGTGAGGATGGCACAGGACCAGACAGTGTTTCGTTCTGTTGTACATGGAGTCACTATGAGTCAGAACTGACTCAATGGCACCTAACAACATCTATATAAGTTTATTGTATCTATTTATTCACTTAATATTTTAATATTTTTACTTTATATCATGTCACTAATATTTTCTTGCACACTGTTCTTCCATGATCTTATTTTTAGTAGGTTTATAATATTTGATTATATAAATGTGTGCTAATTTGACTATTTTCTTATTGTTATGTATTTAAATTGTTTCCCATAATTTTTAGGTGTGCCTTTTGTAAACAGTACATAGTAATATTTCCTTTTTTAACCAAATTTGTGAATATTTTTCCTGAAGAAAGTCAGAGGACTTAATCCATTTTCATGTTACTATCATTAATACTATTGTCCTAACTTCTTTGATTTCCTTGATGTTTTCTATATGCTTCCTTATATTTCCTTTGGTTTTTTTTTGTTTTGTTTTGTCTTTTTATTTGGTTGTATCTTCTCTAGTGTTTTGAAACAAGAATATTTTATTATATTTACATTTTTCAAAACCATTCTTTGACCTGTATTTTTCTAATTATCAGAATTAAGTTTGGATTTCAACCATATTTGAGTTACCTACATTTCAGATTAGGAATTGAGCAAGTTTACTCTTTCCTTAAAGTGCCGTTTCTGCTTTAAGATATATAACAGTGACAATACCCACATTTCCTGAGCAGACACCATGTCACTCCACTAGTGCTTTACATGTAATAGCTCATCTCTATTTACAGATGAGGAAACCAAATCATTGGGAGATTATGTAACTTGTCCAAGTTTACCGGGTAACCGTGGTGGAGCCAGGACTAAACCAGGATCTTCTACCCCTGGAGCCTACTGAATACGTTCTTGGATTTTAATTAGTATTAGATTATGATGTTCTACATTAAATATATCTTCTATTTTAAGATGTTTTGGACATTTTATTTTAGTAGTAAAGGTAGATAGATTGATGGATTAATTGATTGATTAGCTGGTTCCTTAATCTCACAGTCCATGGTCAGAGACTTGATGGGATTTAGTACATATAAATTGACTCGACAGCAACGGGTTTTTTTTTATTAAGTGCTTGCTCAAATCAGAGGTAACTTTCATGTCAAGGCCGAGACTAATTTTCAATTATTTAAAACTAGTCCATATGGTAGGAATTTCAGAATTACAAAAGACCCAGAGACCTGACAGAGTTATTTGCTATCCTCCTGTTCTTTTCTTCATTCGGTATTAACATGGCGTAGCGGGCGGGTATACTGGTTATCCATTGCTTTGTGACAAATTATCTTAGTGGCCTAAAACAACAGATATTTATTATCTTACAGTTTTTATGTCTGGAATCTGGATGTGGCTTTGTTCGGGGACCTCTGGCTTCAGGTCTTTCATGAAACTGCGATCAAAATGCGGGCTCCAGCTGCATTCTCATCCCAAGGCTCTACTGGGGAGATTTGTTAGTAGGATTCAGTTCTTCACAAATTGTTGGACTGAGGACCTCAGTCCCTCACAGGCACTTGGCTGGAGACCTCCCTCTGTTACTTGCCTTGTGGAGCTCTCACTTGGGCAGGTCACAACATGGCAGTGGGTGTTCTCAAGGGAATCTGAGACAAAGTCACCCTGAGATCTTTTAGAGGAGGCTGACATTGAGGGTTTAACCTGCCATAGAGCATCTACTTTTGGGGCAAGATTTCTGCTTTTTCTTATAATCTGTCCTAGGCAGAAATGGTTGGCAGTGATCACATGTAACCAAATTTCAGCAACAGACTAGATGTTCTTCAGTTGTCATTTGTATTTAATGTTGCAGAGGAGATGGGTTAAAATGATCGAAACTTATTGCTTTGTATCCCTGAACTTGGAGACTTTCCCCCTTATTTTATACTTTAACAATGTTATCAGGATGTGCCCAGGCATGCATTTTTTTCATTGTTTTCCTGTGAATGGTAAACTGTGAACTGCTGCAATCTGCTTATGTAGGTCTTTTTTCATCTCAAGGAAACTTTTTTTTTCTGTTTTATCTCTGATTGTTGCTACTTTTATTTCATTCAATTCTCTCCTCCAAGAACGACATTCATTCTCATCATGGCTTTATGATTTTGATCCTCTATTTCTCATTCCCTTCTTCCTGCTTATTTTTTCCTCTGCACTCTAAGAAAAGATCTATCCGCACATCATTGATTTGAGTTTTTACGTCATTGACTTTCTGCCCTACCTTCAATGTAGATTTTAATTCTAACGATGTAGTTTTAGTTTTCTTGCAATTCTTATTTAATTTTATCCCTGTGTTTTTTTATTCCTCCCTTTTATGTTTTCATCTCAGCCTGTTCTTAAGATTTTTGGTTCAATTCAAGACTTCTTCAACAAGAAGTCTTATTTTCTTGTCCTCCATTGAAGAAGCTAAAGACTTTCTTGAAATTTCTTTGGGTCCTGAAATAGATGATATTTTGAAGTGTGTTATTTCTCTCTATCTTTTGGGTGCTATTTCTTCTGTCTTTTTCTGCAGATTGTTTTCTCCATGTTGGTTTTCCTTTCACTTATCTTAAAAGAAGGGCCCAGACTCAGGATTTTTCAATGGACAAAGTGTCTAAATTGTCCTTCATATACCCTGAGACTGAATTACTTTCTTAGTTGTGTATATGGAGGCCAGGTTCTTGTGTTCAGCTTCCATTTCCTAACAGGCTTAAATTATAGTGTCCCTCTATTGTATTGAAGGAACAGCTTGCTCCTGTGCTAACTTCCTATTTCTCTGGTTTGATGAGTTATTTAATACATGAAAACTACAGCATCTGTGGTCTCAGGGTTGTGTTTATACCCATCTTCTAAAATGTACTATTTTTCTTTTGGGGTCTTTTCCCGCTCTATTTCCTACCCAATGGCTTTCTGGCTGTCAGTCTCTGGTTGCAAATAGAATGATGGCGGGGGAGATGGTAGGGAGGCAGGCGTATCTCAGTCCAACTTCACCTGTCTTATAATTATTGCCCATTTTCCCAGATTTGGACATTATCTGTTGATGTTGGCTTTAGGTGTTATGAATATTTTACTTTTTCTATATCTTTGTGGAAGGTGGTTGATAGAGTCACACTTGTGGCTGCTACCAAATATTATTTTGAAAGAAAAGTCTGTATTGACATAATAGTACTTGCCCCTCCAATATGTTTTCTGTATTGTTGCCTAAAGATCTTTGGTAAAGGCATAGATCATGATACCTTCTTAAAGCCCTTTAATATTCTTCCTATCCAAACTCCATTTTGAAGAGACTATAAACCCAAAACCAAACCCATTGCCGTCAAGTCGATTCCAACTCATAGCCACCCTGTAGGACAGAGTAGAACTGCACCATAGAGTTTCCAAGGAGTGCCTGGTGGACTCAAACTGCCTACCTTTTGATTAGCAGCTGTAGCACTTCAAAATTTCATATCTGCCTAAATCTCCATCCTCATCCTTCACATGGTTTTGTAGTTCTCAGTGCCCTGGCCAGGAACATATATATTCCCTCCGCCTATTATATGCTTCCCTCCCAGTTTATCTTGAAAATGCCTGCTTGACTTTGAAGATTCAGCTCCAGCTTCCTTTCCTCCATGGAGAAGAAACTTGATAATTCCATCTTTATATCTCTATCTGGCTCTATGCATGAGTTAGTCTCAGTACATCTACCTTCTTATTACCTACATATTACAAAGACCATGGCTGGACAGAGGAGGTTTCTAGTTAACCTCTGTATCCCCAGAGTTGGTACAGTGCCTGGCACATATAAAATGTATTTAAAAAAATGGTTGTTGTATCAAAGATGACATAGACATATAAGTACATTGCTTCTTCTAGGAAAAGAAAAAGAGTAATAAATATGAAAGTGGGAAGGCTAGTTATTCTCTTTTTTAATTTCTCTGTGGTGCAGTGGTTAAGTGCTATGGCTGTTAACCAAAAGGTCAGCAGTTCAAGTCTACCAGCTGTTCCTTGGAAACTGTATGAGGCAGTTCTATTCTGTCCATTGACTCAACGGCAATGGGTTTGGTTTTTTTGGTTGGTTCTTCTAAGGATTTACAACCTGACTCTTGAGTTTGTTGCTTTTTGCCCAAGTAAAAACCTCTTAATCTATAAAAAATCATAAACTTCATTGTTACTTTATTGTCATTATCTCTACTCCGTGAAAGTTGGGTCCATCACCCTTCCTATTAGGAGCAATGGCTTAACAATGGGAGTTTATTCTTGAATGACCATGCCGTATTGTTGTATGCCCTCAAGTTGATTCCAACTCATAGCGACCATAGAGGATAGACCAGAACTGCCCTACAGGATTTCCAAGGCTATAATCTTTACCAGAGCAGATCATCCGGTATTTTTTCCCACCAAGTTGCTGGTGGTTTTGAACCACCAATCTTTCCATTAGCAGCTGAGCCTTTAACCATTGTGCCATCAGAGCTCCTATAAGCATTCCCTAGGTGTATGTAAAAAACTGAATTCATTTGCCCTACCTCTTTTTCCCTTCCTTTCAGCTCCCTTACCACTTCCTCCCAGGATTGTTATAGTTTAAAAAACCAGAATAATCTGGGAGTTGCCTGGCCAGCTGCCTAGAGTTTAAATCCTGCCCCTGATGGGCTGTAAATCCCTGACGAAATCATTTACCCCTTTGGGTGGTTTACCTTTAACCTCTGAAAAACAGGTCGGCCTGGTTCATGGTGTGGTTACACATGAAATCTTCATATTAAGGAGTAGGAAAATAGTGTTTTTCCCCTCCTGGATGCTAAAATTAGTTTCTGTGAAAATGATTTAGTTGTCACTAACAGTATTATGGACTCCTGTGTCACAGAGTAGCAAGTACACATCCGCTGTTAAGAAACAAAGATCTTGCTTTCCTACTGGAGACATATGGTTAAAACCATAACAACAACAACTTAAAAAAAAAAAAAAAAAAGCGCCGAAAGGATATTTTGCATACATAGAAAGAATTCAAGAGAATTAGTTTTAAGTAATGTATCACCCACTTTTCCATGAGGTATCAGTATCTCATAAACACTGAGTAGCGTTGATCCGATTTTTTTTGGGGGGGGGGTGAAAAATTGTTGTTAAATTAAGATACTAGTTACTTTAGCAACAGGGAGATGGATAGAGTATATTAGGAAGTGAGAAATAGTCTTTTGCTGTTGTCACTTATGAGAATGAAAAGTATAAGAAAAGCTCCGGCAGAAAAAAAAAAATCGTTTCTAATTGCAGTGCAACCCACAAGCTTGCACATCCTATAACAAGAAAGCTCCTTGTTAGCTGCCAAAATCTGCCATCCAATCTGTCTGGTAGTTGATTTCGTTATTGCATTTTGATGTGCCCTTGACAAGCTGTAGCACACAAAAACTCAACACCTCCTCCTGAGTCCCTCCAGTACCAGAAAGATCATGGAGGGATGACAAAAGGCTTGTGCTTGGCTTATTATTATTCGCATAGCTTAGATGTTTATAAACAGAACAGAGTGTAACAGAGCAAATGCTCAACCACATCAAGCAGCTTCCTTGTCTTGATTGTCATTTAAATATCGACTTTGCCTTGGCCCGGCACTATGTGCTTTACACACACAAAGGCCCAAACTGAATGCCTGAAAAGTGTCCCTAGTGGGTTTAAAAATGTGGACAAACAACTCTTTTCTTTTGATAATTCTGATGAATTGTTCCACCACTTTGAGTCTGCAGCACCTGGTGTTTTTGAAATCCTTAGATGTCAGCCTGGTCTCTTTAGTCCCATCATCAGCCCACTTCACTCTGTCCCCTAACGCGTGACAGGTTTACTCCCTCATCAGGAATCATGGTAAGGAAGATAGTTAAATTAGAAAGGATTCAGTATTGCTCTTAATTTCATGAAATATGTCATACACTTCAGAAGAATGTATGGGGAAAGCAATTAAAACAACCAGTGCTGTGATGCATTTGCAAATATAATTATATCCCCTTTCCCTTTCTTTCCTTTCCATTCACTGGTGTTAATGTGATATAAATGTCCTGGCTGAGTTTCATCTGAAAGGTCATAACCTGCTGCTCCGGAGTAAATCGTTGCTTTCAGCATCATTCCGAGCTACAGGAAACTTCTTCACTGCAAAGCAGAATTCTCTCTCTCCTGCACTCTGGGCAAAGTATTAATTGGAAAATCAGTCCATTGATAACCTCAAATGTTAGAAAGGGATCATTTACAAGGACAATGACCCTGGATGTACTCTAACTCAGGGGCTACAATTGTCCTGGTTATGGCAGGTCAAGATGATTGAAATACTCTACTACAGACTTTTTTGTGTGTGTGTGCGGGGCGGGGTGGGGGGAGAGGGCAGCGGGGTGGGGGGGGAGGGAACCTTAAATCATAAAGGTTCAATTTGCTAAAAATTATAAAAAATATGTCCAGGAGATACATTTTATGAAATGCCTTTCACTGCAATGATCTCTTTTCTGAGATATTCAGTAGAGAATGCTTTTAAATTTATGTGTGTGTTTAATTTCTTGTATTCCTTTTGTGCCATACTACTGATGTTTTCGGTTGTAGTGCCCCACAACCTCCTCTCTTTCTGTATTTGCCAAAAATATATGGCATATAGCAAATTATAGTCCCTCATGGCACAAACAGTTCAGCTCTCAATTATTAGCTGAAACCCTGGCAGCTTGAGCCCACTCAGAGTCACCTTGGAAGACAGGTCTGACGATGTGTTTTCAAAAGGTCACAGCCTTGTAAACCCTATGGAGCAGTTCTACTCTGCACACACGAGGTTGCCATGAGTTGGAATTGACTCAACTATAACTAACAACAATAGCAAAATAAGTTGATAACAAAGAATAGAGGAAAGAGAGAAAGTGAGGGGCCAAATATTTAACATTTCATGAAAACCTTCTATAGCCAGACATCGTCGTAAGTGATAGGTATTTTACTTTTTTTATATGTAATTTAGTCATCAGAGCGTAGGGCTCTTCAAGATAAAAATTATTCCCATTTCTCAGATAAGGAAAAGATAAAGATTAAGTAGCATTCCCAAAGTCACAAAGCTAGTAAATTAAGATCTAGGTTGTTCTTATGCCCAAACCATGCTCATTCTCGCAGCATTTTTAAAGAGACAAGATTTCTGAACACAGAGGTTCAACCTTAACACGCAGATACTCCCAGGCAGAATGTGCACCTCAAAGGGACATTGGAAAGTTTGCCTTAGTTGATCAACAACTGATAGAAACTTCCCTATGGCTGTGATAGTAGTGCTTCTGGTAGAAATAAGAAGCAAATATGTATACTAGCTAGAGATGGACCATTTTCATTTGAAATCAACTGGCATTCCTCGGTTACTTTAAAAATGTAATTAAACCGACTGTCCTAAGAAAAGTCTTCCTTCTGTTCCACACGTAACCAGTTCCAGATGTGAAACCACTTCCCTACAATAATTGTTTAGGGTTTTACTTTGACCGGTTTGACATTTCTTCAAACCTGCTCCTCACTCAAACTCATTTAGATGCTAGTTTCCAGACTGAAATAAAATTTGGGCCCTAAAATGAGAAATGTCTGCAAACTGAAAATTCCAATTTAATTTACACACTGTTCTCAAAATAGTAGAAGTGGAAGGGCAGGAAGGAATGATGAGCTCCCAAGGACCAAAGATCCAACCACACTCTTTGGTGTGTTCCTGTGGCTTAGCCCTCTTCCAGGCGAGACCCTCAGCTGGGGCTTTCTTGGCTTGCAGTCATTTTGCTGCAGTTAACATTTAGTTCACACATCATTAGGTGAAGCCCCAGTTACAAAGATACACTGCTCTTGTCATAGCCCAAGTATGCTGTGTGCACCTGCAGTTTGAAGTTTTTGTTGAGGGAATAGACTGAAATCAATGAAAAGATTGAAACCATTTACTTTTTTTGTGACTCCACCTGCTGTGGTATATTTTTGTTGGATGGAATAACTAGAGGTGTGTTTATGGCTTTAGGGAAAGAATGCATTAGGGGTTACATGGTTTTAAGGCTATTTTTTTTCTGTAAAGCTTTAAATCAAATTTCCATGAAAACAGTCAAATACACACACACACACGCACACACACACATATCTGTTATGTATTATATATATTTTTTGTCTTTGGCGAGTCAGGAAGAAATAATTTACTTTGTTGTTATCAGCCCAGGAATAATTTACCCGTGATAGTAGTATGCCGATACCACATCTATGCTGTATTTGACATTGACAATAAGGTCAGAATATAAGCAGGCCTATCATCCTCATGAAAACCCTGGTGGCATAGTGGTTAAGTGCTACGGCTACTAACCTAAAGGTCAGCAGTTCAAATCCGCCAGGCGCTCCTTGGAAACTCTATGGGGCAGTTCTACTCTGCCCCATAGGGTCGCTATGAGTTGGAATCGACTCGACGGCAATGGGTTTGGTTTGGTTTTGGTATCATCCTTATTATGCTTGATCTTAGCCAAAAGGCTGAAAAGCAAGTTCAGGCTGCTAAACAAAAGGTCAGTAGTTCGAATCCACCAGGCGGTCCCTGGAAACCCTATGGGACAATTCTACTCTGTCATATAGTGTTGCTATGAGTCAGAATCAACTCGATGGCAGTGGGTTTGGTTTTTTTGGTTTTTATCATTCTTATAGGAGTCCCTGGGTGGTACTAATGATTAAATGCTCGGCTTCTAACCAAAAGGTTAGCTGTTCAAACCCACCCAGAGGTTCCTTTGAAGAAAGGCCTGTCAATCTGCTTCTGAAAGGTCACAGCCATTAAAAACCCTGTGAAGCACAGCTCTACTCTGCACACATGAGGTTGCTGTGAGTCAGAATTGACTTGACAGCAATTTTTTTTTTTTTAACCATCTTTGTAAACTTATGGTTACCAGATTCAGCATTAAGTATCTTTCAGGAGAGCATATGCTGTATTAAGTACTGAATTAGGCCCTTTTATATTTAGTTAGCAATTTCATGAAGTAGATTTCATGATCTCCATTTTCTACATGAGGAACCTAAGATTAAAG
This sequence comes from Loxodonta africana, assembly GCF_030014295.1. Lineage (NCBI taxonomy): Eukaryota > Metazoa > Chordata > Mammalia > Proboscidea > Elephantidae > Loxodonta > Loxodonta africana. The sequence goes on from NC_087349.1 coordinate 102,440,499, forward strand.
AAGATAAGTGACTTGCTGAAGCTCCTGCAGCTCTGCTGTGGCAGATGTGGGGTAGGAGCCTTGGTCTATTAACACCAAATCCAGTGATCTGTCTTCTACACAATACCACCACTAACGACCCCAAAGCTTCACTAACAGTCTAACATATTTTCCAACAATTAAGATACATCAAGTCGTTTAACCCATACATGTCTGTCTGTGACTTCTAAACATTGCTTCTATGTGGCATTTCTGTTATCAACCTCTGAATATTTACAAGTCAGCATGTTACATAGAGCACCATCTCTATTGAGGAGCCTCAACTCCTTGAGGTAGAAAAGCATAATGGTCTTATTTTTTCCCAATTACTGTTTTCAACTCTGTTGTGTTGAGCATCCCCCCTCCCCTCCCACCACTTTCTTATCTCTTAATATCATGTAGGGATGATCCCATAATTTTCCAGTTATTTTAAAATTAGTCCTGTCTAATGAGTTGGAATTGATTCAGTGGCAATGGATTTGGTTTTGATAATCCCATGCTTAGGAGTCTCTGGGTGGTACAAACAGTTAAGCACTCAACTACTAACTGAAAGGTTGGTAGTACTAACCCACTAAATGGCACCTTGGAAAATAGGCCTGGTGATCTGCTTCTGAAAGGTCACAGCCTTGAAAATCCAAACAAACAACAGTTCTTCTCCGTACACATGGGGTCACCAAGAGCTGGAATTGACTCGGCAGCAACTAACAACAAGATTCCATGCTCAGCTCAATTCTTTGTTCAAAGCCCTCTCTTTCTCCCATAAAGGCTAGACTCTTCCCTTGGAGTAGAGGGGTGTATGGACTGGCTCTGATTTACACTCTCCATTTCTTTTCAAGACCTAGATTCTCATGTCAAGCAAAGGGAGGAGGAATGGCAAGGGCAGATATTTTATTATGTCACTATGATTGCATGCCAGTGGGGCAAGAGACCCCTGATTCTACTCTGACATAGTCTAGTGCTATCTGATGCTAGTAGCTCCACTTAGGTAAATGTATTTTAGGTGATGAATTTTCTTGGAGTAAACTTCAAATTATTTTAGCCCCCATTGTATGAGTACCCCTTCACAAGGAGATTGTCTAGCCTTTCTTAAGACCTTCAGCCATATAATCCTATACCCTCTCACTCAGTGGGATGGCCCCTTACTTGACCTGGTCGCTTCCATATAGCCCTGTGGCTTTGGCCTGACCCTTAACTTCTGTGCTCCATTTCAGAAGCCAATAAATCTGCTGAATTTTCTTCTGTGTCCTTGGAGAGCTCTAGGAAAGTGCAATGGTGTAGAGGTTGGCCCCCATCTTCTTCCTAGGAACAATACTACACTTGTCCCTCCAAGTCCTATCAGTATGGCTGCTCCAGTGCAGTTCCCACTTCTAGAAGTCTCTAGTCCAGGAGCAGTTATTAGCCTCTGTTTATGGGTATACCCACACTCTAGGGAATACATCATACTATCTCCAGAATGCTTTTACCATCTCTGTTCTGGTGTTTTAGCTATCTAATCCTGCACAACAAATCACCCAAAAACTTAGTGGCTAACTCAACAATAATAACATATTATCTCATAATTTCTCTGGGTCAAGAATTTGGGAGTGGTTTGGCTGTGGATTCTATGTTGGGATTGCTTATGAGGTTGCAGTTAGACATCACTTGGGGTTGCAATTGTCTGAAGATTTGACTGGTCTGCAGGATCTGCTTCCAAGGTGGCTCCCTTGCATGTCTTACAGGTTGGTGCTAGCTATATCCCAAACCAAACCTGCTGCTGTTGAGTTGATTCCAACTCACAGTGACCCTATAAGACAGAGTGGAACTGCCCCATAGGGTTTCCAAGGAGGTGCTGGGGGATTGAAACTACTGACCTTTTGGTTAGCAGTTGAGCTCTTAACCAATGCACCATCAGGGCTCCATTAGGTGGTCTCAGTCCCACTCCACAGAGTTGCTGGAGTGTCCTCATAGGATGATGCTGGCCTTCTCTCAGAATAAGCGATCCACTGACCAAGTCAAAAGCTGCAATGTTTTTTGTGACCTAAGCCAGAGGTCACATCTGTCACTTCTGTCATATTCTACCAGTCGCGCAGACCAATCCTAATTCAGTGTGAAAATGGACTACACAAACATCTTTGTGGGTGATTACCACAGTGGACCCTCAGGTTTCTGAAACTTTAATAAAAAGAAAAGAAAACAACAACAACAAAACAGCAAGGCAAGAGAAACCAGTTTACTCTTCTTGCATGCATTTCCGATTTCTACCAGTGACTTACCTGGAGACCCTGACTCACTTGGCTTTGGGTGGGAGGCATTCCCACTTTCTTCTCCTCCCCTGATACAGGTACTAGTGATAAACCAACAATTCTCTTTTCTTCTTAGTACTCTCTTTGTATAAACTGGGGAGGGGGTGTAGATTAATGGTCGGTGGGTTATAGGACTACTACTTCTTCATAATATATATATATATACTTTAAAATTGTACTTTAGATGAAGGTTTGCAGAACAAACTAGCTTCTCATTAAACAATTAATATTGTTTTGTGACGTTGGTTACCGGCCCCATGACATGTCAACACTTTCCTCTTCTCGACCTTCTGTTTCTTATTACCTGCTTTCTTGTCTCCACCTGCCTTTTAGTCCTTGCCCCTAGGCTGGTGTGTACCCTTAGCTTCATTTTCTTTTACGGGCCTGGCTTGTCTTTGGCTAAAGGGTGAACCTCAGGAGTGGCTTCATTACTGAGCTAGGAGGATGTCTGGGTGCCAGACTCTTGGGGTTTCTCCAGTCTCTGTCAGGCCAGTAAGTCTGATCTTTTTTGTGAGTTAGAATTTTTTTCTACATTTTTCTCTAGCTCTGTCCTGGGCCCATTATTGTGATCCCAGTAAAAGTAGCCAATGGCGGTGGTAGCTGGGCACCATCTAGTTGTGTTGTAAATCCTGACTGTGATGTTAATGAGGAGGGATAGGCAGCAGTTATGTTAATGAGGCAGGATTCAATCTATGTGATTGGATTGTTTTTTTGAGGCAATGTCTTTTGAGATATAAAAGAAGAGAAGCTAGCAGAAAGACAAGGGGACTTCAAACCACCAAGAAAGCAGTGACGGGACTTCTGGCCAACATGGCACCATAGGTGCAAGCACCATGCCATCCCTCGACAGCAAAGACCTGAAAAATTAAGTAAAACAGAGACAAATGTCATTCCTGGAACGTGAAGTGTCAAATGAAGAAATAAAGAACTCAGCCAAGCACCGAATGGAATAAGAAACTAACAGAACAGACAGCAAGGAGATATACTTGCTGAAGGCTCCATCAGCTAATGCAGCATGGATCTGCCATCTTGGACTCCTGTCAGGGATGGGCAGACAGGGAGTATGGGAAAGCAGCTTCCTGGAATGCCCAGCAGGAGACAGAGCACCCGGTAACCAGCAATACAAGCTTTTCCATCCCCCATTCTCTCCCCTCTGCTCTACCTCTGAGCTTCCTGGCTGGCTGTGGTGGCCCGGCTGGCTGGGAAGTGCAGCATCAGTGCCACTTGGATTCACCCCACCCACATCAGAGATCGGCAGACAGATAGTACGAGTAAGCAGCTTCATGAAGTTCCCAGCAGGAGACAGAGCACCGGGTAATGAGCGATGTACCCTTTCCTAACCCGCCCCCGCCCCTACCCCCACCCCTACCCCCACCCCTCCCCAATCTCCTTTGCTTCCTTCCAGTTGCAGTCTGTTGGCTGGAAGGCAACTGCTTTGGCCTCAGGCTGCTTGGATTCACCCTGTCCCCACTGGCCAGGTCCCTAAGCTGGTGTTCGTTCTTTGCGTTTCTTTTGGTTTCTTCTGTGCCTCCTACCACCTCCCCCTCCTTTCTCTGGAACACTTGGCTCTGTGTGCCATCTTTGCTTTTTCTTGAAAGACTATGAAGCCATGCTCAACTGGGGAACCACTCCCTGGGCCCACGATTCCATGCCGGTGGGATCCCTGGGACTTTTTTTCCCTTATTTTGCTTTCTCTTTCTTTTTGCAGCTTGGGAGCACCTTATAGCTGGGTTGCACTGCATGGCTTAGGAGCCACTCTCCCAATCTGCACAGCTGCATAGGTGGGATCTGTGGGGGCATTTCTTTCTTTCTTTTTTTCCCTCTTTCTTTCTTTTTTTCTCTCTCTTTTTCCTTTTCTGTCTTTCTCTATTTCTCAGTTTTCATTTCCCTACACTTATCTTCTTTTCCTGTCTCCTGAATACCTGGTGCTGTGTGAAATCTATACTTCCTCTAGCGAGGCAGTACTGCATAGCCTGGGAGCGACTTTTCCAGTCTTGGCAGCCCCACCAGTGGGACTCTGGGACTCCTGGGGGCTTTTTTTTTTTTTTTTCCCTCCAAATTTTTATCTGGTTATTTTTTCTTTCTTTTTGCTTTTCTCCATTTCTCGGTTTCTCATCTATCCACTCCAATGGCAAACTCCCTTAGCACCCTTTCTTTTTTCTTTACTTGTTTGCCTGTTTATTTTTGGTTCCTGTTTCTCTCTCCTATCCCTTCTCTTTCCCATACCCCTATTAGCTCCACATGTGAAAACCTACCCCCCTTTCCTGCCTACCTGCACTGTGCACTAAGCATCACACCCCCGAGCAGAACAGGCATGGCCTACTGGAACCTGCCCAGCACTGATTCCTGGCCCACCCTGTTGGCCCTAGTATATGCCACAAACAACCCATCCCAACCCCTCTTCTTCAGCTGGATCTGCCCTGCTGCACCATAGCTGAATGACTGTCCCAGCCTGTTGGAAAAGGAGTTAAAAAGTACCGTGACTACAGATGAGCAAACAACAATGAACACACACCCTGCCTGCTCACACATAACCAAAGAAAACAAAAAAGCAGGATAAAACAATCTACAATCAATAAATGAAGAAAATAACTACTGAAAGTCCCAAAGACAGCAGACAATATCAAAACATATAAAAAAAAAAAAAAAAAAAAAAAAACAGGACAGGATGTTTCCAGTAGGCATCCAAAATAAAACAGCAGAAGACTTTCCAGTAGAAGAAAAGGCACTAGAACTACCTGATAGGGAATTCAAATCTCTAATATTCAGAGTAATCCAAGAGTTGAAGCAAAAAAGCAGACAAAGTGAGGAAAAAATAGACAAATTTATGGAAAAGGCAGACAAATTCATGGAAACTAAAGACAAAAAAAATGCAACAATTCAGGAAAATAATACAGGAACAAAATGCCAAAATAAATTCACAACTAGAAATCATTCAAAAATAACAATTAGAAACCCAAAAGATAAACAACAAAATTTCAGAAATGGACAATGTCATAGAAGGGCTGAGGAGCAGGTTTGAAATGATGGAAGACAAAATCAGCAAAACTGAAGACAAACATTTGGATACAACTCTGTTTGAGGAAAAATCAGAAAAAAAAAAGAATAAAAAAAATGAAGAAAACCTGAGAATTATGTGGGATATAATTGAAAGCAAAAATTTACGTGTGATTGGACTTCCAGAACAGGGAGAGAAAAGGGAAAACACAGAGAGGATCGTTGAAGAATTGCTGACAGAAAACTACTCTAATATCATGAATGATGAAAAGCTGACCATCCAAGAGGCTCAACGAACTCCATATAGGATAGACCCCAAAAGAAAAACAACAAGGCATATCATAATCACGCTTACTAAAATCAAAGACAAGAAAAAATACTGTGAGCCGCTTAAGAAAAATAACAGGAGCGTACAGAGGAGAAACAAGACTAAGTTCTGATTATTTGGCAGAAACCATGCAGACAAGAAGGCAATGGGATGACATATATACAATCTTGAAAGAAAAGAAATTGCCAGCCAAAAATAATATATTGCAAAACTTTCGTTCAAATATGATGGTGAAGTTAGTACATTTCCAGATAAACAGAAATTAAAAGGGTATGTAAAAACCAAACCAAGCTTACAAGAATTATTAAAGGGAGTCCTTCGGTCTGAGAACAAACAACATCAGACCACAGCCTGAATCTAGGACGTAAGATTGTACCAGCCAGATACCAACCTAGGAAATGAACCATAAAGGACTATCCAAAACCAAAACCATTGCAACAGGGAACCAGAGAGTAATCTGTAAATGATAACAACATCAGAACAATAAAAAAAGGGAATAAATGGTATAGGTATAGAACTTTCTAATGGAAAGGAAGGCAAGGCGATACCAAGTAGTAATAGATTGGTTCAAACCGAGGAGAATAAGGGTAAATTTCAAGGTAACCACAAAGAAAGTTAACAAACCTACTCATCAAAATAAAGAAGAAAAACATAAAGTCTAAATAAAAACAAAATATACAAAAACAAAAGAAATGAAAAAGAAATCCACAAACAAAAGGAACTGAGCAGAGATGAGTACCCACAAAAACCCAGTGGAGCAAAGAATATGTTAGCAGCACACACAAAAAAAAAGCACTACAAAATGATAGCAATAAACTCATACCTATCAATAATTACACTGAATGTAAATGGCCAAAAGGCACACATAAAGAGACAAAGAGTGACAGAATGGATTTAAAAAAAAAAAAAACAGGATCCATCAATATGCTGTCTACAAGAGACACACCTTAGAAACAAAGATGCAAATGTATTAAAAATCAAAGGATGGAGAAAAATATATCAAGCAAATAACTACCAAAAAAGAGCAAGAGTGGCAATACTAATCTCCGATAAGATAGACTTTAAAAGAAAAACCAGAAAAGACAAAGAGAGGCACTACATAATGATTAAGGGGATGATCCATCATGAAGACTTAACCATAATAAACTCTACGCACCCAATGACAGGGCTCCCAAATACATAAGACAAACTCTAACAGCACTGAAAAGAGAAATTAATAGTTCCACAATGATAGTAGGAGACTTCAACACACCACTCTCAGTAAAGGACAGAACATCTAGAAAGAAACTCAACAAAGGTACAAAAGAGATAAAGAGCATAATCAGCCAACTTGATCTCACAGACATATATAGAACACTCCATCCAACAGCTGCAAATAAAATATTCTTTTCCAACACACATGGAACCTTCTCCAGAATAGACCTCATCTTAGGCCACAGAGCAATTCTCAACAAAATCCAAAACATTGAGATAATACAAAGTATCTTCTCTGACCACAATGCCATCAAAGTAGAAATTAACAATAGGAAGAGTAATGAAAAAAAATCAATTACGTGGAAACTGAATAACACCCTGCTTAAAAACCAGTGGGTAAAACCAGTGGGTAATAGAAGAAATCAAAGATAGAATCAGAAAGTTCCTACAATCAAACGAGAATGAAAACACATCATACCAAAACCTTTGGGACACAGGAAAGGTAGTCCTCAGAGGTCGAACTATAGCACTAGATGCACACATCAAAAAAGAAGGGACAAAATCAAAACAGTATTTATACAACTTGAACAAATAGAGAGCAGCAAAAGACCCAATAGCCACCAGAAGAAAGAAAATAATAAAGATCAGAGTAGAAATAAATGAAATAGAGAATAGAACAATAGAAAGAATCAACAAAAACAAAAGTTGGATCAACAAAATCGACAAACCACTGGTCAAATTGACAAAAGAAAAACAGGAGGCAATGCAAATAACCCAGATAAGGAATAAAATAGGGAAGATTACAACAGACCCAACTGAAATAAAAAGGATCATAACAGAATATTATGAAAAACTGTACTCCAACAAATTTGAAAACCTAGAGGAAATGGACAAATTTCTAGAAACACACGACCTACCCAAACTAACACAAAATGATGTTGAAAATCTGAACAGACCCATAACCAGAGAAGAGATTGACAAGGTAATAAAAAAAATTCCCAACAAAAAAAAGACCTGGCCCAGATGGCTTTGCTGGAGAATTCTAGCAAACATTCAGAGAAGAGCTTAGACCAGCACTACTCAAACTATTTCAGGACATAGAAAAGGAACTGATACTTCCGAATTCATTCTATGAAGGCAGCATCAGGCAAAATCAGGCCAAGACACCACAAAAAATGAAAATTGTAGACCAATATCTCTCATGAATATAAATGTGAAAATTCTTAACAAAATTCTAGCCAATAGAATTCAGCATCACATCAAAAAAATATTACACCACAGCCAAGTAGGATCCACACCAGTTATGCAAGGATGGTTCAACATTAGAAAATCAATCAACATAATCCACCACATAAATAAAAGGAAAGAAAAGAATCACATGATCATCTCAATTGATGCAGAAAAGGCATCCGACAAAGTCCAACACCCATTCCTGATAAAAACTCTCAATAATATAGGTATAGAAGGGAAATTTCTTGACATAATAAAGGGCATCTATGCAAAACCAATGGCCAACATCGTTCTCAATGGAGAGAAGCTGAAAACATTTCCCTTGAGAACAGGAACAAGGATGCCCTTAATCACCACTCCTATTTAACATTGTGTTGGAAGTCTTAGGTAGAGCAATAAGGCCAGAAAAAGAAATAAAGGGCATCCAAACTGGTAATGAAGAAGTTAAACTGTCCCTATTTGTGGATAACATGATACTAAGAAAATCCAAAAGACTCCACAAGAGAACTCCTGGAAGTAATAGAAAGATTCAGCAGAGTTGCATACACAACATAACACATACACATACAACAATCAATTGGATTCCTATACACCAATAAAGGCACCAGTGAAAAGGAAATCAGGAAAACAATACCATTTATAATAGCCCCTAAAAAAAATAAGATACTTGGGAATAAATCTAAACAGGGATGTAAAAGACCTGTGCAAAGAAAACTTCAAAACACTACTGCAAGAAATCAAAAGAGATCTGCATAAATGGAAAAACATTCCATGCTCATGGATAGGTAGACTCAACATTGTGAAAATGACAATTCTATCCAAAGTCATTTACAAATACAATGCAATCCTGCGTAAATACAAACAACATTCTTTAAAGTGATGGAAAAACTAATCATTAACTTTTTATGGAAAGGGAAGAGGCCCCGGATAAGTAAAGCACTATTGAAGAAGAGGAATAGAGTAGGAGAACTTGCACTACCTGACCTTAGAACCTACTATACAGCTACAGTAGTCAAAACAGCCTGGTACTGGTACGACAACAGATACATTGACCAGTGGAACAGAATTGAGAACCCAGATGTGAATCCATCCACCTAGGGTCACCTGATCTTCAACAAGCGCCCAAAGCCCATCAAATGGGGAAAAGACCATCTTTTTAACAAATGGTGCTGACAAAACTTGATGACCACCTGCAAAAAAATGAAACAGGACCCATACCTCACATCATATACAAAAACTAACTCAAAGTGGATCAAAGACCTAAATAGAAAGCCAAAAACCATGAAGTTCATACAAAAAAAATAGGATCGATGCTAGAGGCCTTAAAACACGACAATAACAGGATACAAATCCCAACCAACAACACACAAGCTCCAGAGGATAAGATAGATAACTGGGAACTTCTAAAAATTAAACACTTATGCTCATCAAAAGACTTCACCAAAAGAGTAAAAAGAGAACATACAGACTGGGAAAAAAAAATTGGCTATTACGAATCAGACAAAGGTTTAATCTCTAAAATCTACAAGAAAATCCAACACCTCTACAATAAAAAAACAAATAATCTAATTAAAAAAAGGGCAAATGAAATGAACAGACACTTCACCTAAGAAGATATCCAAGTGGCCAACAGATACACGAGGAAATGCTCACAATCTCTAGCCATCAGAGAAATGCAAATCAAAACCACAGTGAGATACCATCTCATCCCGGCATTACTGGCACAAATCAATAAAACAGGAAATAACAAATGTTGGAGAGGGTGTGGGGAGATCAGACCTCCTGTGCACTGCTGGTGGAAATGCAAAATGATACAACCTTTTCAGAAAACAATATGGCACTTCCTTAGAAAGGTAGAAATAGAAATACCATTTGATCCAGCAATCCCACTCCTAGGAATATATCCTAGAGAAATAAGAGTCATCACATGAATAGATATATGTACACCCATGTTCACTGCAGCATTGTTCACAGTAGCGAAAAGATGGAAACAGCCTAGACACCCATCAACAGATGAATGGATAAAGAAACTGTGGTACATACACATGATGGAGTATTATGCAACATGAAAGAACAACGATGAATCTGTGAAGGATCTCATAACATGGATGCATCTGGAGGACGTTATGCTGAGTGCAATAAGTCAGTCACGAAAGGACGAATATTGTATGAGACCACTACTGTAAAAACTCATGAAAAGTTTTACACACAAAAAGAAACAATCTTTGATGGTTATGAGGGGGGGAGGGGTGGGGATGGAATAACACTTAATAGATAAGTGGTAACTTTGGTGAAGGGTAAGACAGTACACAATACTGGGGAAGGCAGCACAACCTGTACAAGGCAAGGCCATGGTAGCTCCATAGACACATCCAAACTCCCTGAGGGTCTGAATTGCCGGGCTGAGGGCTGTGGGGACCATGGTCTCAGGGAACATCTAGCTCAATTGGCATAACAAAGTTTATAAAGAATATATTCTACATTCTACTTTGGTAAGTAGCGGCTGGGGTCTTAAAAGCCTGTGAGTAGCCATGTAGGATACTGCACTGGTCTCACCCCTTTGGGGGCAAGGAAGAATGAAGAAAATGAAAGACATAAGGGAAAGATCAGTCCAAAGGACTAATGGACCACATCTACCACGGCCTCCACCAGACTGAGTCCAGTACAACTAGATGGTGCCCAGATACCACCACTGACTGCCCTGACAGGGATCATAATAGAGGGTCTCTGACAGAGCTGGAGAAAAATGTAGAACAAAATTCTAACTCAGAAAGAAAGACCAGACTTGCTGGCCTGACAGAGACTGGAGAAACTCTGAGAGTATGTCCCCTGGACACCCTTTCAGCTCAGTAATGAGGCCACTCCTGAGGTTCACCTGTCAGCCAAAGATTGAACAGTCCCATGGAACAAAACAAGACTAAAGGGGCACACCAGCCCTGGGACAGGAACTGGAAGGCAGGAGGGAACAGGAAAGCTGGTAATAGGGAACCCAGGGTTGAGAAGGGAGAGTGTTGACATGTCATGGTGTTGTTAATCAATGCCATACAACAATGTGTATATTGTTTGATGAGAAATTAGTTTGTTCTGTAAACCTTCATCTAAAGTTCAAAAAAAAAAAAAAAAAAAATGGAGTCCTGGGAGTAGAGTGTGTTCTTTGGACCCAGGGTTCCTGTGTGGAGAAACTTCTTGTCCAGGGGAAGATTGATGAGGACATTCCTCTAGAGCCAAGAGAAAGCTTTCCCTTGGAGCTGACACCCTGTATTTGGACTTCTAGCCTACCAGACTGAGAAAATAAATTTCTCTTTGTTAAAGCCATCCACTTGTGGTATTTCTGTTCTAGCAGCACTAGATAGCTAAGACAGGATCCTTGTCTTGTTCCTGTTGTCAAAGGGAATGTTTTTGTCTTCTCTCCATTAAGAATGATGTTGGCTGTTGGTTTTGTATAGATGCTCTTTATTACGTTGAGGAATTTTCCTTCTATACCTTTTATTTTACTGAGAGTTTTTATCAGGAATAGGTGTTGGACTTTGTTGAATGCCTTTTCTGCATCAATTGAGATGATCTTTTTTAATTTATGTGGTAGATTTCATTGATTGATTTTCTAATGCTGAACCATCCTTGCATTAAAAAAAAAAAAATTTTTTTTTTTTTTTTTGCATACCTGGTATGAATTCCACTTGGTCGTGTTGATTTATTTTTTTGATATGATGCTGAATTCTTTTGGCTAGAATTTTGTTGAGAATTTTTGCATCTATATTCATGAGAGATACTGGTCTGTAATTTTCTTTTTTTGTGGTGTCTTTGGTTGGTTTTGGTATCAGGGTTCTGCTGGCTTCATAGAATGAATTCAGAAGTATCATTTCCTTTTCTATGTTCTGAAATATTTTCAGTAGTATTGGTCTAAGTCTTCTCTGAATGTTTGGTAGAATTCTCCAGTGAAGCCATCTGAGCCAGGGCTTTATTTTGTTGGCAGGTTTTTATTTTTATTTTATTACCTTTTCAATCTCTTCTGTTGATATGGGTCTGTTCAGATTTTCAGTATCAGTTTGTATCTTCATAATATTTTTGAAGAGGTCTCTAGCTTATGCCACACGTGATAGATGTATATTGGTTAAAGTAACACTAGCTGCAGTACGAAATAAACTCTGAAATTTTAGTGGCTTGATTCAATATAAGTTTATAAAATTTTGCTCACATAAGGTCACTTAACTAGGGGGAGTGGAAAAGCTCCTCAGCTTAGTCATTCAGGCCGATAGGGCTCTGCCATACTCAATATTTGACAGCCACTCTCATCCTAATTATATTTTGTCGAGCCAATGAAAGGGGTAAGACAGCATAGAAGATTGCATGGGGAGGTTTTTTTTTTTTGACTTTAGACGAACAAACTAGTTTCTCATCAGTTAGTACATACATTGTTCTATGACGTTGGTTAACAACCCCATGACATGTCAACACTCTCCCTGGGTTCCCTATTACCAGCTTTCCTGTTCCCTCCTGCCTCCCAGTCCCTGTCCCAGGGCTGGTGTGCCCCTTAGTCTTGTTTTGCCCCATGGGACTGTTCAATCTTTGGCTGAAGGGTGAACCTCAGGAGTGACCTCATTACTAAGCTGAAAGGGTGTCTGGAGGCCATACTGTCAGGGTTTCTCCAGTCTCTGTCAGGCCAGCAAGTCTGGTCTTTCTTTTTGAGTTAGAATTTTGTTCTACATTTTTCTCCAGTTCTGTCTGGGACCCTCTACTGTGATCTCTGTCAGGGCAGTCAGTGGTGGTATCCGGGTACCATCTAGTTGTACTGGACTCCGTCTGGTGGAGGCCATGGTAGATGTGATCCCTTAGTCCTTTGGACTAATCTTTCCCTTGCATCTTTAGTTTTCTTCATTCTGCATGGGGAGTTTTTATGAGCCAGCCCTGAAATGGCATTCATCATGCCTGTTTAAATTTCACTAGCAAGAACTTAATCACATGCCCCCACCTAAATTTGTGGGGTGGGGGTCAGGAAACACAGTTCCTCGTTGGACAGCTGCTTTCCATTCTACACAAAGAAAGGCGACTACAAATGCTTGTTACACAGCTATCCTTCTGTGTCACAGGATGGCATTCATATATGTAACATGGCACACATGTAAAGTATGACACACAGGAAGAGAGCATACCCACATGCCCTAGGAGCAAGCCTCTCCTGGCAGGAATCAGACCACTTTCCCTGGCTGTCAGTGCATGGCAGCCATGACAGTCACTGAGCTCATCAGTCACTGAATGACAGACTTAAGACCAGGTCCATCCTTCCTCATATTCTCTATCACCTTCAGAGCTCCCCACCTTCCACTGCCCCTACTGTTTTGTAACCTAATTGTGTCCCATTTGTCACCATTTACTTCCTCACTCTCTAAAACTCCCCATCATGATTTGTCATCAGTCAACTTCCCAACAGCCTCAAACTTTCTTGGAAAGTTCGCTTCTCTTTCTTGCTCTAACTGAAACCTAGCCTGCCCCTGAGAAGACTGCTTCTTCTACAGTCCTTTCAAACGATAGCCGTGTTTTCTTCCATACCTCACATATCTCAGGGGTAGAAAGCCATGTAGGTATTGTTTTTCTTTATTTCCTGCTTCCAAATCGTCTCTTCTTCTTTTATCTTTGGTGTGTGTGTCTCCAACTTTACTACCCTAGCCCTTCTTGTTGTCATCTGTCGATCTCCTGGTGCCTCTCATGTATTACGACTTCTGCATTTGGGTCATTGTCTCCCTTTTGCTCACTTTTTCTATGCAACTTTCACAGCCAAGTGCATAGCTCAAGCAATATCCAGACCCCTCAGTTCTCTGATGTCTTTAGCTTCAATGATATTTTTTAGTCCCACATGCTGGCAAGTTCATTCAGGTGATAATATCTTAGGTGTTATATAATCGCTGATAATTGAGCAATCTCAGGAAACTTGATTTTATAAGGACAACCCCGGCCTCTGACCATTCCCGCCTATATTTCTGGCTTACTTATTCTGGTTCTACCTTGCCAAGACTCTCCCGCTAATCCTTAACTGAACTACTTTTCAACTATTCATCATTCTTCTTGTGTCTTTACTTCCTCACCTGTATTCCATTGCCCAGCACTATAACCATCCCTTACAATCTCACATTTCTTGCTTCTTTCTTCTTTGATTTTACTTGACTGGCAAAACCTCAAGTCTGGTTAAAACCAACTATCTACTTATGCCATACTTGTATCTGTACAAGTGAACATTGCTAGTAAAAAAACTGACTGAACTCATTTCAAATTTATAACCAAAATTCTCAAAAGGGGCCAGATGAGTCTGATTAAAATGCCCTAAAGATTCACTTTCTCACTGTCCAACACATTCATTTCATACCTCCTTTCTTCTTCAATTTTCTGATAATTTTTCTTCCAATATTTTTAGACAATGACCTTAAGGCATAACTCTTAAAGTGTATTGATGAAATCAGCCAGGAACTACCTTATCTTCTCATCTGTCATTATGTCACAGTGAAAACATTTCCTGCTCCTAAAATCCATCTCTTCATGTTTGTCTTAGATCCTATTCCCTTGTACTTGGATTTGGTCCCAATCATTATCCCCCTTTCTTTTCTGCATCATCAATTTTTTCCTCTCTACAGATCATCCCATTAACAAATGAGCATACTGAAATATCATCCATTTTAAAGTAAAAACAAAATCCTCTTGATGTTATATCTACTTACAATTGCCACCTCATTTCTTGCCTTTTTTGCACAGAAAAACTCCTTGAAAGTAGTATCCTACCTTCACTATCCCCAATTTTTTTTTACCTTTCCTTCTGTTTTCAACCTACTGAAATTGGGCTTTGACCCCAAAATCTTGACTGAAATAGCTTTTATCAAAATCACCACTGTCTTAGTCATCCAGTGCCGCTATAACAGAAATACCACAAGTGGATGGCTTCAACAAAGAGAAATTTATTCTCTCACAGTCCAGTAGACTGGAAGTCCAAATTCTGGGCACCAGCTCCAGAGGAAGGCTTTCTATATCTGTTGGCTCTGGAAGAAGGTTCCTGTCATCAGCCTTCCCTAGTTCTGGGAGCATCTCAGCACAGGAACCTCAGGTCCAAAGGTATGAAGTCCCCATATCTCCCTGCTTGCTTCTCTTATATTTCAAAAGAGATTAAGACACTATATAATCTTGTAGACCTCATTGATATAACTGACACTAATCCATCTCATTACATTATAGTGATAGGATTTACAAAACATAGGGAAATCACATCGGATGACAAAATGGTAGACAATCATACAATACTGGGAATCATGGCCTAGCTAAATTGACAGGTATTTTGGGGGGACACAATTCAATCCATGACAACCACTGATCTATGTCTTGTCAATGGTCATATCTGTCCTATTACTCAGCCTTGGCAGTATCCATGGTTGAATGTTCCTTCCTGACACCGTCTTTTCCAGATTTCTGTGGCACAACATCCTCTTGGACTTCCTCCTTCTCAACTTCCTTGCTGACTTCTTTTTTTCCTACCACTTCTTTAACTGTTCGAGCTTCAGCCACACTCTCTCCCTAGGTCATCTTATCCATTTCTAGTCTTTCAATACTGTTTATGCACAGATGACTCCAAATTTGTATCTCCAGCTCAGCCTGCTCCTGAAATCCAGATCTTTAAATCCAACTGCCTAATCGACACATCCATTTAGGTGTTGAATAGGCATCTGAAAACTAACATAGGCAAAACAGAGCAATCTGTTTTTCTAAAAATGTCTGCTCCCCACCCCAAAGCAAGCCTTTCCTTTTATAGTAAATAGTCCCATCACAGGCCCAGTTTCTTAAGCTAAAAACCTAGGATTATCCTTGAGTTTTCTCTTCCCTAATTACCTCACATCTAGCCAATCAATTTTAGTACTTTGACATTAGTAAAAAACTTTAGCATAACTTTTAATTAATGGCAACACAATAATGTACTAGAGTATCTCCATACTGCAGTTAAGAATCACTGGCCTCTTTTGTGAAGATAAATAAAAAGCTGGTCAATATTATCACTTTTGTTTGTTTTTTAAATTAAGGATAAGTCATTTAAAAATAGCATTGAAAAAAATTTGTTCCTACTTATTAATTTAGTATATCCTAGTAAGTTTTGGAAAAAAGAAAGATATGTAAAAGGATTGCCCATTTTAAATCCATCCATATAAAATAATTTCCTACACTTGAGTATAATTTTTTCTCTTCTCTTGTACATCTGTGTCTCTTTGTCTCCCTCCCTCGATATACAGATATTGTGTATATATATATGTATATATATATAGAGAGAGAGAGAGAGAGAGTACTGGTGGCACAACAATTAAGCACTCAGCCCAATTGCTAACTGAAAGGTTGGCCGTTGGAACCCACCCAGTGGCTGTGTGGGAGAAAGATTTGGAGATCTGCTCCTGTAAAGCAGAGCTTTGAACTGGTTCTTTCCTGTTTGAACCCCTGCTGAGAATTTGTATTTCTACCCCAGATATACTGAACCAGAATCTACAGTTTAACAAGAGCCCCAGGTGGTTCTTATGTATAATAAATTTTGAGAACCCCTGCTCTACTAGTGGTTCTCAGAATTGGTCCCTAACCAGCAACATTAGCATTGCCTAGGAACTTATTAGAAAGGCAAATTCTCAGCAGGGGTTTGAATGGGAATGAACCAAACTGATCCGAAGCCCTGCTGTGTAGATTACAGCAAAGAAAACCCTATGGGGGCAGTTCTGCTCTGTGACATGGGTTGCTATGAGTTGAAAATCAACTTAATGGTATCTAATAACAACGAAAACAATGACGTGTGTGGGTGTGGGTGTGGGTGTGGGTGTTGGGCTAGTTAAAAGTTTATCCTGTCCATCCCACCAAGTCTCTCTTGGGGGTCTTTTGCAAGTGAAGTGGTCTTTTGTATATGTGTTCTTAAATTAACCCATGCCATAGCCACTACCAGTAACCCATTTCCAGTGCTCTGCCCACAAGCCGATTCACCTGCAGGTAGTTTCCAGGACATTCATCTTGGAATAATGGAAACCCACTGCCGTCGAGTCAATTCTGATTCATAGTGACCCTATAGTACAGGGTAGAACTGCCCCATAAGGTTTCCAAGACTTCAAATCTTTACAGAAGCAGACTGCCACATCTTTCTCCCATGGAGCAGCTGGTGGGTTCCAACCACCGAGCTTTTGGTTAGCAGCTGAGCGCTTAATCACTGCACCACCAGGGCTTCTTTCATCTTGGAATACCCACTGCCCTCCAGTCTATTCCAACTCATAGCAACCTTATAGAATATGGTAGAACTGTTTCCAAGGTTGTTTCCAAGGCTATAAACCTCTACAGAAGCAGACTGCCACATCTTTCTCCCATAGAGAGGCTGGTGGGTTTGAACTGCTGACCTTTCTGTGAGCAGCCAAAAGCTTTAACCGCTATGGCACCAGGGCTCCTTTCATCTTGGAATAGGGGCTGCAATTGTATTTATTCCTACCCACAGGAAATATATCAGTTAGAACCTTGCCACCTGAAACGTGATCCATGGACCCGCAATATTGGCATCACCTGGAGCTTTGTTAGTTAGAAATGCAGGTTCTCAGCTCCACCGTAGAGCTATGAACCAAAACCTGCGTTTAACAAACAAATCCACAAATGATTTTTATGTACATTAAGATTTGGAAACATGGAGTTAGAATGCTTTTAGGAACAAGTAAAAGAAAATTTGACTCAAATAGACATCAACAACAAAGAAGATTTATTACAGGGGTTCTCAGCCCTGGAGGCACATTAGTATCACCTGGGAGTTTTTTCAAAGCACCAATGCCAAGACCCTAACCGAGAACACTTCGGTAACAATCTCTGGAGATGGGTCCCAAGTGTGAGTATTTCTTAGAAACTCCCCAGGAGAACCTAATGGGCAGCCAGGGATAAGAGCTACTGATTTATTGAGCCATGCAACTAAAAAGTCCTGACTGGTGTGGACTTTGGGGATGGTGAATCAGGGTTCTGCCTTTGATTCCTGCTCTCTGTATGTTTGTTTTGCCCTCAGACGGCTTCTTTCATGGTCACAAAACTACTGTAGGCAGAAACCACGGTCACATCATTTCTGTGTCACCTCCAGAGGAGAGAGATGGTGTTTTGCTTTAGACGAAATGGGTCTTAGTATAACATCACTTATCTCTGAACCATAGTTAAGGCCCTGGAAATGCTAGGTGCTGAATGGTTTGAGCTTGGTTTATGTCCCTGTCCCCAAATCAATAATTATGATGGGGGCAGAGGGTAACTCTGATTGGCTTAGACAGAACAAGGTTTACCTCTGAAGCTAAAGCTGGCTTCGCTTCCCTCAAAACTGCTGGGCTTTTACAGAGTGGGAGAGGATTATAGGAAATCTCCTGGTTTTTAATTCAATCCATTTTAATGCTTTGTGTGATAATGAGTATGTAAATACAGTAAAAAGGAAGGAGGGGAGGGAGGAAGAAAGGAAAGAAGGAAGGAAGCAGGGGAAGAAGGGAAAAAAATATCTGTAAAAAGGAGCATTTTATGGGCCTCCAATTTGTAAAATCTGCTCTACAAGCCACTTTCCCACCTGCTCCTGGATTCTGTCATCCTGCATCCTGTCTCCTCCTTCCTCCCTGTCTTGCATCTGTCTGGGTGGGACAGTCTTTCTTACCACCCAGGGTTCCCTCAGATATCTCTCTTCAGCTGTAGTTCTCAAAGTCTGAGCCTCAACTGAGTAATCACTCTGGAACACAGTCACCTCATATCAGTACATTCCTCAAAGCCTGAGTTACTCAGACATCATTAGAATAATCCAGATCGCCTGTACCCAATCCTAGCCCAAGTCTGTGCTATGGTCCTTCCATCAGGCTTCCAAATTCTTCCACTGGCTTCTGAGTATCAGCCCCTAATCTCTTGCAAGCAATTGCTAAAACTAGAATAAACACATGTCCTCAAGAATAAGCACCAGTTTTTAGCCACCAAACCAAACTCGTTGCTGTTCAGTTGCTTCCGACTTATAGCAACCCTACAGGTCAGAGTAGGATTTCCGAGGAGTGCCTGGTGGATTCAAACTGTCAGCCTTTTGGTTAGCAACTGAGCTCTTAACCACTGTGCCACCAGGGCTCCATTTTTAGGCACAGTAGAATCTAAATCAATGTTTAGAAAATAAACGCTTCTTCAAAGGAAATGTCATGTGCGGTAATGCAACTCTGTCTGTCACATAAGCCAAAAAACAACCAAACCCATTGATATCTAATCCTTTTTGATTCATGGCAACCACATGTGTTACAGAGTAGAACTGAGCTCTGTAGGGTTTTCTTTGCTATAATCTTCACTGAGGAATCCCTTAGTGGCACACCCAGCTACTACCTAAAAGATTGGAGGTTTGAGCCTTCCCAGAGGTGCCTCAGAAGAAGGGCCTGGCAATCTACTTTTGAAAAACATGGAGTTGCTATGAGTTGGAATTGACTCGATAGCAACTGGTTTGGTATTTCGTTTGCTTAATTTTCATGGAAGCAGATCTCTAGGTCTTTCTTTTTCGGTGTCACTGGATGGGTTCAAACAGCCAACATTTTGATTAGTAATCAAGCGCAAACCATTTGCACCACCCAGGGACATGGGCCACGTAGATAATTTATATTAATATGCAGGACATTTAGCTCTTTGGGGCCAGAGCAGTTTAAACAGCTCTTTTAGTGTCTACATTTATTTCTACAATAGTCTATTTTAGTGGTTTCTACAAAGAAATAGGAAGTCCCAGGGGCATATTTACTTCTGCACCTCTGGCAAAGTGAGAGTGTCACCATTTGAAATAACACTTTTCTGATTTTTATAATGCCTTTCAAATTTCAAAGACATTTTGATCAAGTTTTAGTCAGAGTTCTTGTTATAGGTGTCCATTAATTTATTCCACGATTGAATGCTGACTATGTGCCAGATAGTATTTTAAGTCATGGAGGCACAGTTGTGAACAATATAGACAAGATCTCTGCTCCTGTGGGTATCTTAGTGGAAGACATGAACCATTGAATGAGATGGTTCCTCAGAGTGATGGTGCTATGGAGAGTTTAAACAGGATGTGAGAGGACATTGGGGGTGCTACACTGGATTATATTGGCAAGGCAGGCCTCTTTGAGAATGTGACATCTTAGCTGAACCATCGCTAGAAAGAGCTTGCCAGGCAAGGGAAAAACTAGTGCAAGAAGTTTGATGTGAGAATAAATTCGGCACACTGTAAGAGCAGAAGGAGGGCCAGCATGGCTGGAGGGACAAAATGATTCCAAGAAATAAGCAGAGGTGGCTTCATGTAGATACCAAGCTTCATGTAGGTGGTTTCATTGTGGGCCAAGATAAGGACTTTAGATATTGTTTTAAGTGCAGTGGAAAACTGCTACAAAGTTTTAAGCAAAAGAGTGACGAACTCTGATCTATGTTTTTAGAAAGAAAACTGACTGCTAGGTAGAAAAGAAATTGTAAGGAGAAACACTGGCAGGAGGGAGAACAATTTAGAAGACAAATGTGATCTTCTAGGCAAGAGATGACGGCGCCTTCGGCATGGGTAGTATCAAAATAGAGGGAAATAGATCGATTTAAGCTATAGTTTGGGCAGCGATCTGATAAGACTGTTGGCTTCCTTCTTCCTACTGGAAATCTTATTTACCCACTTAGATCATGCTAAATGTACAATGATTCTCTTACTCTCTTTAATTTAATTGAAATGTTTTTTCTATTTAATTAATTTTTCTTTCAAAAATATAGTTTAAATAGCTGGCTAATATTTCCTTCTATGTATACTATATTTAACCAACAGTCTATTGTTAAACAGACCCTGTAGACATCCAAAGGATAATAAAAGAATACTATGCCAACTCTACACACATACGTTTGACAGCTTAGATGAAATGGACCATTTCATTGAAAAATACAAACTACCACAACTCACCAATACAAAATAAATAGTTTGAATAGCTCTATAATTATTAATGAAATTGAATTTGTAATTAAAAAAAAAAAAAACTCCCCCAAAAGAAATCTCCAGGCCAAGATGTTTACATTGGAAAACTCCACCAAATATTTAAAGATTTAATGCTAATTTTACACCATCTCCTCCAGAAAATAGAAGGGGTAAAAGACTCTCCAGTACTTTATGAAGCTAGTATTACCTTAAGGAGCCCTGGTGGTGCAGTGGTTAAGCATTCCACTGCTAACCGAAAAGTCAGCAGTTTGAATCCACCAGCTCCTCTGCTGGTGAGAGACATTGGCAGTCTGCTTCTGTAAAGATTTACAGCCTTGGAAACCCTATGGGGCATTTCTGCTCTGTCTACAGGGTCCGTGTGAGTCAAATCGATTTGACGGCAGTAAAAAGTAGAACAAAAACAACTGTAGACCAATATCCCTCATGAATATAGAAGCAAAAATCTTTAACAAAATATTAGCAAATAAAATTCAGCAATTTGTAGAAAGCATTATACACCATGACCAAATAGAATATGTTTTACGGATGAAGCAGCCTGATTCAGTGTTTGGGGGTCAATCAATGTAACCCACCATATTAATAGACCAATGAAGAAAAATCATGTGATCATATCAATTGAAGAAGAAAAAGCATTTGACAACATTCAACACCCATGATAAAAAAGTTCAGAAGAATAAGAATGGGTGGAATTTTCTCAACTTGATTAAGAGCGCCTACAAAGTGCTGGAAGTTCTGGCAACAGCAATAAGGCAACACAGGAAATAAAAGGCATACAAATTGGAAAGGAATAAATAAAACTGTCAATATTTGCAGATGACATGAATGACTATGTAGAAAATCCCCAGGAATCTACAAAATAACTCCTAGAGCTAATAAATGAGCTCAGCAACATAGCAGGATACATGTTAACCATATAAAAATCAATTGTACTTCTATATACTAGCAATAAAAACTATAGTAGCAATAAAATATTAAAAATACAATACCATTAACAATCCCTCAAAAATAAAAATGAAACGCTTAGGTGTGGCTGTAACAAAACCTGTATAGATCTTGTATGTTGAAAGGTACAAAACACTGATGCAGGAAATCAAGGAAGATCTAAAAAAAAAAAATGGAGAAACATACTGTGCCCATGAATTGGATGACTCAATACAGTAAAGATGTCAATTCTCCTGAATTGGTATACAGACTTGATGCAATTTCTTTCAAAATTCCAGAAAGATTGTTTGTAAACATAGACAAGCTTATTCTAAGTTTTATAGAGAATGACATGGGACCCAGATAGCTAAAACAATTTTAAAAAGAAGAAGAAAGTGGGAGGAATTTGTCTACCCAATTTCAAGACTTATTATACTGTTATTGTAATGAAAACTATGTAGAATTGGCAGACAGTCATATAAATCAACGGGAGAGAATAGAGAACTCAGAAATAGACCCACATGAATGTAAAATGGTACAACCACTATGGAAAACAATATTGACACCTCCTTAAAAAAGCTAGAAATAGAAATAGCATCCAGCAATCCCATATCTAGGAATATATCTTAGAGAAATAAGAGCCATCACACAAATAGACAATATGCACACCCGTGTTCATTGCAGCATTATTCACAATAGCAAAAAGATGGGAACAACCTCAGTGCCCATCAACAGATGAATAGATGAATGAATTAGGGTACATATATACTATGGCACACTATGCAATGATAAAAGAACAATGATGAATCTGTGAAACATCTCAGAACGTGAATCTGGAGGGCATTATGCAAAGTGAAGTGAGTCAATCACGAAAGGACAAATATTATATGAGACCACTATTATAAAAACGCAGGAAAAGATTTACACTCAGAAAAAAAAACTTTTAATGGCTAAGAGGGAGGGGAATGGTGGGGAGTAGAAATTACTAAGTAAATAGTAGACAGATTAACTTTGGTGAAGGAAAAGATGACACACAATATAGGGGAAGTCAGCCCAACTTGATCAAGACAAAGTCATAGAAGCTTCATAGACACATTCAAACACCTTGAGAGACTGAGTTACTGGGTCTGAAGCCTGGGGACCATGATCTTGGGAGACATCTAGGTCAATTGGCATAACAGCTCAAAAAGAAAATGTTCTACATCCTACTTTGGTGAGTGTCATCTGGGGTCATAAAAGCTTGTGAGTAGCCACCTTATATATATCTATTGGTCCCATCATGCTTGGAGCAAAGGAGAATGAAGAAAACCAAAGTCACAAGGAAAATATTAGCCCAAGAAAGAAAAGGGTCACATAAACCAGAGACTCCATCAGCTTGAGCCCAGAAGAATTAGATGGTGCCTGGCTACCACAGCCTGCTGCTCTGACAGGGAAAACAATAGAGGTTCCCAGAGAGAGCAGAAGAAAAATGTAGAACAAAATTCAAATTCACTAAAAAAGACTAGACTTACTGGTCTGACAGAGACTGAAAGAGCCCCCAAGAATATGTCCCCTGGACACCAGGCTAACTCAGAACTGAAGCCACTCCCGAAGTCTACCTTTCAGCCAAAAAGAATAGACAGGCAAACAGTAACACACGTGAGGAATGTGCTTCTTAGTTTAATCAAGTATATGAGACCAAATGGGCCACAGCTGTCCAAGATCAAAGATGAGAAGGCAGGAAGGGACAGGAAAACTGGATGAATGGACATAGAGAACCCAGGGAGGAAAGGGAAATGGGGAGGGTGCTGAAACATTGTGGGGATTGCAACCAGGGTCTCAAAACAATTTGTGCATAAATTTTTTTGAAAGAAAAATAATCAATAATTTAAGTCTTTACAATTCAGATTTTTTATACTGAGCTAGACAATATGAATTTTGTGGTATGATGATGGGTGAGTTGTGAAACCTTCGCAAATTTCAATACAAATTTCTAAATACAAGTAGGTATACAAATACCTTCCCAAAATGTTTTGATACAAACTTAACTGCTAAAAGGCTGGTGGAACCACATGACTGAAAGTCCGGTCAGTGTGACAAAAGTAAAAACTTGAGACCTGCTAATATATTTTTAATGTTTGCAAAAGGAAAAAAAAAAAAAAAGACCCACACAAATATGCCTAACTGATATTTCACAAATATGAGAAAGCAATTCAAAGTAGGAAAGGTAGCTTTTTCAATAAATGGTACTAGAATAATTCTATAGCCATAGCCAAAAGTGGAACCTTAAACTACCTCTAACTTCTTATGTAAAAATTAACTCAAAATGGGTCACGGACTTACATGTAAAATGTTAAACTATAAAACTTTTAGAAAAAAAAGAGGAGAAAATCTTTGAGATCTAGGACTAGGCAAAGTGTTCTTAGATTTGGCATCAAGGGCACAATCCATAAGAGGAAAAACTGGTGAACTGAAGTTCATCAAAATTAAAAACTTTTGGTCTGGGAAAGACCACATTAAAAGGATAAAATACAAGCTTCAGACTGTGAGAAAATATTTGAAAACCATATATCTGACAAAGGGCCACAATCCTGAATATATCTAGAAAATATTAAAAAAAACTCTCAACTCAAGAGTAAAAAATACCTAAACAATCCAAATAAAAAATAGATAAAAGACATGAACGGATATTTTACCAAAGAGGCTATACAGATGGCAAATAAGCACATGAAGAGATTTTCAATGTTATTAACCATTAAGGAAATGCAAATTAAAACCACAGTGAGATATTACTATACATCTGTCAGAATGGTTAAAATAAAAAATAGTGACAGTACTGCTGATGAGGATGTGGAGAAACTGGACACTTAAACGTTGCTGGCAGGCGTATCAGATGGTATAGACACTCGGGAAAGCAATTCCACAGTTTCTTTAAAAAAAAAAAAAAAAAAAAGACACGAAACATGCAACTCTCATATGACCTGCAATTATTCTGCTTGGTATTTATCTCGGATCCATGAAAAATTATGTTTATACAGAAACTTATATGTGAATATTTATATGTGCTTTGTTCATAATAGCCCAACAGGAAATAACTCAGAGGGGAATGGGTGAACAAACTGATACATCCATTCCATGGAATACTACTCAGCAATAAAAAACGATCATCTGTTGGTACATTCAGCAGCTCATATGGGTTTCCATGGAATTATGCTGAGCGAAATAAGCTAATCCCAAAACGTTATATACTGTATGGGTCCTTTTATGTAACATCCTTGAAATGACAAAATTAGAGGAATGGGAAGCAAATTAATGGTTGTAGGGTTTAAGGAAAGGGTGGAAGCAGGAGGGCTATGCAAGGGCAAGGTGAGGGATACTGTGGTGATGGAACTGTTCTGTGTCTTGACTGTATCAATGTCAGGATACTGGTTGTGATATTGTACTATAGTTTTGCAGGATGTTACCATTGGGGAAAACTGGGTAAATGGCACATGGGATCCTCTGTATTATTTCTTACAATTCCATGTGAACCTATAATTATCTCAAAAGTTTTGATAAAAATCAACTTTATTTACATGCAATAAAATGTAACCCTCTCATGTGTACAATTTGATGAGTTTGACAAATGTATATGCCCATGTAACCAACACCATAAGGAGTCCTGGTGGTGTAAGGGTAAAGAACGTGGTTGCTAACTGAAAGGTTGGTGATTGGAATCCACCAAGTGGTTCCACAGGCGAAAACCAGAAAAAAAAAAAACGCACTGCTGTCAAGTCAATTCCGACTCATAGCGACCCTATTGGACAGAGTAGAACTGCCCCATAGAGTTTCCAAAGGGCGCCTGGTGGATTTGAACTGCCAACCTCTTGGTTAGCAGCCGTAGCACTTAACCACTATGCCACTAGTGTTTCCTCCCCAGGAGAAAGACCTAACAATCTGTTTTTGTAAAGATTAGTCACTATGAATTAAAAATCAACTCAATAGTACCTAAAATGATAACTACCACCACCACCACAATCAAGATCCAGAACATTTTCATCAGTCCCAAAATTTCCCTCATTCTCCTTGGTGGGCTATCTCTCCTCACCACAGCTTCTGGCAACCACTGACCTGCTTTCTGTCTCTGTTACTTTGAACTTCATCATTTGCTTTTAAACTAAACATCCAGATATCTATTCAGATCAGTCGGCAGTTCTAATCCACCAGCCGCTCCCTTGGAAATCCTATAGGGCAGGGTTCCTATGAGTTGGAATTGACTTGAGGGCAGTGGGTTTGGTTTTGGCTTATTCAGTTCAGTAGCATTTTCTTCAGTATCTGACAACTCTTTTTGTTCTATTTATCCTGATTTCTTCTTTTGAAAGTTCTGTTAATTTTTGGATTGCAATTTGAGATTTCTGTCCTTCATATATTTATCTTCTCTCTCACAGTATTTTCATTTCTTTGCTTCTTTCTTCTGTATTGCAAAAGAACTTCTCATCTTTGTCCCCTAAATCACTGGTTTGATTTTCTCTAGAGTCATGGGGTCTTCACTATAATCCAGAGAGATTTCCATCCAGCTTCATTCCTCTTCCAGTTGGTGGGAATTCCTTCCTTCCTGTCAAATGGTTCACCATTGTCTTTGGTTTTTCAGAACTATTTTGTCTCGTTCTGTGTTTTCCTGAGTATTTAAACAGAGGGCTAGGAAAGGGCATACCAGGAAATGTCAACCTGATGCTGTTTTGAACCATAAGGCCCTACCTTTGCTTTGAAAGACTTCTCTTTCTGCCTCAGGTGACCCTAACTGTCTGTAGTTGTTGGAAGTGAAGTGTCAAATTAGGGAATAGGCTGCAACAGGGAGCTTGTACTACAAGGTAAATTAAGTTTCCACAGAATTAAGTATCCTGAGGTACATGTCTCCACTTTTTGCAGTCACCATTATAGAAAAGTTATTCTTTCCAGGAAGAAATAGCATTTCGTGCTTTGATAGATAATGACAAACTTGCTCTTTCAAACAAAACAAAAATCCCAACAAGCTCCCATTTTAAGCTTTTACACTTCTTTCCTTAGTAATGTAGTTTAACCTATACCCACTCTTTCTCGTCACACTAATATTTAGTAAGCCCTTTAAATTGTTTAAAATCAGTGAGTGGTTTTCATTGTTTTAAATGATTTTGGCAGGGAATGAGTTTGGGGAGTAGAAGCAATTTCTGGATATCTGTACTATATTTTAAGGTAACAAAAGCCCATTGTAAAATTGAGGGAGGAATTATTTATCTCCAACAGGATAAATAAATTCATAGTGCACACAATTCTTTTGGCCATGAAATGTAACATTGGCTCCAAAGTATAGGCAATCTTGTCTCAAATGTTTTTTTGTGCATGAAAAAATATACTGCGGTTAATTCCTTTATATTTATTAAGTGATAGGTGACCATAAAAGAAGTTTATGAATTGTGTATCCTCCATTTGTGTGTTGCACTTCAGTCACAGACATTTTATGGGTGGTTATATAATACTCTTCAGCTTTACATCTTTACATAGTGCCCTTAAATAGAATCACAAAAGCTCCTTACAGAGAGTTTCATTCATAAATAAAAAAGGAAAACAGACTTTGAGGCAAGATATAAATAGAGGAAGGGACTTAGTGGCTCAGGCAGAGTGTTGGCAGAGGGATGGAACAGCATCCTAGAAGAAGAAACCACATTGTGAACAGCAAAACAAGCATCAGGGCCCAGAGGTGACCAAGAGTACAAGGTGTGGGTGGGGTGCTAAGTATTAGGAAAATGATATTCAATTGACTTTGATCTACTTAGGGAGTCAAGGGAAGTGATAGAGGACGTGAATTGGGCTGATGTATCTCTAAAGTTGGGAAGGAATCTATACTTAATTACGTATTTGTGTGTGTGTCTGGTATATCACACACACATATAATTCTGCTAGTACAGATACAACAAAGAATCCAAGTGCCCATTCTAACTAAACTTGCACATTTAACTATTGTCCTCCTTAAACGCATCACATTTTCTAAACATAGGAATGTATGTGTATTAGACAATGTATGTATATACATATATACACATATATATGTATATACAGAAGCAGATATATAGATATATAAATATGTATACGTGTACACAGAAGCAGGGAAGAAGTTGAGCCACCCAGGGAACCATGTGTGTGTGTATGTGATATATATACACATAAAACAAAACAAAACAAATCCATTGCAGTCGAGTTCATTCTGACTCATAGTGACCCTATAAGACAGAGTAGAGCTGCCCCATAGGGTTTCCAAGGAGCAGCTGGTGGATTCAAACTGCCAACCTTTTGGTTAGCATCGGCACTCTTAGCCACTGTACCACCAGGATTCCATGCATACACACACACACATACACACACAGGTCCCTGAGTGGCTTAAATGGTTTGTGCTTGACTACTATACTAACTTAAAGATAGGCAGTTCAAATACACTCAGCAGCACCACAGAAGAAAGGCCTGAAGATCGGCTTCTGTTGTTGTTGCTAGATGCCATCAAGTCAGTTTTGACTCATAGCTACCCAATGTACAACAGAATGAGAAACTGTCCAGTCCTGTACCATCCTCACAATCATTGCTATGTTAGAGGCCATTGTTGCAACCAGTATGTCAATTCATCTCATCAAGGGTCTTCTTCTTTTTCGTTGACCCTCTACCTTATCAAGCATAATGTTCTTCTCCAGGGACTGGTCCCTTCTGATAACATGTTCAAAGTACGTGAGATGAAGCCTCACCATCCTGGCTTCCAAGGAGCACTCTGGCTGTATTACTTCCAAGATGGATTTGTTCCTTCTTCTGGCATCCGTGGTTTATTCAATATTCTTCATCTATACCATAATTCGAAGACATCAATTCTTCTTCGGTCTTCTTTATTCATTGTACAGCTTTTGTGTGCATATGAGGCAGTTGAAAGTATCACGGCTTGGTCAGACGCACCATAGTCCTCAAAGTGACATCTTTGCTTTTCAAGACTTTAAAGAGGTCTTTTGCACCAAATTTGCCCAGTGCAATACGTTATTTGATTTCTTGACTGCTGCATCCAGAGGTGTTGATTATGGATCCAAGTAAAATGAAATCCTAGGCAGCTTCAATTTTTTCTCCATTTATCATAATGTTGCTTATTGGCCCAGATGTGAGGGTTTTTGTTTTCTTTGTGTTGTGGTATAATCCATACTGAAGACTGTGGTCTTTGACCTTCATCAGTAAGTGCTTCAAGACCTCTTCACTTTCGGCAAGCGAGGTTGTGTCATCTGCATATCTCAGATTGTTACTTAGTCTTCCACCAAACCTGATGCTGAATTCTTCATATAGTCTAGCTTCTTGGATTATTTGCTCAATGTACAGATTGAATAAGTGTGGTGAAAGGATATAACCCTGACGACACCTTTTCTGATTTTAAACCATACAGTATCCCCTTGGTCTGTTTGAATGACTGCCTCTTGGTCTAAGTACAGGTTCCTGATAAGCATAATTAAGTGTTCTGGAATTCTCATTCTTCACAATGTCATCCATAATTTGTTATGATCCACACAGTTGAATGCCTTTGCATAGAAAACAAAGCACAGGTAAACATCTTTCTGGTATTCTCTGCTTTCAGCCAGGATCCATCTGACATCAGCAGTGATATCTCTCTTTCTGTGTCCTCTTCTGAATCTGGCTAGAATTTTTGGTGGTTCCCTATCGATGTACTGCTGCAACTGTTTTTGAAATATCTTCAGGAAAATTCTACTTCCTTGTGATATTAGTAATATTGTTAGATAATTTCCACATTCTGTTGGTTCGCCTTTCTTTGGAATGGGTACAAATATGAATCTCTTCTGGTCAGTTGGCCAGGAAACTGTCTTCCAAATTTCTTGGCATAAACGGATGAGCACCTTCAGCACTGCATCCATTTGTTGGAACATCACAGTTGGTATTCTGTCAATTCCTGGAGCCTTGTTTCTCACCAATGCCTTCAGCGCAGCTTGGACTTCTTCCTTAAGTATCATCGCTTCTTGATTCTATGCTACCGCCTGAAATGTTTGAATGTTGACCAATTCTTCTTGGTACGTTGACCCTGTGTATTCCTTCCATCTTCTTTTGATGCTTCCTGTGTCTTTCAAGACTTTGCCTATAGAATCCTTCAATATTTCAACTCAAGGCTTGAATTTTTTCTTCAGTACCTTCAGGTTGAGAAATGCTAAGTGTGTCCTTGCCTTTTGGTTTTCTAACTCCAGGCCTTTGCACATTTCATTATAATAATTTGTTTTCTTAAGCCACCCTTTGAAATCTTCTGTTCAGCACTATTCATCATTTCTTCCATTGGCTTTAGCTACTCTATGTTCAAGAACAAATTTCGGAGTCTCTTCTGCCATCCATTTGGTCTTTTCTTTCTTTCCTTTCTTCTTAATGACCTTTCACTTTCTTCATGTATGATGTCCTTGATGTCATCCCGCAACTCATCTGGTCTTTGATCATTAGTGTTCAATGCATCAGATCTATTCTTCAGATGGTTCCAAATTCATGTGAGATACATTCAAGGTCATATTTTGGATCTTGTGGACTTGTCTGAATTTTCTTCAGCTTCAACTTGAACTTGCATATGAACAATGGATGGTCTGTTCTGCACTTGGCCCCTGATGATATTGAGCTTTTCCGTCATCTCTTTCCACAGATGTAGTTGATTTGATTCCTGTGTTTTCCTTCTGGAGAGGTCCACATGTATAGTCACCATTTATGTTGTAAGAAAAGGGTATATGCAATGAATAAGTCTTGGTCTCGCAGAATTCTATTATGCAATCTCTAGTGTTGTTTCTATCACCAAGGTCATATTTTCCATTTATAGATCTTCTTTTTTTCCAACTTTCACATTTCCAATTACCAGTAATTAGTAATGCATCTTGATTGCATGTTTGATCAATTTCATATTGCAGAAGTTGGCAAAAATCTTGTTTCCTCATCTTTGCCATTAGTGGTTGGTGTGTAAATTTGAATAAGTTGTTTTGACTGGTCTTCCTTGTAGGCTTATGGATATTATCCTATCACGGACAGGGTTGTACTTCAGGATAGATCTTGAGATATTCTTTTTGACCGTAAGTGTGATGCCGCTCCTCTTCAAGTTGTCATTCCCAGCATAGTAGACCATATGATTGTCTGATTCAAAGTAGCCGATACCAGTCCATTTCAGCTCACTAATGCCTAGAATATCAACCTTTAAGCATTCTAATTCATCTCTGATGACTTTCAATTTTTCCTATATTCATACTTCATACATTCCATGTTCTGATTATTAATGGATGTTTGCAGCTGTTTCTTCTCATTTTGAAGTGTGCCACCTCAGCAAGTGAAGGTCTGAAAAGCTTGACTCCATCCATGTCATTAAGGTCAACTCTACTTTGAAGAGGCTACTCTTTCCCAGTATTTTGAGTGCCTTCCAACCTGAGGGGCTCATCTTCTGGCACTTATCAGACAATGTTCCACTGCTATTCACAAGATTTTCACTGGCCAGACTGACAGATGTGTGGTGAATATATATATACACACATATATACATATCCATGTATATGTGTGCATGTGTGTGTGCGCATGTGTGTGATACATTGCCTAATACACATACATTGTTATGTTTAGAAAATGTGATATGTTTAGGGAGCAGAATGGTGAAATATGCATGTATAGTTAGAAGGGGCACCTGGGCTCTGTTGTATCTGTGAAACTAGCAGAATGTTGTCTATAATCGTATAAGCGTGGGTACCACACAGTGTGCCAATAAATTATTAATTTGATAATATAGTGCTAGACGTAATATAAATTAATGCATATAATACAATTGCACTTTTGTTCCTTA
Source organism: Loxodonta africana (assembly GCF_030014295.1). Taxonomy (NCBI): domain Eukaryota; kingdom Metazoa; phylum Chordata; class Mammalia; order Proboscidea; family Elephantidae; genus Loxodonta; species Loxodonta africana. The sequence continues at coordinate 102,472,247 of NC_087349.1, forward strand.
GAAATGGTTTTCTCTTTCTGTGGGATCATGCCTTCAACCACTTTTGAGTTAAGTGGGCATGCAAGCATTTCTTAAAGGAACAACATGTATTGAACATTTGAAAAGACATGATGAAAACATTTACATAGTGAAGCTGAAAAAGGGACAAATACAAAACAGTGAGGACTGAATTTATAAAAGCCCAAGGTATTTTGAGAATACAGAGCAGGAGCACCTAATGCTGTGATAGAGGTCAGAAGCGATGTCTGAGATGAAGGGCAGGTGGGAGTTTACCAGGCAAAAAGAGTCAGAGAAAGTGCTCTAGGCAGAGGGGCATTAGCTCCAATAGTCTGGGATTGAGAAGGCATAAGGAACGGGGAAAAGTTCAACATGGACATGAAGTGGAATGGGTGGCGAGAGTTAGGAGAGAGGTGTCAAAGAGGGAGGAATGCTGAGAGATGAGGCTGGGGAGCAAGCGATGGGAAAATGACACAACTCAGAAGTGTCATTTCGAGGAGTTTTGATTCAGTTTTCTTTAAACAACAGCGGAGAAGCATGAGCAAGTATGGACTGGAGAAAGATCTGTGCTGCAGTCAGATTGGAGAGAAACTAATGTAGAGGGAGTTTGAGCCACCATGAGGAGGCTGAGGAACTAGACCCATCAAGGAAGAAGAAACATTTGAGAAATATTCAAAATGTATAACTAACAGTGTCTGGTAATTGATCAGTTGTGAGGATGGGGAGATGTGGGTGCCAAAAACATTAGGAGATATTGCAGCAATAATGGTATGAGCAAAAACTCTGGAGCCAAACAATGCTGGGTTCCAACCATGACTGGCCACATGACCGCAGGAAACTTGCTTTGTAAACAGTCTCTGTTTTCTCATCTGGCAAGGAGACTAGTAAAACTTACCTCATAGGTTGTTGTAAAGATTAGATAAAATAACATGTATGATGTACTGAAAAAGTTAGCATGAGTTTAAAATATGATTATGATTACTTTTTTAGTGATTGTTATTTTATCATCAGGACAAAATATAGAGTATGTGTCATGAGATGTTACACCTAGATGTTCAGAAAAATCTAGTTTTTATTTCCTGTTCTTGGGTTAAAAGGGAAAAGTATATATCAGAATCTACAAAAAGTTTACTTGGTTATTATACGTCAAAACACAGGAAAATAAAAGGAAAAAAATCCCTCATGGTTTGAAGTTTCCTTTTTATTTTCAGATAAAAATTGTTTAAGAAACAATGCATATAAACCCAAAGCCTTCAGAATGACTATTTAATGTATGTGTGCATGTGGTGCGTACGCATTCATGTATCGTGTGTAGCAAAGGTCTTATTCTTTGAAATGCTGTGCCCTCAAGTGTCCAGAGGAGTCATTCACCTCCCCCATGTGAGTTCCCTAAACATTTTGAAACATACAAAGACAGGGTATATGGAAAAATAAGCTGTCGCTACCAGTTTTTGCTACCTTTTTCTCTAATACTACAACTTTGTTCAGTATGTTGACTGCATCCTAACAGGCAGCAAGCAGTTAAAACAAATACTTCACCACAAAGGTGACCCCTTTTCCAAACAGGAATAGGTGAAACCTCACAGTCTGATGTCTTCCACTCAATCAATTCTACGTTTTAGGATATTTTATTTAAAGCTTACCCTCTCGGTTAAAAAAATCTCATCAATTAGGAGTGCTTTTGACTGCAAGTAATAGAAAATCAAGCTAATGGTGTAAAAAAAATAAGGTTTATTTTCATAACAAGATATTTTTTGGTAGGAGTTTGCCAGAACTAGTGTCTGCCCAATAATATTATCAGACCTAGGCTCTTTCCTTCTGTTTACTCCATAATTTTTTGCTGCTAGATTTTCATCCTCACGCTCGTGGCGTTCTAGTTGTTAGACAGCTGTAAGACAGCTGCCTCGGCTTTAGATGTTATTATGTTCAAAGCAGAAACATGGGAGAAAGAGCTGGGTGAGTGAACTCTCTTTTTGTACCTGTTCCTTTTATAAGTATACTCCCCCTTATGTCTTATTAGTCATAACAGGTCTCATGCCCACTTTTAGCTAAAGGGAAGCTGAGAAAATCAATATCTTACTTTTTTAAAACCTCTATTAAAAGAGAATGGGGGTGGAAAAGGCTGTTGGGCTAGCAGCTGTATGAGTTATCTGTTGCAACACAGCTAATTACCCCCCAAATGTAGTGACTTCAAACAAAATAAACACTTATTATCTTTCATAGTTTCTGTGGGTCAGGGATTTAGGAGCAACTTAGCTGGGTGATTCTGTGTGTGTGTGTGTGTGTGTGTGTGTGGCGGGGGCGGGGGATCCCTCATGATTTTCCAGTCACAAGTTGGCCTGGGCTGCAGTCATCTGAAGCCTTGACTGGGGCTGCAGGATCTGCTTCCCAGGTGGCTCTCATGGCTGGCAAGTTAGTGCTGGCTGCTGGGGAGAGGCTTCCATTTCTCTCCAGTAGGCCTTTACACAGGGCATGATGGCTGGCTTCTCCCAGAGCAAACTATCCTAGAGACTAAAGCAGAATCTACAATATCCTTTATAACTTATCCTTAAAGGTCACACATAGTCACTTCTGTAGTGTTCTGTTGATCACACAGGTCAGCCCTATTCAATGTAGGAGGAGACCAAAAAGGTCAGGAATACCATGAGGCAAGGATCATTGGTCACCATCTTGGAGGCTATCTACCACAGTAGCAAAGATCTAAGGTTGTGGTTGTGTTAGTTGCTGTCAAGTTGATTCTGACTCATGGTGACTCCCTGTGTGCAGAGTGGAACTATGTTCCACAGGGTTTTCAAAGCTGTGGACTTTCAGAAGCAGATCACCAGGTCTGTCTTCTAAGGTGCCTCTGGGTAGATTTGAACTGCCAAATTCTGGCTAGTAGTTGAGTGCTTAACTGTTTGTGCCACCCAGGGACTCAAAATCTAAGGTACTATTCCTATTTTCTGTCTCCTGCTTCACATATTGTCATTTTGTTTACAGCATTCTGTGTTCCCTGCCCGCGAGCAGGAATGAGTGAATGTGTGATGGAGTGAAGAAGACACTTGGTCTAAAGTTATATTTTGCTATCAAGAAATAATTACCCATACCTCACTATCTCATCAGAAAGAAGTCCTCCAAACTACTAGTCACCAAAGGAAAGAAAAAAGTCCACAAATGGGACATAAATGGCTACTCCCACTTTTCCTTCCTAAGCAAAGTCACTGAAGGAAACAAACAAATAAAAGCCCCAGACATCACTGGGTAATTTTTAACAAAGTCAAAACAAAAATTCCAAGATAGTAACATAGACTGAGTGGTGTGAATTGTTTTTCCAGGTGTGATCTGCTCATAAAGTATATCTATGTGAGATATGGGAGCAGAGAACTATGACATTTTCAATAGAATTTGCAGCTTTAGGACATGTATTTTTTTCTTACATGAAGAAAATATAGGTAATTTTAAACCAATTAACACCACACTGTAACCAATTTTGTTTACTGGCTGTAGCTTTTTAGGAAGGAAGGTCTCTTCACCACTGTTGCAAAAAGATCTTAGTCAATTTGGCTATTCATTAGTTTTAGGCTATTTCTTGTAGATTTTGATAACCTCCTACATTCCCAGGTAGGTAGGAGCTATAAGACTCCTGGACCACACTCTCAGTACAAGGTTACAATGAAAGCAAGATAGGAGATGGATTTTGCCACATACTTATCTGTTAGCAAGCAGACAAAAATGATCATAGAACCCATTCTGTGTGCCCTATGAAGATCCATTCTCTGTCCTTTTAGATGGTACAGGGGTAGAATTCTCACCTTCCACAGGAGAGACCTGGGTTCGATTCCTGGCCAATACACCTCGTGTGCAGTGGAGGCTTGTGTGTTGCTATGATGCTGAACAGGATTCAGTGGCACTTCCAAACTAAGATGGACTAGGAAGAAAGGCCTGAAAGGCACCATTTTGAAGGGTGCAGGCTATCGGACTTACCATATTCATATACTTCATTTCTACAAAGATAGACATTCCTCTACAATATTTCTACCCAATTCACATATCTTGCCACTAATTTCCCTGATGAAAGAGCATTTCCAATATTCATTATGTTAATGAACAAATCTGGTTTATCATATTTGAAGATAGTTTAAAGCCTATCTTGGGCCAACCATATCTAGAGTTGGCTTTTTAATAAGGATTTTTCCCATGCCAGCTCACCACCTCTGCTTAGTGCAGATGACCAGCCCACAGGTGTAGGTTATAATGAACATGCACTGGAATATTTTAGAGAAGGCTGTAGTCTTCATTGGAGCCCTGGTGGTGCAGTGGTTAAGAACTATGTCTGCAAACTAAAAGGTCGGCAGTTCGAATCCACCACCTGCTCATTGGAAGCCCTATGGTGCAATTCTACTCTGTCCTATAGTATTGCTATTAGTCAGAAATGACTTCACAGCAATGTTTCTTATTTTTGTTTTTTTATAGTCTTCATAGCAGAGAAGAGCTGGACAAGGTTGCCTCCTACCACACACAACTACCCTTTATTATGCCAGCCTCTTCAATGATGTTAAGGTGCCTTATTAACAAAAGCTAGTACTCTGGGCAACTGTTTCCTCTTTGTTCTTAGTTTGATGGTTTGGACCCTGTTCTGGTAGCTGGAAGCAGAGAATGATTTGGCTGGCATGGAAGAGAGAAGATAACTAGTTAATTAGTTGATTCCCATTGACACTGGAAACTTAGGACAAAAAAGCCCAGATGTTGGAGTACAGTCTTGAGTCTAAGACAAAACCCCTAATGAATTATAATTTAGTGTATGCCTTTGTTAAATTTCCCCTCCCTTTTTCAAATATCATTTGATATGCTATGATTGATGATACCCTCTTACCCACTCCAGTATTCTCCCATGATGGGAATTTCATATTCAGTCTAGACAATGCCTTAACTTAAAGCCACTTACCATATCATAGTATTTTGTGTCATTATAGAAAGATATACTATTTCATTTGTAAGCCAGTATTGCTAATATGTGTCCCTGTAGCCTAAATTAAAGGGATAGAAGAAAGAAGGTAATATCACAGTTTGACGTTTCAGCTTTTTAAGGAACAAATCCACATGAGGTCTCATCTTAATCTTCACAGAACATTTATTTTTACAGAGAAACACAACACCTTTCCTAGGACAGAATAGAGAGGAAGAATTTACTGTCAAAATAACCTAAATAAATAGAGCTCTTTTTTTTTTCCCCCTTGGTTTGAATTGATGGATTTGGGTCTTCAAAAATTAAAGCCAGCTGTTTAACACCTGCAAAATATTCAGGATATATTATGTTCAATGAGTGTTCACTTCGTAAAAGGGAAAAGATCAGCAAACAGAAAAAAAAAGTTCTCAATACAGTAAATGTTACCACGTGAGAATCTCTCTTTGGCTTATTCACGATTGTTACTTAGAAGTTTGTCTGAGGCTCATTTAAAAAAAAAAAAAAAAAGCAAATGCATTGCTGTCCGGTCGATTCCAACTCATAGCCATCCTGTAGGACAGAATAGAACTGCCTCATAGGGTTTCCAAGGCTGTAATCTTTATGGAAGCAGACTGCCAAATCTTTTTTCCCACAGTGACTGGTGGGTTCAAACTGCTGACCTTTCAGTTAGCAGCCAAGTGCTTAACCACTGGGCAGCCAGGCTTCTTCTGAAGCTCATTAGGCTGTATAAAATCACAGGTCTACCCATATGTAGACCAAAAGTTTCTGAAAGGATTACACACCCACAAAAGAAGTAAAAGAAAAATTAAAGCTTTGCATTGAAAATCCCCGGGTGCACTCTATTGTCAAAAGGTAATTATATTCCCCCACCCCCTATCCAGGGATGTAACTGCTTCTTGTTTCATGAGGTTTTAGAGGGGGAAAAAAAGTCATATCTCACACTGGTGAAGTCCTAGTCTAGAGGAGTTATGACATAATTTATAGACAGGAATCACACATCTTCCATTTTGTATTTTCTATTCACCCTTTGGTTGTGGCGATCATGGTTCCCACATCCAAATCTGGAATGGGTGGCCAACAGAGCCATGGCCGTTCTACCTGTGGGGGGCAATCTACTAAAGTGGTGTTGTTCTTGTTCGGTGCTGTCAAGTTGGTTCCTACCCATAGTGAGCCTGTGTACAACAGAATGAAACACTGTCCAATTCTGTGCCGTCCTCACAATAGTTGCTGCTCTTTAGCCCATTATTGCAGCTACTGTGTTCATCCATCTTGTTGAGGGTCTTACTCCCTTTTGCTGACCCTCTACTAAGCATGATGTCCTTTACCCGAGACTGATCCTTCCTGATAACATGTCCAAAGTACATGTAGTACAGTGATGAGATGAAGTCCCATTCCAATTTATTGCTGTGACCCATTCAACACCCTGTAACATCATACTTACATTAGGAAAGTTCATGCACTCTCCATAAACTAAACAAAACTAAGTGTGAACAAGTTTCTACTAGCAAAGGACTCTTCCTATGGGACATAAACCTGAAAACATCCTGATACCCCTCTGAATATATTCAGGTGCTGGAGACCTTGAGCAGGTTACACAGAAATCTGAGGGGGGAAAAAAAATCCCCTCCTCTTCCTGGGGGAGGAGAGAAGTTAGTTTTTTCTTTGTTTTTATCTAGCTTGAAAATTGTCTTGATTCCTTGTTTTGCTTTGTTAATGTGGACCAAAGTTATATTTATCCTATTCCATTCTGATTTTTTTGTGTCTCCAAAAGGAAAGGATCTATTTAAGAACAAAGAGTTACTGTTCAATGTGTGGTGTGGAAAATTGAAAGGGTCAATTCCATTTTTCTTTTAGTTGCTCTTTTAACAGATTTGGAGCCTTGTAGCCTGTCGATAGTTTGCCAATTTGCTTTCCTAGCTTTATATCAATAATTTATCCTTTTAAAACTTACTTTAGGTGACTTTTCTCCTTGAAAAAAACCCTAGACTTTTTGCTCATAGAAATTTTAATAAAAGCAGTTTCTCAGTTATTCCATGTAAATTCCAAAAGGCTTTAACGTCCTTTAAGAAAGAGATCATGGTGATTTTTCTCATTCCCTGGCTGACAGGTCGAAATGAAGGGGAGGTTGCACCTTTGGTTAAACTGTGTTTAGCCCTGAAACCTCTGCTGTTAGAGCAGGTCTGTTTTCCATATTCTCACCTATGCGCAAGACCAACTCATTCCTTTCTGCAGGGCAGACTCTTCAGTCAGAGCATGTGCTTTTGTGTTGGGTGCTTACAAATATTTATATTTCATCATAAACACATCCACTGGCTTGGATGCATTTGAGGGATGGCTCTAGTAGAACAATGTGGAAGAAATTTGTTTGTTTGAAGTTCCCTTTCCCACTGTGGTTCTACAGACCTCTTGGCTGAGCTTAGAACTGTTAATCAGCATGCAGTGGGTAGGCAGATTCTCCATTCCTTGACTCAAAATCAACCCTTGTCAATGGCATGTGAGCATAATGAGTGCCAGCATTTACGCTCTGATTTTGTCCTTAAGATTCTCCCAACTATGGTTAACTGCATAGTTGGCTTAGGAGTTGGCAGATTGTATTAGTTCTTTGTTATTTCCATAACAAATTACCACATATTTAGTTGCTTAAAACAACACAAATTTATCATAGTTCAGTATGTCAGAAATCTAACAAGGGTCTCATCAGGCTAAAATCAAGATGTCGGCATGCTCTAGGGGAGAATCTGTTTCCTTGCTCATCTGGGTTGTTGCAGAATTCAGTTACTTGTGGTTGTAAAACAGAGTTTTTTCTAGCTTCTAGAGGCTGCTGCATTCCTTGGCTTATGGCCTCTTCCTCCATCTTCAAAGCCAGCAAGGTTGGGTTGAGCCCTTCTCACATTGTATCTCTCTTACTGCAGCCAGGAGAGGTTCTCTATTTCTAAGGGCTTATGTGATTAGATTGGACTCTGTCAGATAATTCAGAATAACCTCCCTATCTCAAGGTTTATAACCTTAATCACATCTACCCTTTTGCATGTAAGGTAATACATTCACAAGTTCCAGGGATTTGAATGTGGGCATTTTTGTGGGGTCTTTATACTGCCTACCACACAGCCTTTAACAATCATCTGGGGGTATTTTCTCAAGAATTCGTCATTCTATTTAGTTCAATTTAATTGTCCAACAAATATTGAGCACTTGTTCTAGGCCTTTAACAATCATCTGGGGGTATTTTCTCAAGAATTCGTCATTCTATTTAGTTCAATTTAATTGTCCAACAAATATTGAGCACTTGTTCTAGGCTCTAGCTATACAGACATGAGTTAGACAAAGTTCTTGCTTCTCATGGACCTACCAGTAACATCTTCAACAGGTGGCTCATGACCTAAGAACTCGCTGTCCCTGATTTAGCTAGTGACTCCGGTAGCAATGCCAAACACATCTTGTATTTGCATAGATTTTTAGAACTTACAGAGCTTCTTCATATGCTTAAGTACTAAAGTGAGTATGAGAGTAAAATTCAGGAGTCCAAAAAATCTATTTTGTCTTGATCGTTGACTAATTTGATTAGAAAATACACTGTGTCTTCTGGCCAATGTGTGCTGTAGTTGAAAGCACCACACCGTCCTTCCACAGCAAAGACTCAAAAAACTAAGTAAAACAGAGACAAACATCAATCCTGGAACACTAAACGTCAAATGAAGAGATGAAGAACTCATACAAGCACTGAATGGAATAAGAAACTGACAGAAAACAGAGAGTGAGGAGAGATACGTGTGGTAATCCCCTATCAGCTAACGCAGCATGGATTTGCCATCTTGGACTCCTGTCGGAGATCGGTGGACAGGGAGTATTGGAAAGTAGCTTCACAGAACTCCCAGCAGAAGATGGAACACCTAGTAACCAATGATGTATGCTTTCACACCCCCTATCTTTCTCCCCACTGCTCGACATCCCCTGCTTCATAGCTGGCTGCAGTCTCTTGGCCAGCTGGGAAATGCAGGGCCCATGTCACTCAGATTCGCCTTGCCCACATTGGAGACTGGTGGACAGGGAGTACCGACAAGCAGCTTCATAGAGCTGCCAGCAGGAGACAGAGCACGTGGTAACCAGTGATATATGCTTTCCCACCCCTGATCCTTCTCCCCCCTACTGCTCAGCCTCCTCTGTTTCCCGCTGGCTACAGTCTCTTGGTTGGGAGGCACTGGCTTTGTCCCCTTGGTGCTTGGATTTGCCTTGCCCACACTGGCCAGCTCCCAGAGCGCGGTTCATTGCTGATATTGCTTTCTTCTGCTTTTGATTTCTTCCATGCCTTTCACCACCTCCCCCTCCTTTCTCTCAAACACCTGGCTCCATATGCCACCTCTGTTTCTTCTTGAGTGGCTGTGAAGTGCCACTCAACTGGGGAACTGCTTCTCTGGCCTGTACCACCATGCTGGTGGGATCCCTGGGGCTTTTTTTTTTTTGTGTGTGGTGGTTGTTTTGCTTTGCTCTGTTTTGTTTTGTTTTTTGTTGTTTTTGTTTTCTTTTTGCAGCTTGGGAGCCCCTTCTAGCCAGGCTGTACTGCACACCCAGTCTTCGAAGCCACACCAGTGGGATCCCTGGGGACTTTTCTTCCCTTTTTTTTCCCTAATTTTTATTTATTTATTTATTTATTTATTTATTATTATTTTTCCTTTTTTCCATTTTCCCCCCTTTTTGTTTTTCTCCACTTCTCAGTTTCTCATCTCTCCACTCCAACAGCAGGCTCTCTTAGCACTTTTCATTTGTTTGTTTTTGGCTCCTGTTTCTCTCTCCTCTTTCCCATACCTATCTTAGATCCACACTTCACAGCCTCCCCCCTCCTTCCTGCCTGCCTACATCATGTACTGAACATCACACCCTGAGCAGCACAGGCATGGCTTAACAGAACATGCCCTGCACTGATTCCTCCCCCACCTTGTTGGCCCTTGTGTGTGCCACAAGCAACCTATCCCAGCCATACCCCTTCAGCTGGACCTGCTCTGCTGCACCATAGCTGAGCAACTGGCCCTGCCCATTGGACAAGGAGGTGAAAAGTATCATGCCTACAGATGAGCAAACAACAAAGAACGCACAGCCTGCCTGCTCAGATGTAATCAAATAAAACAAAAAAGCAGGATGAGACAAACAAATCTACAATCAATAAATGAAGAAAATAACTACTGAGTGTCGCAAAGACGGCAGACAATATCAAAACATCTAAAAAAAACACAAGATGGTTCCAGTAGGTGTCCAAAATAAAACACCAGATGACTTTCCAGTAGAAGAAAAGACACTAGAGCTACATAATAGGAAATTCAAATCTTTCATATTCAGAGCTATCCAAGAGCTGAAGCAAAAAGCAGACAAAAATAAGGAAAAAAGAGACAAACTCATGGAAAATACAGGCAAAAAAAAAAAAAAAAAGGAAAAATTCAGGAAAATAATACAGGAACAAAATGCTAAAATAAATTCACAACTAGAAATCATACAAAACCAACAATTAGAAATCCAAAAGATAAACAACAAGATTTCAGAAATGGACAGTGTCAAAGAAATGCTGAAGAGCAGATTTGAAATGATGGAAGACATGATCAGCTAAGTTGAGGACAAACACTTCGATACAACCCTGTTTGAGGAAAAATCAGAAAAAAGAATGAAGAAAAGTGAAGAAACCCTGAGAATTTTGTGGAATACAATAAAAGCAAAAATTTGCGAGTGATCAGAGTTCCAGAACAGGGGGAGAAAACAGAAAACAGAGAGAGGATCATTGAAGAATTGCTGACAGGAAACTTCCCTAATATCATGAAAGATGAAAAGCTGACCATCCAAGAAGCTCAATGAACCCCACATAGGATAGTCCTCAAAAGAAAAACAACAAGGCATATCATAATCACACTCGGTAAAACTGAAGACAAAGAAAGAATCCTGAAAGCAGCTCAAGAAAAATGAAAAGTCACATACAGAGGAGAAACAGTAAGACTAAGCTCTGATTATTTGGCAGAAACCATGCAGGCAAGAAGGCAATGGGATGACATATATAAAACCTTGAAAGAAAAAAATTGTGAACCAAGAATAATATGTCCTGCAAAACCCTCATTCATATATGATTGTGAAATTAGGACATTTCCAGATAAACAGAAATTAAGGGAATATGTAAAAAACAAATCAAACTTCAGTCTGAGAACAAACAACATCAAACCACAGCCTGAATCTAGGACACAAGATTGTACCAGCCAGATACCAACTTACGAAAGGAACTCTCAAGGACTCTCCAAAACCAAAAGAGTTACAACCGGGAACCAGAGAAGTTAATCTGTAAATGACAGCAATGTCAGAACAATAAAAGAGGGAATAAATGGTGTAGGTATAGAGCTTTCAAATGGAGAGGGGGATGGCAAGGTGATACCAAATAATAAGAGAGTAGTTCAAACCTAGGAAAAGGGTAAATTTCAAGGTAACCACAAAGAAAGTCAACAAGCCTACTCATGAAAATAAAGAAGAAAAACATAAAGTCTCAGTAAAAACAAAATCTATGAAAAAGAAATAAATGAAAAATGTCCACAAATAAAAGGAATTCAGAACAGGAGAGTAAGAGGAACAAAGAAAACATCAGCACCACAACACATACACAAAAAAAGCACTACAAAATGACAGTAATAAACTCACATCTATCAATAATAACATTGAATGTAAGTGACATAAGTGCACCCATAAAGAGACAGAGAGGATGGATTAAAAAAAAAAAAAAAAAAAAAGGATTCATCCATATGTTGTCTACAAGAGACACACCTTAGAAACAAAGACATAAATGTATTAAAAATCAAAAGATGGAAAAAAATATATCAAGCAAACAGCTACCAAAAAAGAGCAGGAGTGACAATACTAACCTCAGAAAAAATAGACTTTAAAACAAAATCCACCATAAAAGACAAAGAAGGGCACTATATAATGATTAAAGGGACAATCCGTCATGAAGACATAACCATAATAGACATCTAACACACCCAATGACAGAGCTCCAAAACACATAAAACAAACCCGCACTAAAATGAGAAATTGACAGTTTTAGAATAACAGTAGGAGACTTCAACATACCATGTTCAGTAAAAGACAGAACATCTAGAAAGACACTCAACAAAGATATAGAAGAGCTAAAGGGCACAATCAGCCAACTTGACCTCATAGACATAGATAGAACACTCCACCGAACAGCTGCAAAGTACACATTCTTTTCAACACACATGCAGTGTTCTCCAGAATAGACCACATCTTAGTCCACACAGCAACCCTCAACAAAATCCAAAACATTGAGATAATATGAAGTATCTTCTCTGACCACAATGCCATCAAACTAGAAATTAACAAAAGGAAGAGTAAGGAAAAAAAAAAAAAAAATCAATTACATGGAAACTGAATAACACCCTGCTTAAAAACCACTGGGTAATAGAAGAAATCAGAGATGGAATCAAAAAGTTCCTAGAATCAAACAGGAATGAAAACATATCATGCCAAAACCTTTGGGACACAGCAAAGGCAGCCCTCAAGAGGTCAATTTATAGCAATAGATTCACACATTAAAAAAGAAGAAAGGGACAAAATCAAAACATTAGCCACACAACTCAAACAAATAGAAAGAGAACAGCAAAAGAACTCCACAGCTACCAGAAGAAAGGAAATAAAAAAGATCAGAGCAGAAATAAGTGAAATAGAGAATAGAAAAACAACAGAAACAATCAACAAAATCTAAAGTTGGTTCTTTGAAAGGATCAAAAAAATCAACAAACCACTGGCCAAACTGACAAAAGAAAAACAGGAGAGGACACAAGTAACCCAAACAAGAAATGAAATGGAGAACATTACAGCTGACCCAACTGAAATAAAAAGAATCATAACAGGGTATTATTAAAAACTATACTCCAATAAATTTAAAAACCTAGAGGAAATGGACAAATTTCTAGAAACACACTATCTACCCAAACTAACATAAAATGATGTTGAAAATCTGAACAGACCCATATCAAGAGAAGAGATTGAAAAGGTAATAAAAAACTCCCCACAACAACAACAACAAAAAAGCCCCAGCCCATTTGACTTCACTGGAGAATTTTACCAAACATTCAGAGAAGAGCTTGCACCAGTACTACTGAAACTATTTCAGAACACAGAAAAGGAACTGATAGTTCCAATTTCGTTCTATGAAGTGACCATAACTAAGATACAAAAACCAGGCAAAGACACCACAAAAAAAAAAAAAAGAAAATTACATACCAATATCTCTCATGAATATAGATGCAAAAATTCTCAACAAAATTCTAGCCAACAAAATTCAGCATCAAATCAAAAAAATAATACACCACAACCAAGTAGGATTCATACCAGGTATGCAAGGATGGTATGCAAGGATGGTTCAACATTAGAAAATCAATCAACATAATCCACCACATTAAGAAACCCTGGTGACGTTGTGGTTAAGTGCTACGGCTGCTAGCCAAAAGGTCAGCAGTTCAAACCCACCAGGCACTTCTTGGAAACTCGATGGGGCAGTTCTATTCTGTCCTATAGGGTTGCTATGAGTCGGACCTGACTCAACTGCAATGGGTTTGGTTTTTTTTGTAATCCACCACATAAATAAAAGGAAAGAAAAGAATCACATGATCATCTCAATTGATGCAGAAAAGGCATTTGACAAAGTCCAACACCCATTCCTGGTAAAAAAAAAACTCTCAATAAAATAGGTATAGAAGGGAAATTTCTCAACATAATAAAGGTCATCTATGCAAACCCAATGACCAACATCATTCTTAATGGAGAGAGTCTGAAAATGTTCCTCCTGAGAACAGGAACAAGGCAAGGATGCCCTTTATCACCACTCCTATTTACCAATGTGCTGGAAGTCCTAGCTAGAGTAATAAAGCAAGAAAAAGAAAGAAAAGGTATCCAAGTTGGTGATGAAGAAGTTAAACTGTCCCTATCTGTGGATGTTATGATACTATGCATAGAAAACCCAAAAGACTCCACGAGGCAATTACTGGAACTAATAGAAAGATTCAGCAGAGTAGCAGGACACAAGATCAACATACAAAAATCAGTTGGATTCCTATACACCAATAAAGAGAACAATGAAAAGGAAATGAGGAAAACAATACCATTTATAATAGTCCCTAAAAAAAAAAAAAAAAAAAAAACACTTAGGAATACATCTAACCAGGGATGTAAAAGACCCATACAAAGAAAACTCCAAAACACTACTGCAAGAAGCCAAAAGAGATCTATATAAATGAAAAAACATACCATGTTCATGGATAGGTAGACTCAATGTTGTCAAAACAACAATTCTACCCAAAGCAATTTACAAATACAATGTAATCCCAATCCAAATACCAACACCACTGTTTGAAAAGATGGTAAAACTAATCATTAACTTTATATGGAAAGGGAAGAAGCCCCAGATAAGTACAGCACTACTGAAGGAGAATGAAGCGGGAGGACTCTCACTACCTGACCTCAGAACGTATTATACAGCCTGGTACTGGTACAACAGATACACTGACCAGTGGAACAGAATTGAGAACCCAGATGTAAATCCATCCACCTTCGGCCACCTGATCTTTTACAAGGGCTCAAAGTCAATGAAATGGGGAAAAGACAATCCTTTTAATAAATGATGCTGGCTGAACTGGGTGTCCAATCTGCAAAAAAAATGAAAGAGGACCCATACCTCACACCATATACAAAAACTAATTCAAAATGGATCAAGATCTAACTATAAACTCAAAAACTATAAAGTTGATAGAGGAAAAATAGGATCAACACTAGAGACTCTAATACACAGCATTAGCAGGATACAAACCGCAACCAACAGCACACAAACTCCAGAAGATAAGGTGGATAACTGGGATCGTCTAAAAATTAAGCACTTATTCTCATCAAAAGACTTCACCAAAAGAGTAAAAAGAGACCATACAGACTGGGAAAAGTTTTTTTTGCTATTACAAATCAGACAAAGTTCTAATCTCTAAAATCTATGGGAAAATCCAACACCTCTGCAACAAAAAGACAAATAATCCAATTAAAAATGAGCAAAGGAAATTAACAGACACTTCACCAAAGAAGACATTCAAGTGGTCAACAGACACATAAGGGAATCCTCGTGATCACTAGCCATTAAAAAAAATGCAAATCAAAACCACAACCCTGGCATTACTGGCACAAATAAAAAAACAGGAAATAACAAATGTTGGAGAGACTATGAGGAGACTGGAACTCTTATGCACTGGTGGTGGGAATGGAAAGTGATACAACCATTTTGGAAAATGATATGGTACTTCCATAGAAAGCTAGAAATATGAATATCATATGATCCAGCAATCCCACTCCTAGGAATATATCCTAGAGAACTAAGAGTTGGCACAACAATGGACATATACACACCCATGTTCACTGCAGTGTTGTTCACAAAAGCAAAAAGATAGAAACGGCCTAGATGCCCATCAACAGATAAATGGATAAACAAACTGTGGTACATACACACAATGGAGTATTATGCAATGACCAAGAACCAGGATGAACCTGTGAATCATCTCATAAAATGGATGAATCTGGAAGGCATTATGCTGAGTGAAATAAATCAATCACAAAAGGACAAGTATTATATGAGACCACTACTGTAAAAACTCATGAAAAGGTTTACACACAAAAAGAAACAATCTTTGATGGTTATGAGGGCGGGGAGAGGTGGGGATGGAAAAACAGTAAATAGACAACAGGTAAGTAGTAACTTTGGTGAACGGTAAGACAGTACACAATACTGGGGAAGCCAGCACAACTTGTCCAAGGCAAGGTCATGGAAGCTCCATAGACACATCCAAATTCCCTGAGGGACCAAATGGCTAGGCTGAGGGCTGTAGGGACCATGGTCTTGGGGAACATCCAGCTCAACTGGCATAACATAGTTTATAAAGAAAATGTTCTACGTTCTACTTTGGTGAGATGTGTCTGGGGTCTTAAAAGCTTGTGAGTGGCCATCTAAGATACTCCACTGGTCTCATACCATCAGGAGCAAGGGGAATGAAGAAAACCAAAGACACAAGTGAAAGATTAGTCCAAAGGACTAATGGACCACAACTACCACAGCCTCCACCAGACTGAGTCCAGCAGAACTAACTAGATGTTGCCCAGCTACCACCACTGACTGCTCTGATAGGGATCACAATAAAGGGTCCCAGACAGAGCTGTAGAAAAATGTACAGCAAAATTCTAACAGAAAATACGAAACTTACCGGCCCAATGGAGACTGGAGACACCCAGAGAGAATGGCCCCCGGATACCCTTTCAGCTCAGTATTGAAGTCACTCTCAAGGTTCACCCTTCATCCAAAGATTAGACAGGCCCATAAAACGAAAGGAGACTAAAGGGACTCGCCAGCCCAGGGGCAAGGACCAGAAGACAGGAAGGGACAGGAAAGCCAGTAATAGGGAACCCAAGGGAGAAGGGAGAGTGTTGACATGTCCTGGGGGTTGTTAACCAATGTCATAAAACAATATGTGTACAAACTGTGTAATGAAAAACTAGTTGGCTCTGTAAATGTTCTTCTAAAGTACAATTAAAAAAAAAAAAAAAAGAAAAGCCACTGGGTATTTTTAAGAAATCCTTGTCTGCCACTCTCTTCCTTCTTTTCTTTCTCTCTTCCTCTCTTCCCTCCCTTTCTTCCTTCCTTCCTTTTTTGCATGTAGTTGGTACTAACTTACTAAAACATAAGTAAAATGTAAGATTTCTTTGCATCTCCATTCTCCTGCCACCTACTTCCCTTCCCCAGTGGCAACCATTGTTCCTAATTTCGTTGTATTCTTCCAGAGATATTTTGTGTACACACACATACATACATATATATATATATATATACATACATACATATATGTATATACATACATACTTGAACAAAAAATAGAGAATCTTTCTAAGGCACAAATATGGCATATGATATGCACCGTGCTGCACATTGCTTTATTAACTGATTATTAGATTTTAGAGATAATTCCTATCAGAATATAGAGAGCAGCCTTATTCTTAGTGCTTACTTAATAATCCATTATATGGATACATTGTACTTCATTTAGTCAAGCCCTCATGCTGCGCATTATTCAGGCTTCCAGTCTTTTTTATTACAGATGATATTGTGATGAATATCCTTGTACATGATCGTGCAGGGAAACCTATAGAATAAATTCTTAGAAGTGTAATTTCTTAGTCCAAGGAAGGTGTGTGTATGGAATGTGGATAGTATGAGAGGGGGATAGTTAACTACAAGTTCCAGCAGGTTTTGCTGCTAAGATTCAGATGTTCCATAAGTGCATCATAGATGTTTCTTTATGTCCGAAATGAACACCTGGGAAAGGCCAACATACGATGTTTAATATGGCTCTCAATGTCTCAGTTAAGCATTTGGGTGTTCCAAAGTTGCTGTTTGAGGAAAATTCTAGCCCTGGTTGGGGAAATTTTTATGGCCCATGCAAACTTTCCATCTTGATTTTCAAATTTTTATCCTGATATACTTTTAAAAGCACTCATCTGATATGTGATGCATATTGTGTTTCTCTTAATTGTCAGCAAGACCAGATTCAGGGGAGTCACTAAGGAACAAATAAATGAACCAGAGTTCAAACACTTGTGGCATGGTAAAACCTGTCAACTGCTTAGAAGAGTCTCTTCTTTAATTCCTTCAACTCCTACTTCCAAAACATTATTCTAATTGAGCATAAGAGCTGAGGCTGTGATAACCCATTCTCAGCTGGTTGGAAATCTTTGCTGTGACAGTCAAAATTCTATCTTCGTATCAGGTTAAATTGATGAAAATCTGCAAGTGTGGTTCATATTCGCCTAGGGTTCTCTGAGTGATATAAATGTAATTATAGTGGATAGGCAAGGTTTGGCTTACAGACATATTGGTTTGGCTTCAAGAGTAGGCATGAACTGGGATTTGGCATTTGGGGGGAAGGTAGACTGAGGTCCAGTTCTGAGACTTCATCCTATCATTTTAAAATCTTCCCTTGTAATTAAAATAATATAATAATAATTTTATAAAAGTAACCCATACCCTGGTGGTGTAATGGTTAAATGCTCAACTTCTAACCAAAAGGTGGGTGGTTTGAACCCACCAGATGATCTTTGGGAGAAAGATGTGGCAGCCAATTTCCATAAAGACTATTTCATTGGAAACCCTATGGGGTGGTTCTAATCTGTCCTGCAGGGTCCCTATGAGTCAGAATTGACTCAATGGCAGCGGGGAGAAGGGGGGGAGTAGTCTCATACCTTTTTTTTAATGTCTGAATTCAACGGGTTTTGGTTTGGTGGCACAAGAGAAGCCCTGGTGGCACAGTGGTTAAGAAATCAGCAGCTAACCAAAAGGTCGGCAGTTGAAATCCCCCAGCGGCTCCTTGGAAACCTGATAGCACAGTACTACTCTGTCCTATAGGGTTGTTATGAGTCAGAATCGACTTGACGGCAATGGGTTTGGTTTTGGTTTGGTTGCACAATGGTTAAGTGCTTGTCTGCTAACCGAAAGGTCAGCAGTTCGAACCAACAGCTGCTATGTGGGATGAAAGACACTGTGATCTACTCTTACAAAGATTACAACCTGGGAAACACTATATGGCAGTTTTACTGTGTCCTGTAGGATTGTTATGAGTTGGAATCAACTCAGTGGCATACAACAACAAAAATACAAACACATGGCATAAAGAAACAAGTAGTACTCATAGATTTATAATAAAAAGCAACATTCCCTTGCCCTCCTCAGCTCCTCTCCAGATCCTTATTTCCTGAGAACTTACAGTTGTTTCTTTTGCTAATTACCATCTTGTTTCAAAATAACAATTAATACTGATATTTCCTAATTTTTTAGAATTTTAAATA
Organism: Loxodonta africana; assembly: GCF_030014295.1. Classification (NCBI taxonomy): domain Eukaryota; kingdom Metazoa; phylum Chordata; class Mammalia; order Proboscidea; family Elephantidae; genus Loxodonta; species Loxodonta africana. Next base: position 102,491,097 of record NC_087349.1, read on the forward strand.
CTATGGACCTATTCTGTCCCATGGACAATGAAGATTTAGTTCTCTTAACATCATCTCCCACACAACTCACAACCTTCTTCTCCCCCTCCTTTTCCAACATAATTGGTTATATCACTACTTTTGATTAAGTCAGTAGTCAGTGTTTACATTATTATGAATATATAAATATTGCTCACAGTTGAGATACATAGTGTTCTATGAGTGAGTATATATATTTTGAATTAACAGTTGCTTTCGTTTATCCCTTGCTTAGTTTTCTGTTTGTATTAGTAATTCACACCTAACTTCTCCACTGGAAATGTAAAACTCCACTGTAAGACCAAACAAACAGAGTAACCTATTAGTATTTACCCAAAGACATCCCTGCTGGAGACCTCTATCCTGTTTCACAGTTTGGATCAATTCTCTATATTCCTGCTGTTGGAATATCTTCCTGAATTTTTTCTTTACCATCAACTTGGGGTTAATTTTTATTTTATTTATTTTTACTGTACTTTAGATGAAGGTTTACAGAACAAACTAGTTTCTCTTTAAACAGTACACATATTGTTTTATGACACTGGTTAACAACAAATCAACACTCTCCCTTCTCAACCTTGGGTTCCCTATTACCAGCTTTCCGGTCCCCTCCTGCCTTCTAGTCCTTGCTCCAGGGCTGGTGTACCCCTTTAGTCTAGTTTTGTTTTGTGGGCCTGTCCAATCTTTGGCTGAAGGGTGAACCTCAGGAGTCGCTTCATTACTGAGCTGATAGGATGTCCAGGGGCCGTACTCTCAAGGTCTCTCTAGTCTCTATCAGGCTGGCAAATCTGATCTTTCTGAGTTAGAATTTTGTTTTACATTTTTCTCCAGCTCTGTCTGGGACCCTCTATTGTGATCCCTGTCAGAGCAGTCAGTGGTGGTAGCTGGGCACCATCTCATTGTACTGGACTCAGTCTGCTGGAGGCTGTGGTGGATGTGGTCCATTAGTCCTTGGACTAACCTTTTCCTTGTGTCTTTAGTTTTCCTCATTCTTCTTTGCTCCTGAAGGGGTGAGACCAGTGAAGTATCTTAAATGGCTGCTCACAGGCTTTTAAGACTTGGGCTTAATTTTAGATTCTCATCTTCCTGTTGAAAAAAGACACATAGGGCACAATTTTACTGAGACTCTGCATGTCAGAAAAGCTCTTCGTTTCATCCTCACCTTTGACGGGTATTTGGCTAGATGCCACTCATTGTCTTCTACCTTCCAGGGTTGCTTTTGAGTTACCTATTGCCATTCTAATTCTTAACTTCGTATTGTGATTTTTTTTTTTTCCTTTCTAGAAATTTTAGAACCATCTTTTATATCTGGAAGCTGACTATTTCTCAGTGATGTGTCTTAGTGTGGCCCTTTTCACATTTATTATCCGAGTTAGGTGCTCATGGGCTCTTTCAATCTGGAATTTCTCTTTAGTATTATGTTTTTGATAATGTCATAACTACAGTTGAATCTGTTCTTACCTTCTCTCTCTCTGGCAGCCCACAGCTCTCACATCTCCTCTCACTTCTGCATGCTTTCTTTAGGAACTGAGGAAGCACTGATTAAATTTTCTACACCTTGAGGGACCATGGAGAACTGGCATGGGGTGCCCAAATTTTTTTCTTTCCACACACCTACAGACCTCCATCCTTCCATAATCTCTAAGTGAAGAGCAAGAACTAGCCTCTATTTTCAATTCTTTCCACCCATACCCACAAATACCTCACAAGACTTATGTCAAAGAACTCTCTCACCAGACCTCTGCTGGCAGCCTCAGAGGGTCCTGCAGGCTCTACAAGGAAATGGTAGAGATAAGTTATTTGTGTCCATTTCTTTTGGGTATATTTGGAAATTATAAGGATCCCTGGTGGCATAATGGTTAAATGCTCTGCTGCTAACCAAAAGGTCGGCGGTTTGAACCCACCAGTGGCTCTGCTGGAGAAAACGCCTGATGATCTGCTCCCATTAAGATTACAGCCTAGGAAGCCCTATGGGGCAGTTCTACTCTGTCACATAGGGTCGTTATGAGTTGGAATTGACTCCACAGCACAAAGCAGCAACAACAGCAGGCCCAGAAATGTTCTTTTACCCATCAGTTTATTTGCCATACAAGGAATCTAGTGATACGGGGGCTATTCATCCTTCAACAAAGTTTATTGAACATTTAAAAATTGTAATAATTGGTTTGAAAACATGTCTTTTTTTTTTTTATTATTGTACTTTAGATGAAGGTTTACAGAACAAACTAGCTTCTCACTAAATGATTAGTACACATATTGTTTTGTGCAATTGGTTATCAACCCTACATGTCAACTCTCTCCCCTCTTGGCTTTGGGTTCCCTATTCCCGGCTTTCCTGTCCTCTCCTGCCTTCTAGTGCTTGCCCTTGGGCTGGTGTGTACCTTTAGTCTCATTTTGTTTTATGGGCCTGTCTAATCTTTGGCTGAAGGGTAAATCTCAGGAGTTACCTCATTACTGAGCTAAAAGAATGTCTGGGGACCATACTTTTGGGGTTTATCCAGTCTCAGGCCAGTAAGTCTGGTCTTTCTTTCTGAGTTAGAATTTTGTTCTACATTTTTCTCCAGCTCTGTCCAGGACCCTCTATTGTGATCCCTGTCAGAGCAGTCAGTGCTGGTAGCTGGGCAATATCTAGTTAGTTGTGCTGGAGTCAGTCTGGTGGAGGCTGTGGTAGTTGTGGTCCCTTAGTCCTTTGGACTACTCTTTCACTTGTGTCTTTGGTTTTCTTCATTCTCCTTTGCTCCAGACAGGATGAGACCAGTGGAAGTATCTTAGATGGCTGCTCACAAGCTTTTAAGATCCCAGAAGCTACTCAACAAAGTAGAATGTAGAACGTTTTCCTTATAAACTATGTTTTCCAAGTTGAGCTAGATGTTGCCTGAGACCATGGTCCCCACAGCCCTCACCCCAGCTATTTGGTCCCTCAGGGAGTTTGGATATGTCTATAGAGCTTCCATGATCTTGCCTTGGACAAGTTGTGCTGGCTTCCCCAGTACTGTGTACTGACTTACACTTCATCAAAGTTAACACTTATCTAGTAAGTGTTTTTCCATCTCCACCCCTGCCCTCCCTCATAACCATCAAAGATTGTTTATTTTTGTGTGTAAATCTCTTCATGAGTTTTTAATAGTAGTGGTCTCATACAATATTCATCCTTTTGTGAATGACTTATTTCATTCAGCATAATGCTGTCCAGATTCATCCATGTTGTGGGATGCTTCACAAATTCATCATTGTTTTTTATTTTTACGTAGTACTCCATTGTGTGTATGTACCATAGTTTGTTTATCCATTCATCTGTTGATGGGCATCTAAGTTGTTTTCATCTTTTGCTATTGTGAACAATGCTGCAATGAATATAGGTGTGCATATGTCTATTCGTGTGACGGCTCTCATTTCCCTATGATATATTCCTAGGAGTGGGATTGCTGGATCATATGGTATTTCTATTTATAGCTTTCTAAGGAAGCACCATATCATTTTCCAAAATGGTTATATCATTTTGTATTTCCACCAACAGTGCATAAGAGTTCCAATCTCCCAACAGCCTCTCCAACATTTGTTATTTTCTGTTTTTTTGATTTGTGCCACTAACGCTGGGGTGAGATGGTATCTCATTGTGGTTTTGATTTACATTTCTCTAATGGCTATTTATCTTGAACATTTCGTCATGAATCTGTTAGCCACTTGAATGTCTTCTTTGGTGAAGTGTCTGCTCATTTCCTTTGCTCATTTTTTAATTGGATTATTTGGCTTTTTTTGGTAGAGGTGTTGGATTTTCCTATAGATTTTAGAGATTAAACCTTTGTCAGGTTTGTCATAGCCAAAAGTTTTTTTCCCAGTCTGTATGTTCTGTTTTTACTCTTCTGATGAAGTCTTTTGATGAGCGTAAGTGTTTAATTTTTAGAAGATCCCAGTTATTTAGCTTATCTTCTGCAGTTTGTATATTGTTAGTTATGGTTTATATCCTGTTAATGCTGTGTGTTAGGGCCTCTAGCATTGATCCTATTTTTTCTTCAGTGATCTTTATTGATTTTGGTTTTATATTTATGTCTTTGATCCACTTTGAATTAGTTTCTTTGTATGGTGTGAGGTATGGGTCCTGTTTCATTTTTTGCAGATGTACATCCAGTTTTGCCAGCACCATCTGTTAAAAAGACTGTCTTTTCCCTACTTGATGGTCTTTGGGCCCTCGTCGAAAATCAGGTGACTGTAGGTGGATGGGTTTACATCTGGGTTTTCAATTCTCTTGCATTGGTCAATGTACCGGAAACCCTGGTGGCATAGTGGTTAAGTGCTGCAGCTGCTAACCAAGAGGTCAGCAGTTCGAATCCACCAGGTGTTCCTTGGAAACTCTATGGTGCAGTTCTACCCTGTCTTATAGGGTCACTATAAGTCAGAATTGACTCAACAGCACTGGGTTTTTTTTTTTTTTGGTGGTCAATATATCTGTTTCTGTATCAGTGCCAGGCTGTTTTGAAAAAAATGTGGAATGCTTTACAAATTTCTGTGTCATCCTTGTGCAGGGACCATGCTAATCTTCTCTGAAGTATTCCAATTTTAGTATACGTGCTGCCGAATTGAGCACTAAAAGCGCTTAAGTCTTAACTTGGAAAGTGTTATAGAAGTGTAAAATCTTAACAGTATTCTTAACACTATGGTGAGTAAATCTTAGTGCTATGATGAGCAAAGACTTTTGTACCCACATGGCACAATGAATCTTGGCCCAACAGGATGAGCCTTCTCATTTGTATCCATGTTGCAGTGGATGCCATTAGAGACCCAATCTTTCTCTCTACCAAAATTCTAGTTGTATTTTCAGGGTCAAAAAGAGAGTCTCTGTGTTGCCAGAGATTTAAAGTGAAATGCTTTGCGATCTACTAGCCATTGTGCTTATGAATTCAGATTTACTCAAGAAATCACAACCCAGGTCTTGTTACTAATCACTGGAACAGTCACTGTGGCACTTCTATTTGTCTTGAAATTATGTTTGTCCCCAAGATACCATTTGTCATCATAACATGTAATAACAAAAAAAAACCAACCAAAGCAGCCCACAAAGCAGCTGTACCTAAATTATAGTTTACCATCAAATCATTAAAATTTATGTAATATTTAAAAGGAGGTGGCAAGGTACACAATTTCTAGCACACTCTGATTACAATTATATTAAAATCAATTTTCAAAATAAAAAAAGTCTGGAAGGCAGTATACTCAAGTGTTAATATTAATATGTTTGGGAAAGAGATTATGGGTAATTTTTTCCTTATTTTACAATTTTCTGCATTTTCCAAATTTCCTACAATGAACTTTATTTATTTTTTTAGTTACGAAAAAAATAATAACATGTTGGCACATGATAGAAATAACTTTAGTTTAGAATCAGCATATCTGTGAATAGAATTAAGTATTTAAATTCTGTGTTCATATTTTTAAGGAAATTTGGAGGGAGTGAACATCCCAAAGTCCCACTATTAAATTTTGAAATGGAAAGGATTTATTAAAGACCAATTTGAAGGGACAGGAAGCTGGAATGGGAGTTTAATACATTGAGTCCTCCTGATAAAGCTTTGGCAATGAGGGAAAGAAAGGAGAAGACATATAAATCCGTGAGGCTAAGACCCAGGTCCTCAGAAGAAAGGCCTGAAGATCTACTTCTGAAATATCAGCCATCGTAATCTCTATGGAAAACAGTTCTACTATGGTAGAGTCTGACGACTGGATGATAATGTGGTGAGTTTGCTTTTTCATTGGGGAATCCCAAATATCAGAATCTTGGTGGCTACTTTTTTTTTTTTTAAGAACCAAATAATAAAGCTTATCACAAACAAGACAAGCTCAGAAACTCTCAAATCAATGCATGTTCCAATTCACACTGTCCTACGTTTTCCCTTTTGTGTTTGCTCATTTTAAGCCTATCAAGTTATTGAAAATGCAGACTTCACCAGAGCAGAGGTCATGTTGTTTTACCAAAGGTTTAGGTGTTCAGTCAATAGCAAGCAATGAGGCCCCAAGTTCTGTGGAAAATAAAAAATAATGAGAAGTTAGTCTCATATTGCGGGGGGAAGACATGCAGGCTGCTTCTGTAAAGATTTACTGTTTTGGAAGCCCTATGGAGCATTTCTACTCTGTCCTATCGAATTGCTATGAATCAGAATATACTTGACAGTAGTGGGTGGGTAGCCTCATCTTTTTGTATGTCTGAATTCAGCAAAAATCATAGATTTCCAAGGAACAAAGGATAGTAGAGCATAGTTTGTTTAAAATGTCACTCTCAAAGAAAAAGGAAAATTATAATCAGTAACTTCTCAATGAGAGTATTTAGCATTGGTTAAAGCACTCAGCTACTAACCAAAAGATCAGTGGTTTGAACCCACCAGCTGCTCCATGGGAGAAAGATGTGGCAGTCTGCTTCTGTAAAGATTTACAGCCTTGGAAACCCTATGGGGCAGTTCTATTCTGTCCTGTAGGGTCCCAATGAGTTGGATAGACTCAACGGCAATAGGTTTTTTTTGGGGGGGGGTTGGAATGGAATAGCTAGCCCCTCAGATTTTAGATGAGGGCTTTCTGCTCCTGCCCTGCTACCTAAAAAACAAAACCCGCTGTTGTCGATTCCAACTCATAAGGACCCCACAGGGGTCTGTAAGGAAGCAGACTGCCACATCTTTCTCCCATGGAGCCGCTGGTGGTTTCGAACTGCTGACCTTTCAGTTAGCAGGCAATCACTTTAACCACTGCATCACCAGGGCTCCTTACTGGCCTGCTAATCTTCCATAAAGACACAATTCTCCCCTGTACTATAGCTCCTTCCTTCAGACTATGTGAAGGGCATAATCATATAACAAAGACAGGGATTCTTCTTTGGAAGAATCCTGGTATGAAAAAGACAGAACCATGGCAAAATGCTGTTTTTTTTTTTTGTTTTTTTTTTTTACTCCCTCCTCTCCCAAGCCAAGTCTGTTTGCTAAAAGTGAAATCTTGCAGCAGCCAAACTCTGTTGGGCATTTCCCATTTAATTGTGTGCAGGGGCTGGAAGGTGGAGAGGAAGGGTATAGAGTGAATGATGAAGATTAGCTGTGCATATTATTTTATTCAGTATACTCTTTTCCTTAATTCCTATGGTCTACCTTGGTGAATTTTCCACATTTAAGCAATAAGTAGCTACTGTAAATTATCACTTAATAGTGTCAGTTCCGCATGTCAGAAACCTAAAGTGCTCCAACACAAAGAGTGGGAAATGAATATTTTGTTTTTACTTTCTGAAGACTGATGCATATGGTCACCATACTACAAAGAGTTCCAAAGTCGTATTTAGATAAATGGATTTGTTCTCTTATCCAGTTGGAATAGCAACAAAAAGGAGTCTTCGTTTTGAGCCCTTATTGTTGGTCAAAAAAGAATGCCAAAAACATGTGGAGCTTGGAACAAGGGCCAAAATGGTACACAAAATGGTTACAATTTGGTTGTCAGTGACTGTTGCCTTAAAGCTCTTTTTAAAACTCGTGTTTACAGTATCATTATCTGTATAGACAAGAACATTTTTGTGACATGAATAGACTTCTGTTCAAAAGAGAGTTTCAAACAAGAAAATGTTTTAGAACCTTAAGTAGACTTTCTATTCAGTCACAGTTAAAATCAAAACCAGGTGCCATCAAGTTGATTCTGACTTATGGTAATACCATGTGTGTCAGAGTGCAACTGTGCTCTGTAGAGTTTTCAAAGGCTGATTTTTTTTTTTTTAAGTAGATTGTAGGCCTTTATTCCAAGGTGTCTTTAGGTGGGTTCAAACCTCCAACCTTTTAGTTAGCAGCTGAATGTGTTAACCATTTGTACCATCTAGGAACTCCAGTCACCTTTAGATGAGAGAGAGAGAGGAGAGACAGAGACAGAGAGCCACAGAGAGAGAGAAAGATTGATTCATCCATGTAAATACTGTTTTTAAGCTTGGATCCTTAGGAGGACCTAAAGACTGTCACAGAAAGCCAAGGCCAGGCACTGACAAGGACTGTTTCTCCTCCAGTGGCAAAGGCAAGAACCCACCAAGACCAAATACACTTGGCCTTTTGCATTTGTCTTTCTAATTTTTTCCTCTGAGGGACAGAAGAGGGGGATCTAGGACAAACTGAGATTAGAAGAGACCTGAGGAGCTCAAAGAACATGGATGGATTCAATAGGAACCGGAAAACAAGTAAAGCTGGGTGAAGTCCTGGAGTGATCTAGCTCTCTACTTGAAGATGTAAGAGACTGTTTTTCTGCTCTATTAGCATTGTCTCTTACTAAGCTAAAATGTGTGTGAGACTGTGGTAGATCCAAAAAATGAATTGATTAATTTATGTTGACTTTTTTTTGACTCTGGGACTGAAATAAGACCAGTTTTCTCCTTACAGCCAGATCATGCTCAGAAGCCATGCTGTTTCCAGTTGTGGAATATCATAATAATAGAGACAGTTTGTAAAGAGTTAAAACTAGCATGATCAGTAATTCTTCCCAGGAGGTAGGCCCAGCTGATGGTGAGTGTGGAATTGAAATAACCATATTAGATGTATCAAATGTTTAATAGAGTCAAGCCCAGATAGCCTGCTTTATGCACTCTATGATGGTAATGACTTTGTCAGTGGGACTAGAAATTATTAAAGTCCATTGGCTAAAGTCCTCCATTCATCTCTATGTTAAGGCCATACTTGACATCAGGTTTATAGTACTTATGTTTAATGGATGTCTCCATCTCTCAGACTATGCTTGGACTCTCCTAAAGCCTGACGTGATAACTCTCCTTTTTCCAAATTTTCAACAAATAACTTTCTCAACTCTAGTAAGAAGGAAGAGGGAGGTAGGAAAGGAATATAAGGAGAAAAAAAAAATGTGCTCAAAATTCAAAAAAGACACAAACATTTGTTAAGTTTGTACCATGTGGCAAATAGGTTTACATTCCTTTCTCATTTAATTGTTATAAAAATACCATCTATGTCATAGATGAAGAAACAGAGATCCATACACGTCTTTCCCATAATCCATACCTAGAAGTTACTAGAGCCGGAATTTGAACCTAGACATCTCTGATATATTTTACTATACCACCTCTGCCTCACCTATCACCCTTTAGTGGTTTGTTTCCATAAACGCTGTTGAGTGTCTATTGCGTCTCAAGACTCTATGAGGTGCTGGAAAGAGAAAGATCATGTTACAGTGTTCTAAGTTCTATAATAGTGATATTAGCTAGGACTCTGAGAAACTGAGGAATGCAAACAAGGTAATAATTTTGTTTTGCAAGGGACACAGATGTGCACGTGGTCTAGGAAAACTACAAAGAAGACAAGGCATTTGGGTCTTCATCTTAAGAGTAGGGGTAGAGGCTTGCCAGGTTAAGGAGGAAATGGGTGGAGTGATAGAATAAGGAAAAGAAGGTACTTCAAGTCTGGAAAGTAAGAGAACACAAAAAGCAAAAATTGGGAAGTTTTAAAGTCCTGAATTTGTGGGCTTTTGTGGTACAGTCACTGAAAAGCAAAGAGCCTCTTTCAATCCATATTAAGAGAATGGGAGTCTTCATTCAGGGAAACTGGGTGAGGAAAAATGAACCTGTGTGTTTTATTGATGGGATGAATACACTACCATAATGGAGACTTTTACTAACCCAAGAGCAACTCATATAGGGCCTGGTCTCCCAGGGGGCAGGGGTACTGGTAGAGGAGAGAAGGTTCCATGAAAAAAATAGATACAGAAAGGGCTTAGGCACCATCACTAAACTTCGTTTTAAAATTCTGCCAGCTCCTAGACTTTACCCAGAAGCCAGCTAAAATTGACTCACAGTCAACAAAATTCCACCAGTTAGAGACTCAACTGTGTTAAGTGATATACATTCTTGAGAAGTTTATTGGTAAGGGGAAGGAGAATTCTTCATGCTAAGTATCAGGAAAGGGACCTGATTAAACTGAGGGAAGAAGAGTCTTGATTAGGGTAATAGGGAACATCTTTGAAATCATACCACTTCACCCCTACTGTATTGTAGTTGCCCCTGAAGGGTCATCAAATGGTACTTCCTGGACTAAGAAAGCCCCTAATCTGTGCTCTAAAAACACAAAACCAGTTGTCATTGAATTGATTTTGACTTATGGCAACCACACGTGCTGCAAAGTAGAACAGCACTACAACCACACGTGCTGCAAAGTAGAACGGCACTCCATAGGGTTTTCAAGCTTTGACCTATTAAAAGCAGATTGCCATACTTTTCTTTTGTGGCACCAGCACACATCTGGGTGGGTTTGAATCATGAATCTTTCGGTTAGTAGTTAAGCACTTAACTGTTTATACCAGTCAGATACTACAACCTCTGCCTAAAAAAAAAAAAATGCCATCTCTGCCTAGCAGCCATTATTTCTCTAAGTTGAAAAGACTGACTTTTCCTCTTCAGTTATTTCCCCAAATATATTTTATAGTAAATGGTTATGAGCTTGGTCTTGGCCTGAGATAGAAGTGGTTTTAAGTACCATCTCTACTACTTATGAGCTGTCTGATCTTGGGCAACTTAATTTACATATAAAGCCTCACTTTCCTCATCTGTGAGATGAGAATGATGCAATAGTACTTACCTCATAGTGTCTGTGTGAAGACAAAATTAGGTAATGAGAGCTAGAGTTGATGGAACCCTTATACTGTACCAGGCACTTCTTTCTAAGTGCTTTACATGTATTCATTATTTAATTTTTCAAACAGTAAACCTATAAGGTGGGTACGATTGTTCTCCCCATTTAACCGATGAGGAAGCTGCGGGCCAGGGAGGTTAAGTAGGTTTCCCAAAATCACACAAATGCCAGAGCTGGGGTTTAAACCCAGACCTCTGGGCTTCAGAGGTCACACTGTTTGGCTACTGTGCTATACAGTAGTCTCTATCCATGGTTTCCCTTTCTGTGATTTCAGTCAACTGTGGTCCAAAAATCTTAAATGAAAAATTCCAGAAATAAACAATTCACAAATTTTAAATTGCACACTGTTCTGAGTAGTGTGATAAAATCTCATGCAGTTCCACGTGGGACGTGAATCATCCCTTTGTCCGGCGTGTCCACGCTGTGTAAGCTACCCGTCCGTCAGTAGCCATCTGGGTTATCAGATCAACTGCGGCAGTATTGCAATGCTTGTGTTCAAGGAACTCTTATTTTACTTAACAATGGTCCCAGAGTACAAGTGTAGTGATGCTGGCAATTTGGATATGCCAAAAAGAAGCGGTGCTGTGCTTTCTTTAAGTGAAAAGGTGAAAGTTCTTGACTTAATAAGGAAATAAATAATAGAGTATGCTGAGATAGCTAAGATCTGTGATAGGAATGAATCTTGTTATAATGGTTCTATTTTATTATCAGTTATTGTTATTAACTTCTTACTGTGCCTAACTTATAAATTAAACTTATCATAGGTATGTATGTATAGGAAAAAACAGTATATGTAGACTTTGGTAACATCCGGTTTCAGGCATCTACTGGAGGTCTTGGAACGTATCCCCTGCAGATAAGGGGGAACTTTGACTCTCAAGGCAGGTAAAGCACTTGGCTACATTTGCTGGCTGACATAATCATGGAGAGGAAGGCCTGGTGGTGCAGCAGTTAAGTGCCCAGCTGCTAACCAAAATGGTGGTTCAAACCTACCAGCTGCTTATTGGTAGAAAGATGTGGCAGTCTGCTTCTGTAAAGATTACAGCCTTGGAAACCCTATGGAGCAATTCTATTCTGTCCTATAAGGTCACTATGAGTTGGAATTGACTCAACGGCAATGGGTTTTTGGTTCCGTAAAATCATGGAATAAATATTAGCCAGCTAAAGAAAGCCTGATTTTTTTATTTGAGCATGATTGTCAGCATGTTCCTTAGTAGTAGAATTTTGAAACCTTCATCTTACCTTGATGACACTGTAGATAGTATTCACTTCTTCACAGATCCAGGCACAAGTACATAGTTAAAATATTTACTATTTCCATGACCTGGAAATTTATAAGGAGGGGCAGTCTTCACAATGCTATTCTAAAACGATTTCATTCCGACCTGTGAAAAATGGAAGGCCACGCACCAAGTTCTCACAAAACATCATCCTTCCATGTTCTCATCATACATTTTTGAAAGCATTCCCACAACGCAAAGAAACTAAAGATTTCAGTACCCATTGTATAGCCAACACGTATCTGTAGATTAATTGGAGTGTGTTTTCACATAAGCCCAACTTCACTCTCATTTTATCAACCACAGTTCTTAAGAGGGATCTCCAGATGTTGTAAAGCTTAAAATCTTGATTTTGACTGGCTGCCATTTTTGTTTTCCATCTTGAAAGTTCCTCTCAAAGGCCCCAAAGTATGACTATTGCCTTTAGTCCAAAACCTACCAACTTGTATCTGTCCTGCAACAAGCTGACATGGAAAAAGCTCAGCAAAGATATTGAGTCTGCCTTAATATGTCTACCGTGGTTTGCAAAGCATGTGATTGGTCTCCTGGCAAAACCCTGAGGAGAGGAACTTTTCCAGCTGCAGCACTTGCCTGCCATCCTTCCTTGAACTTGGCATTTAATGAATCAGCATTTAGCTTGTCTGCATCTCAGAGTCAGGCTTCATTCTCAATGTAGGACTTTTTAGTTTTGTTTCTTGTAGTTCCTTTGCAATAGAAATTTTATTAACGTTCGTAAATAAACTTTTCCACAAACTGTCACCTATCTCTTTTCTACCTAACTTATCCCAGATTTCTGGGGATTGTCTGAAAATGGTTCACATTGTTAGTAAATAATTTCTGCATTATTCTTGCTGGTCTCTAAATAGAACCTTGCCCTTGGTTAAAGTCAGTGAAAAAGACATAAATTCCTCCTCTTTTGGTCTTGTAAAACAAACAAACCAAAAAAGTCATAAAATGATTCTTGCCATCAGTGGCCAAATTTCTACTTTTAAAAGATATTTCTGCCTAGGAAATGGCTTTGTACTTTCTGAGACAAAATTATCACCTTGACTCAAAAAGTAGTGGTATGAATCTGGACCAAATGCCTATAGATATTTGAGTGGATTGGATGGCCCTATGCCATTTTTTCACCTGGTCAGTTCTAGTCCCCTCAGCTTGAAGACCAGACACATTTCTACTGACTGCTCTCTGTGTTTTGTGATGCAAATCTTGGTTTCAGGAAAGACAAATGTCAACTTTGGACATAGGATGAGCACTTATGGGATACTGAAAGTGGGAGCTGAAATTGCCATCTACCCCCAAATAGCCCACATACTCAATTGCCTGAAGGTGCCTTATATTTTCACCATTTTAATTTTTTGTTTGATTAGTATTATTCCCTCATATCCTTAATAAAATGCACACATGTTTCTTGGGAAAATTGGCATGTGATCTCTTAGAGATACACTGGAATTTTGATGTGGATCCCTTCATGCCAAAAAGAAAGGGAGTCTCAGGGATAATGGTTGAAAGAAGGAGAGCTAAGTTCTGAGAGAATATGGGAGAGATGACAGAAGTGGTAGGCAGCTCAGCTAGATACTAAGGAAATTTCTCAAGTGAACAGGAGGGAGGGAAATGCTGAGAGGGTAAGAGAAGAAAAGCTTTATCTGCTTCACAGTCCTGCTGAATTACCTTTCAATCTTTTATGCAGTTCTTTTCATTCATGGTAATATATGTTCTTTTTGTATAAAGATATTGATACTGACTCTCTTGGTAAAGAGGAGTCTTGGATTACCTATTAAACTGCAAATTGAAGGTAATCATTATAGGATTGTTGTGTTATTTATATATAGTAAGCTATATAATATATTTAGCACAGTGCCTGACATATAATAGACTCTTAATAAATATTAGTTTCCTTTCCTATCATTAGTGGGGCAAAAAGTTCCAGTAACAGTTCAGGAAATGAAATGAATTTGCATGATAATAATAATAATAGTTGTATACTGAGCAAATAATCAGAGAACCTGGACTGTATGAAGAAGAACGAGACATCAGGATTGGAGGAAGACTCGTTAACAACCTGTGATATGCAGATGACACAACCTTCCTTGCTGAAAGTGAAGAGGACTTGAAGCACTTATTGATAAAGACCAAAGACTACAGCCTTCAGTATGGATTACACCTCAACATAAAGAAAACAAAAAGTCCTCACAACTGGACCAATAAGCAACAATCATGATAAATGGAGAAAAAACTGAAGTCGTCAAGGATTTCATTTTACTTGGCTCCACAATCAACGCCCATGGAAGCAGCAGTCAAGAAATCAAAGGACGTTTTGCATTGAGTGAATCTGCTGCAAAAGACCTCTTTAAAATATTGAAAAACAAAGATGTCACTTTGAGGACTGAAGTACATCTGATCCAAACCATGGTATTTTCAGTCACCTCATATATATATATATATTTTAATATGCATGCAAAAGCTGGACAATGAAAAAGGAGCATTGAGGAAAAATTGACACATTTGAATTGTGGTATTGGCAAAGAATACGGATATACAGTGGACTGCCAAAAGCACTCAAATCTGTTTTGGAAGAAGGACTGCCAAAATGTTCCTTAGAAGCAAGGATGGCGATATTTTGCTTGCTTTGGACACATCATCAGGAAAGAACGATTGCTAGAAAAGTACATCATGCTTGGTAAAGTGGGTCAGTGAAAACTAGGAAAACTCTCAATGAGATGAATTGACACAATAGCAGGAACAATGAAATCGAATATACCAACAATTGTGAAGATGGCACAGGGCCAGGTGATTTTTTTTCTCTTATACATGGGGTTGCCATGAGTTGAAGCTGACCCAAAGGCAGCTAACAATAACAACAACAAAATGATAACAATAATAGCCAACATTATTGAGAGCTACATACTTCAAACATAAAAAAAAAAAAACCAAAAAACCAAACCCAGTGCCGTCGAGTCGATTCCGACTCATAGTGACCCGATAGGACAGAGTAGAACTGCCCCATAGAGTTTCCAAGGAGCACCTGGCAAATTCGAACTGCTGACCCTTTGGTTGGCAGCCGTAGCACTTAACCACTACGCCACCAGGGTTTCCACTTCAAACATAGGCTCCTTTAATTTGTTAAGAGCTTTATGGGGCAGGTTCAATTATTATCATCTCATTGGGGTAAGATTCTCAACCATGGCACTATTGACATTTTGGGCCAAGGATAATTCTTTTTTGTTGGGGGTTGTCCTGTGCAGTGTAGGATATTTAGCAAGATCCCTGTACTCTATCCACTAGGAATACCACACCCTCCCCCGCCATTTGTGACACTCCAAAATGTCTCTAGTTATTGTCAAATGTACGCTTGGGGGAAAATTGCATTAAAGAGATGATGACAGTAAGACCTGAAGAAGTTGAGTAGCTTTCCTAAAGTTGTATAGGTAGTTAGTGGCAGAGCTGTGGTGGCAAAGGTTTTTTTGATTACGAAGTGCTCATCTACCACCCTATACCACCATCCCCTTCAAGCACCATCTTTCTTCTTTTCCTTTTTCTGTTTAATAGCATATGTCTAGTTGGAATTTGTCTACTATTTGTGTGTGCACATCTGCATGCACCCGTGTCCAGCAATTAGCTCCTAGTGTTTCAGATCACTCTTAAAGTAAATTTGCATCCTTGGACACCCATCAGACAGGAAGCGTGAAAAAGGAAAGTGACACCTCTGTCTACTATATAGTTGTAGTAGCTGACCTGAGTCGGTAGTTATACTGGAGGGGAGGGAGATCTGTGGTCAGAAGTATGGACATGAGCTCAGAGTAGCAATCCCCATTGCAGGTGCCCCCTTATTTCCTAATAGGGCTGAGTAGCCTGCAACTGGAGTTATCACTGCCAGTTTGGGATAAGTAGACTATCCCAAGTCTCTAAGGGATAAGTAAATAATGTGAAAAAGTTCCACAGTGCTTCTCACCCATGTGCCGTTGTGAAATAGAAATGACACTCAGAGCCATGACTAGCCAATTGTATGTTTTGTTTTGTTGCCCATCCTGAAGTCATTATCAAAACCTCCAAATTCCAAGTTCCAGCCTCTTCCATCTGAAGCAATTGAGCTGCTGGGGAGGTGTGAGAATGCTAATAGATTTCAATGTTGTGTTTCCTTCTTTGCTGACTGTGGCCACCAACTCTTTCATCCTCAGCAAATTTTTTCTCATGACTTCGCAAATACATGAATATTTATTACTATGGGGGGAAACACACTACTGTTCACAATGACTGCAGCTGAAAAAATGATAATAAACGAAAGAGATTAACAGGACTCAGGAGAGTAAGCAGTTCAGCCATGGCAAACCAGAGTCTGTGGAATGTTAAAACAACTGTCACCCGCAGAAAAACTAAAATATTAGAGACATGCAAAAGGACATTGTGTTGGCAGAAAACAATGAAGGAGAGATTTAGATTATAGTGCGTAATTAGTGTGTAACTAACATTTGCATAAGTACTCACACCAGGATAATTTGTGTACAGTAGAAGCAGATCTCCAAGAAAAAACGCACACAGCTAAAAGGCTTTAAAAAAGTACATATTTATGTACTCACCATTTAAGATCCAGCTCTTTGGTTAATTCTTCCCCACCTCTCCTAGGAAGAGTTGTTGTTGTTGGTTGCTGTGGCGTCAGCTCCTACTCATGGTAACGTTATGTATAACAGAACAACACATTGCCCAGTCCTGCAACATCTTAGTTATTATTAGTATGTTTGAGTCAATTGTTTTGACTATTGTGTCAGTCCGCCTAATCAAGGGTTTCTCTCATTTTCGCTGACCATCTACTTTTCCAGACATGATGTCCTTTGCTAGCAACTGGTCTTTCCTGATGGCGTGTCCAAAGTAAGCGAGCCAAAGTCTCGTTATCCTTACTTCTAAGGAATATTCAGAAAGAGTAATTGGCATTTTTATTTAGACCTTTATGACTCTTATCTGTTTACAAGTCTATTAACTCTTTAGACTCTAAGGAAAGGAATCTTGGCTTACCTGATTTTGCTTCTGCAGTGCCTAGTGCAATAAGTACATGTAGTAGATGATCAATAAATGATGGTCAAATCAATGATTGGTCAAGATAAGAATTATGTGGTTCAATTTCATTCAATTAACTGGTAACATGTATACCAAGCACTGTATTATGTGTGGAGGAATAGGAATGCCTCAAAGAACTTGCAGCCTTTTCTTCCTAGTGGTCCAAATGAACTTATAGTTTGTTCATTCAACTAGTCAGTCAGTGAACAAGCTTATTTTCTCAGTTCTTAGAATGAGCCAGACATTTGTTCTGAGTCACAGATAGAAAAGTCAACAGGAATTACTATCCGGTGTCATAAATAAATTTTTGGAAAACAGAAAGGAAGAGAATCTAACCCAGCCTGGTGGAGGACAGCAAAGACTTCCCAGAGTGCATGAGTTGAGCCTTGAAGGATGAGTGGTGGTTACTCAGGTGCACTTTTCAGGCACCAGGCACAGATGCCAGTACAAGCAAGTCCTGGAGATGGGACAAGAACCTGGCCGGATGGTTGGTATGCCTGGGGCATGGGGTGGCAGTGGTTTAAAGGTCTGTTGAAGAGGTAAAGGTAGAGCCCATTTAATCATGAGTATGTAGAAACGAACAGAGAAGGCACAGCAGGAGGATGCTGCAGAAACACAAGTGAGGATCACAGGTTCAAGTGACCTGAACCCAAGCTGGTAGAGGGCCACAGGGGAGGAGACAGGAAGACTTAGCTTCTCAAGGTGTAAAACAAGAAGGCTGAAGCTTGGGGGCTTGCCCTTGATCTGAGGCACAGGAATCTTCAGAGGTGGAATTCAGATGCCTTAGTACATGTCCATTTGTAACTGGTGTGAAGCTCAGGGTTGAGGGGGAGCTCAGGATGCACGCGGCTCCTTTAGGATTAGGACTCCTCATACAATCAGCATGAAAGAAGAAGAAGTGATTACCTTTCACCATGGAGAGTTCACAAATGCTTTGAGTAACACATTTCAACATAATCTTTTTAAATAGCTGACTCTTTTTTTCTCTTGGACTTTTACTTTGATTTCAGAGTTGACTTTGATTAATTGGTTGCTGTATTTTTTTTCTAAGGTTGGGATTAGCATTCAGTGAGGGCTGAAACATTACATTTTACTATCCAAATAATTGATGAGTTAAAAATACTTCCAACAGTTTATGACTCATACTTTTCAACTCATAGATGAGAAAACCAAGGTGGGTAACTCTGGACACATGTGATTTTGGCACAGGCTAAAGTACCACTGAGTCTTAACGGTGACTCCAGCCTGCTGGGGAGGCTGGACATGCTCGTCATCCCAGAACTCCAGGCTGATGATGTCTGAAATTCTTTAGAGTTGCATCCATTTACATTGAAGTTTTATTATCTGCCGTGATGAGTAACATTTTAAGCTTCTATCCGTCACACGGTCTTTTAGGTGTATGAAAGATCTGGGGGTAGGTTTTGATAGGTGGGAGTCAGAGTTGAGAACAAGAGGTTACAAGGTGGGGGAGGCACAACGGTTACCTGGTTCACAATTTTGCATTGAGTTCAGGTACATTTAGTTTGGTTCAATTCGTGGAAATTTTCCAGAGCATATACTGCATGCAAGATGGGTTGCCATGTCCTCAGGCCATCAGAGACGGAATTCACATACTGCTTGCCTTCAGTAAGGTTCTAATCATTGAGGACACGAGATAAGGGATTACAAATATGAGTGTGATGGGACAAGCCACTCAAGGAGTAGAGAGTGAGCAGGTGTGTGCAAGTGGGCATGGGGCGGGGAGGGCAGGAAAGGAAAAGAAACGAGAAAGGGAGCTCAGGCCACAAGGCCATGGGTGGTGGACACTGAGCAGGAAGGTCGTATGTGGCAATAGCTCTGTAGATATAACAATGAGATCTTTGCCAAGTTATGCAGCCCTTGGAGTCTGCTTGCTCATCTGTAAAATTAACAAACGAACAAGCAAACAAAAGTGTTTGCTGTCCACTCTGACTCTCGACACCCCATGTGTGTCGGAGTAGAACTGTGTTCCATAGTGTTTTCAATGATTGATTTTTCAGAAGTAGATTTCCAGGCCTCTGGGTGGACTCAAACTTCCAAACGTTCGATCAGCAATTGAGAATGTTATAAGGGCAACAAAGTCTCCCCTTGTCTCTCAGAGGCCTATTATGAAGGTCAAACGAGCCCATTAATGTTGAAGAGCATGAAATTTATAAACCAAACCAAACCAAACCCACTGCCACCGAGTAAATTCCGACTCATAGAGACCTTATAGGGCAGAGTAGAACTCCCCCCTAGAGTTTTCAAGGAGCGGCTGGTGACTCCAACTGCTGACCTTTTGCTTAGCAGCCTAATGCTTAACCACTGTGCCATCAGGGACCCAATGAAATATATAAATAAATGCATTTAATTATTTAGTTGTTATCACTAACTTTTTCTTAGGATGAGCCAAAAGCCTACATGTGATCATGCAACGGGCCTAGATGATAATAATTGCCTTTATTTTACAGTTACTATTTATGTGCTGGCTACTACACTAACACTTCCCATTAATCATCTCATTTAATCTTTTCAACAAGTACCTACGAGGCAGATACTATTAGCATCGCTCTCACTTTATAAATGAGGAAGCTGAGACAGAACGGTTATACAACTTATGCAAGGTCACACATGGGGAAGTAACAGAATCAAAATTGGAACCAGGCTATTTGATTCAGCCCCTGAACCCCTAAACTCTGTGAACCTTTCTGAAACTTTTTTTTTTTTCCTTTTCACTGAAATTTACTTTATTGGCAAAATCTTTGTGGTTGCCCTAGGCAGCTGCATGTATCTCTTGATTTATAGAGGAGGGTGGAACTAGGACAAGGAGGAAGAAGATGACATTGATAAGTGTGGGTGGAGGCATTCTAAATTTTGTGAGTCAAATACAACCCCTAAGACACTGAAGATGCTTTCAACCTCTTTGAAAGACTGCCTTACACGCTGTGTTTAAATTGTACAGCATAGCAGGCAGTAGCTAAATGGGTCTGCTCTCACATCTCCCATGATGTCTTAGGACTGGAGACTTTTAAAGCGTTCAGGAGACTTGAGCTTTTTCCTAAGATGTGGAGCTATTCCGGCCTTGCTTGAGTGGAATCTTGCATTGTGGGATTTAAATGAACATGAAATGAGAGCTCTAATCATTGAATCTATTCAGGGAATCCATAATGGGGAATTTCCCAAATATAACCTGAATAGGAGGGATTGGAAAGCTGAAGGAAATAGGTTGATGATACTATTTTGGACAATTTCTCATTTGTTCTGCTTCCAAATCAATTACTGATGTTTTTGTTGTGACTGAAAAGTGACAAATGTCAAGGAGAATGCTCCATGATTTTCACAGTCCTGGAAATCAAATGAAAGAAACACATTTATTGATTATGTAGATGACTTTCTATCTATATCACCTGCTGTTTGAATCTATTCTTTTCCTGAGTTCAGGCAGCAAGAATTCCAGTAGCAAGGGATACTTGCGAGCAAGTAGTATATTTTGTTAGAGGACACTAGGAAGTGTGTGGTTCAAAAGAAGCTACTGATCCTTGCTTCTTGACTTCATATAACCCATAACTCAATATATATATACATATATACATATATACATATATACATATATACATATATACATATATACATATATACATATATACATATATACATATATACATATATACATATATACATATATACATATATACATATATACATATATACATATATACATATATACATATATACATATATACATATATACATATATACATATATGAGAGAGAGACTAAGGAAGAAACTGAGAGGGAGAATGAGAAGACTAGATATGGTCCAAAGTTACTCACTGAGGAGAAACGAGCCACCACAGAAATATAACTAAATCTCACATTTCTCCCTAGTAGCTTCTGGTAGCTACTCTGAAAATTACAAGCAAAGGCTGGAGTTGAGACAGGACCTTCTCTCCTCTCTCCCCTCCTTTGTTTTGGTTGGTAGTGGCCCTGAGAAAACCCTGGGTCCTTTTATCATTCTTTCCTTTTAGTAGTTTTTTTCAGGAAAGCCCCAGGCCTTGGAGGCTAGCCTCCACCCCCATTGAAGATTTTACTTATGGACAGGAAACATTTGTTCGGCTTTGTCATTTTATGACATTGTTGCCCACTCCCCCTCCCACACACCCTCATTTGGTACCTCCTGAAAAGTTTTGCCAACATTAAGCAACATCCTTTAATGTGGTTTTGGCTAAACTTGTCCTTTAGGAAGTGAGGGTGGAGGGCACCCTTATCTCAGCCACCCAGCCACTGTAGAAAACTGAGCTTATCCACCCTTTAGTGTTCAGAAGCACTAGAGCCTTGGCCATCTTGTATGCAGAGCTGGATGGCCTAACGGCTGGCTCAAAGCTGCCTCCACAGGGCTGCCTGGTGACTCCAAGACCAACACTGTACCCTTCAGAGGTAGTGCTGCCTGCCTTTTCAAAAGCACTGAGAAATAATGACTATATGGTGGCCATATATGCGTAGTATTTTCTAGATGATCATTGACAATGCACAGAATTTATTTAATGTACTGGAGAAATACAGTGATTAAAGGAATTGGTATACTGTCCATTCATACACAGATAGACAGAGAATTTCCTGATTTCCTTTCTACCAATCTTCATCTCTTTAGCTACATTTGGTGGCTAATGTATTTTTGAGACTCTCCAGAGCAATTCTAAAATTATAACGTACTTGGCCATCTGAATTTGTTACAATTCCTGGGAGGAGCTGCTATGTGAAGTAGGTGGGTGGGGTTTTCTCCTACCTTTTAAGTGAGGAAACAGAGTTGTAGGAAGGTTAATGGAAGGTAAGTTCTGAAACACTTGGCTTTTGCTTTGTTGTCCCTGGTTGACCCTTGGGCCATGGTCATGACCCTTCGAAGACACACAAAAGAAATAGAAATGCATGAGAAACAGTTTTTATTGTCCTTAGATTAGTGTGAGATCCACCTGGATTACTCCATCATCGGAAGTAATTCTTACTTTGTCACCAGTCCTTTCTGTAAACCTAGGCAGGTACTAGCTTCCCAAGATAACCCTCGAGTCTGAGCCCAACTGTGGGTGGCTTTCTGCCTGAGATGCAGGAAGGCTGTCAGGCCTTCCTCAGATAATCCAGGTGGTGATAAGACATAATTTTCAATGATCAGCCTCCCCTTGTATCTTACTGTTGTCCTGGACAGACAGGCAGGCTGCTAGAACACATTGAGAAGAAACTTAAAATCCAGTTTCCAACCTTTCACTCTCTTGAGATATTTCTCCTAATGTGAAAGAAACTTGGCTTGATTCCAGATGAGGAATATCATAGAGTGGAAAATACACACTTCCATGTGACATTTTCTGTAAAAACGTCAAAGTCAAGAAAGCCAAGTTAAGTCATTATTCATTACCTCCAGCAGCCACTGATTAGCTTCTCAACTTCTCGGACCATGGGCATCTGTCTGCCTTTTCCTCCCTTGTGTGCTCAGCAGTGACATCTGGAGCATATGGTATTGGTACGTTAGATTTATGAGTATTTTAAAGGCCCTGAGTCCACCTCACTCTAAACTTCTCTGCTTTAGGGGGTCAACCTACTGTAAAGCTACTTTCAGATTCATAGTTATCCATCAACATGAGTTTGTTCCACGCTTTCAGGGTTGAGAGAACTTTGTAACAAGGTGTTCTTCTTAATGCCCTGCAAGCACCAGCGTGGGATTTCCACCTCAAGAAAGGATCACTGAAATGTGTTTCCTGGGCCAGTTTCTTACCCTGCTGCTCCCTCACCTGTAAAACAGAGATAAACATGGAACTCTTTCACAGTCAAAAAAGTAGATTCCTGTAACCAACACCATGTTACTCTCAAATCAGCTCACAGGATATACAAGAATATTTTGGTTAGCAGTGGTTCTGTTCCATATGTGTAACAGAGCCATTCTACCATTTTCTGCTTTGGATTATTCCAAGGAAAGGCATCCACGTAGAGTATTATAGCAAGACAAAGTATTCTCCATATTTATGTGCGTGTGTGTGTGTGAGAGAGAGAGAGAGAGACAGAGAGATGTGTGTGTAACATGCATCAGCCTGACTTTTCTGTGGCTGGTGGTTGTTGCCAGGGCCCAACTGACCATGATTGTTTAGACCAATTTTGTCCTGGAGAGCTTAGTGCAGGCGGAGCTCTGCATTGGCCAATAACATTCCCTCAGAATGTGTTTTTCCTAGCCCAGATCCATTTGGCCCTCTCCTCTTCCCATCTCTCTCTCTTCTCAAATTTCTTTGGATATTAGAGGATTTGGATAGATTATCTTTTAAAGTATGTTTCTTGAAAAATAATAAACTCCTCTCATAATGTGGGAAAAGAGATCCAGTAAAGTTTAATCACTCACCCAAGGTCACACAGATTAGTAACTTTAAGAAAATTCCAATCTTGGCTCCAAGAGCTAGCAACAAAGCAAACACTCCTCTTCCTTCTTGGTACCAGAGTAACTGATACTCAGGTGCCTGTACTCGTAGTCCCAGGTGATTAAAGGGGGGTGGTCATATACACAAAGAGCTTCTCAAACAGGAACCTGGACCTTGTTTGTCTTTATCAAACATTGTGCTCTGAGGATCTAAAGTTATAGAACACTGTATTAATTGTTGTGAGTGGATACCAGAAATGGCAACACACGGTCCTTGTATTCCGTGAGCCTCTAGTCTGCTTGGAGAGATGGAAGTCTACTGCAGATTAAGGAGTACAACAAGCAATGTGCACATGTCATGTGGTCTAACTATAGGAGCTGCTGACTTGCCCAGATGAGACTTCTACGGTAAGTACTCCTTTCTGGAGCACTGATGAGAATAAGGAAGAAAAAATAAATAAAACCTGTCAAGAGTCAACAAGGATGTCCAAGATTCATGGAACACAAGAGCACCTCTATGTTAGCATTTCCCAGCGGTAACCCTGGGTGTCCTATAATTGTAAAAAAAATCCATGCTAGAAAAAAGCAGAACCCCACAAATCCTTACTAGAAATCTCTTACTTTAGACAAATTGCTCATAACATGGGTTAAAGGGCTTCCCATCACTTTGGAAAAATCAAGGCTTCTAATTTAGAAGAACTAGTTTTTTTTTTAGTTTTGAGATTAACCTGTTGCCATTGAGTTGAATCTGACTCAGCAACCCTATAGGACAGAATAGAACTGCCCCATAGGGTTTCCAAGGAGCAGTTGGTAGATTTAAACTACTGACCTTTTGGTTAGCAGCTGAGCTCTTAACCACTGTTCCATCAGGGCCCCAGTTTTAAGATTAGGTATCACTATGAAGCTGGCTGTGTGATCTTGGGCAAGCTGCCGACTTCTCTGAGTTATCTCCTCTTTATCTCTTATTGACGATAATAATATCTACGCCCACAGGGATATTGTGAAGATTAAGTTAATGCCTGGGGGAATGGAGATGACAACACCTAATACAAGCACAAGGGGACTTTTATACTCATCTTATTACCTCTTTACAGTGGACTAGAAGCATAACAGAGCCCTGGTGGTGCAGTGGTTAAGAGCTTGGCCACTAACTAAAAGGTTGGCAGTTCCGGTGCACCAGGCGCTTCTTGGAAACCCTATGGGGCAGTTCTACTCCGTCCTATAGGGTTGCCAGGAGTTGGAATCGACTCAACAGCAATGAGTTTAGAAGCACATCATTAGAAGGGGGTGGGATGAAGAGCCAGGTGAGGCAGGCATGTATAAAAAGTTTCAGCTGATGATTGTCCACAAGAGCAGAAGTCATGGAACATAACATCGGTCATCAGCTGTCAGAATATGGCCAGGACTGACTTAGCATGAGGACATCATTATATTATAGGTCAGCACAAGGCAACCTGCCCCGGGTCATCAAAAATGTGTCTAACCCAGCCATATCCTTGAGCACTGAAACCCTGAAGTCACAGAAGGATTCATCTTTTTTTATTAGTAGTGACTTGCAATAACTATCACAACAGCAATAACAACAATAAAACTTCCAGGGAACACTTCATGTGTTGATATGGGTATAATATGTATGTATAGTTCTGTGCCATTTTTATCACATATTCAGATTCATGTGACCAACACCACAATCAAGGGAATTATTCCATAACCACAAAGATGCTTTCATTTTTGTTCAAAATTTGTTATATCATCTGGATTTGATTTTGGTGTTATTAAGAAATAGGGGCTTTATCTTCTAATTTCCAACTTTCTCAGTGCTATTTATTTTACAAATCACTGTTATGACAATAATTAGAAAATCCTTCAGCCCTGTCACTCACTATAAAGAATGCACTTCTTTCAGCCCTCAGAGCCATTGTTCCTTCTGATTCACTACATAGCCTCCTAAAATTTGGGTCCTCGCAGCAGTGAGACTTAATTGTATGCCATCAGAAACAATGGATTTGAGCATATCAATGATCAGGAAGATGACACAGGACCAGGAAACTTTCATTCTATTGTACATGGGGACACGGTGAGTTGGAGCTGACACAAAGGCAGCTAACAGCAGCTTCTTAAGGTGGTCATCATGAAGACTGTGGTTATAGCATAGCTGTGGTCACCAGAGAACTAGTCACCCTCACTGTTCACCCTCACCTTTAGAACCCGAGAGCCCCTCTCTATTGGCCTGTCGCAACAGCCCCGAGTGTTCTGTAATTGCCCAAGATAGAAGTGTTTTGAACTAAGCCCTAACAATGACTCTGATTATAGGATTCTACACCTACACTAAAAGAAGGACCTGGCTTTAAATGAGGGGTATAGATTTGAAATTCTAGTGTTGGCTATGAAAACACTGCAATAACCATTACAACAAAAAGGAGGGGGCGATTTGAGACAGGGAGAAAGTTTCTTTATTCTCCTTTCTCCCTCATTTCTCTTTTTTTGGTGGAGGTGTGTTTTGTATGTGCATGTAAATGTATTTTGTTTTTAAGTTGTCGACATAAAGTACAAGAATAATATGATGATCATCTCTTAAAGAGGCATTTAGACAGGAAATTGAGCTGTAAGAGAAAAACAGTCTGCTTTCCTGAAGAAAGAGCTCTGTAGAAAACTACTGGGTAACAAATCATGGAGATTTGCATTTGAGTGGTAAGATAGTGCCCTATGTCTTGAGGAAAGGAATTTCTTTTTGGAACTGATCCTTAAGGCATGGGAAAGATCCAGATTTAATTTTAATACCAGCACCTTCCTTTTTCCCATAGCGCATTTTCTCTAAGCCCCCTTACCACAGGCACATACACTGCAACCACCAACATCAGGAAGTGTACAAATGGGAAAATTGAATTCCACTTAGAGAAGGGATATTAGAAGTCTCCACAGATTTAAGCCTTAAATATTGTTTCCAAATAAGGAGTGGTGGGTTTTTGTTCCTTTCAAAAGAATTAACTTCCTACGTTAAAACTTGCTTGAGTTGTAAATTGTAATTGAAATCTTTTTTCCATACATTTAAAAACATACTGACAATAATATTTAATAATATAAAATAAATAATATTTTAGCAATAAATAGGAGATTTTATTGAAAGCAAGAAATGAAGTAGAGATTTTTAATTTTTAACATAGATGATATCCCTCCTTTAAGGTATTGTTTAATAATACATTCATACACTTTGAATAAAATGAAATGGAAATAAACTATTCCTTACGTTGTAGCTTCAGAAAACAGAACTTCATCTCAGGGAAACCTCTCAGCCCTGCACACTACCTAGGAAGCAACAGGCATCAGGGAGTTGTTTCATGACGTATACCAGAATTAATATCAATGTGGGGGACCAGAATTGAAGTACTTCCTAGGTACTCTGTGCTATAATAATGGCCTGTACCTAACTGAGTCTGGATGTCTGAGACTCATTGCTTTTCTAGATCCTTTTTTCCATTCTAGTTCGTAAAAAAAAAAAAAAAAAAAAAAAAATTATTTTTTTAGTTCGTAATAAAGCAAAGATGGAAGGGTATTTGCATAGTAGAGTGTATAGACAGTGCATGTCTTACAGGGCCATCCAGAGCTCTCAATGGATTAAAGAAATAAATGAATAGATAAATCAACTTTCCTGGAAGCCTTTAGTCTTCATCTCATTCTTGTCTAATCTACTGCAATATCCTCCTGGCCATGGGTCCTGGTTCTCCCATCTACAGTCTAGTCTCTGTAAGAATGGCTTTTAGAGCCTAAGTTGTCGTGCTACCACTTGCTCAAAACCCTCTGAGGGCCTCCCATCACACCATGTCCTCACTATGATTTACAAGACCCTACGTAATCAGGGCCCCGGGTACCTCCTTGAATCTCCTACCACTCTCTTCCTCACTCACAGCACAGCAGCCACATGGACTCCTTGCTGTTCTGAGCTGACTAAGCCAGCCACCACCTCAGGGTCTATGTACTTACTGTTTTTTCTGTCTAGAACACTCTAGATATTCCTGTGACTTTCATCACTGCATTCAAGTGTCTGCTGAAATATGACCTTCTCAATAAGCCCCTTACCCTAGTTATCACTCCCTTTCTCATTTTTCTTCATAATATTTGTCACTCTTTGATACCATATTACATGTATTTGGGTGTTTATTCCCTGTCTTCCTCATCGGGTTAGAAGTTCCGTTAGGGCAGAAACTTTGTCTGTAGAGTTTACTATCTAATTCTCAGTGCGCGGAACATAGGGGTAGAGTAAATATTTACTGAATGAATTATTTTATGTTAGTGAACATGAAGATCTGCCCCTCTTGGGACTTCTTTGTCCTTTCTCTTCATATAGTTGAACACAAATAAAACTGAACTATACATATCTCTATTCACTACCAGGAATTTTGGGCCATGGGTCTTAGACAAATTTTAGAACTTGAAAGACCAACAGAGATCACCTGGTTCTCCATTTTTCAACCCTTATGTTTTTTGGTGATGAAACGCACCGCAGAGACGGATGCATACTTTTGAGAAGACTCCTGTGAGTATCCCAACATCTGGGGACACTTTCTCCCACTAAACAATAGCCACCCCAACCCATCATTAATCTGTGATAATCATTGCAATCATTTGTAATCATTGCGGCTATTAATAATGTTTTAATCTAGTTCCCTAGAACCATAACCTGAGAAGGGGATTTTGGAGCACGGGATTTAATGAGGGAGTGTTCTTTAGGGAAAACCTGTAAGAGAGTGAGAAGAGAAAGATAGGAAGAGGAAGGAGTCTGCAAGATGTGGTCTTAAGTATAGTTTTGGCTTGATCCACAGGGCTCACAGGGCAGAGCTACCCTACCCAGAAAGAGGTCCATGTTTTGACTCTATGTCAGTCAGTCATAGGCCACCCTCAGGGTGGTGGGTGTGTAGTCTCTTAATCATCTCTCCTGGTTCTGCCAGCCAAGGGCAGGTCCCTGGAGAAGTTCACAGGTGTAAGTCCTTAGTTGTAATACTCCAAACAGTTGGGGAATGGGTGCACTGACTAGTCAAGGGAAATGTGTTTGGGCACCAACAGCATCTACTATACATGGTGTCTCAATAATGGTTATGGGTTACTCACTGTAGGTTATAGCATTGGTTCTCAAACTTCGCTGTGCATCAGAATTACTTAGAGGGCTACTTAAAAGACATCTTGATGGTCCTCACCCCCACAGTTTCTGATACAGTAGGCCTGGGGTGGGGCTCAATAATTTATTCTAACAAATTCCCAGGTGGTGCTGATGCTAGTTGGGGGCTTGGGGACCGCAATTTGAGAACCATTGGGCTATAAAATACTTAAGATAGCTTTGACTTGGGAAACACAAACCTTACCCCAAAAAGTCTTGGAAGTAATATAGATATTTATTGAAGTTTTCTAGAGGCAAGGGTGTGTGTACA
This sequence comes from Loxodonta africana, assembly GCF_030014295.1. Classification (NCBI taxonomy): domain Eukaryota; kingdom Metazoa; phylum Chordata; class Mammalia; order Proboscidea; family Elephantidae; genus Loxodonta; species Loxodonta africana. The sequence goes on from NC_087349.1 coordinate 102,519,897, forward strand.
CTATACCACACTTAGCAAACATCTCTCCCCAGGCTACGTAACATTTTCTGTATGTTAGCTATAAGATGGGCCACCTCTTTCTCATTTAAGAAAGTGTTACAGAATGCAAGAGAGAGATACATTACTGACATAACCTCGGCTTTGCTTTAATTTACAGAGGAAGCAAGCCATTTAAAAAATTTTGTTCTACAGGTGTTAGGGAAAATTTTTTTGCGATCCATCTGATAAAAAAAAAAAAAAAAAACAGCTTATAGAAATAACAGATACAGTCCACCCCTATTTTGTACAGGATGAGTAAGAGGTACGAAAGGATGCAAGGCTTCTAATGCTTCACCTCGGAGTTTCCTTTCACTCTCACTCTTCCTCCATTCTCTATCCTCTAGATCTTGATAAAAAGGGCGATTAGGGAGTGTGTGTGAGACAGAGACAGAGAGACGAGGAAGACACACATTTCGAAGGTCGTGTCTGTGGAAATGGAGATAAGAAAAACTTTCTAGACATATTAAGAACTACTACAGGAAAAGTAAATGCTGCAACTTGATAATTTTATTTGACCAGAGAAACCCAGGAAATAGAAAGATGAACCCCAAGGGTCATCAGAGGTTTTATTGTTTGATTATTTTTTCCCTGGGAATTTAAGAAAGTTTTCTCTGAGGGATTTTTATTTGAAAAGATACCATCAAAATTAAACTCAGGATTTGCCTGTAGTTTCCCTATGTTCAGAGCTCTGGCAATGTGGTGGTTAACAGCTACGTCTGCTAACCAAAGGTCAGCTGTTTGACTTCACCAGCCACCCCTTGGAAACCCTGTAGGGCAGTTCTACTCTGTTCTGTAGGGCCCCTATGAGTTGGAGTTGACTCGACAGCAACTGGTTTGGTTTGGTTTGGTCCCTATGTTCAGAGTGTGGAATACAGCCCTCAAGGTGTTAGAAGATAAGTTATTGCCAGGAATAGGAAGTAATCTGTGGTCGCCTGAGTAGACTGATGTTCGTTTAGGCCCAGGTGATTGTTTAATAAGGTTAGTGAAATGTCTAACTTAGGGGTTAGCAATCACAAGTGCCCACCAGAACTAGGCAAGGCACATCAGGAAGCCAATGCTAAAGAGTGTAGGCAGAGTGGAGTGGAGACCACCGTGATGGTCTAGAGAAAGCACCTCTCTCTTCGAGGGGGAACTCAGACTCAGTCTCTGTGGATGTCTCCCCATCTAAGAGAAGCTAGAGATCCTGATTGTGTTGTGAAATTTTACAATTGAACCATTAGTTTACACTCCTATACCCATTCCTATTTTCCTACTCAGTCCCCTTCCCCAATCTCCATTCTCAAGCCTTTCTGAAATCCAAACGCTGCTACTCATGAGGCTCACTGCCTCCTAAGGAATCCTATAGTTAACTTTTGGCCCCCCTTTTTAATTTACGCTGCTTTATGAATTCTGTTTTTATTTTAACTTTTGAATTACTACTAAAATTTCTCTATATATCCCCAACTAGATTATAAGCTTGTAAACTCTTTGGGTATAATATTCAGTCCTACAGGTCTTTGTTTTCCCTGAAGTGACTCTGTGTTCACAAGTACAGAGCAGGACTGTTGACTTATACATATGTAGCCCTTCCCATATGGCAGCAACTTTCATATTCTCACTCTCAGTCAGTCCTTGCTATAGCCACACAAGGGAGGGCCACATTGAGGATGAGGAAACCAAGGTTCAGCAAGTCTATCTGACCACAGAGTCTCTGTGTTGTACACACAGTTAATGCACTTGGCTGCTAACTGAAAGGTTGGAGACTGAAGTCCATCCAGAGGTGCCTTGGAAGAAAGGCCTAGTGATCTATGTCTGAAAAATATCAGCCTTTGAAAGCCACCTACTTTCACCACTACTATTCAATGTCATTCTGAAAAGTCCTAACCAGGATAATTAGGCTAGAAGAAGAAGAAAAAAAAAAAAAAGGTATCCAAATTGGGAAGGAGGAAGTAAAACTATCCCTTTTTGCAGATGATATGATCTATACATAAAAAAAAAACCCAGAGGGTTCACAAGCGAGCTATTAGAGTTAATAAATGAATTCAGCAAAGTGTTAGAGTACAACGTCAACACACAAAAATAAGTAGGGTTTCTATACATCAGCAATCTGCAAGTGGAAAAGAGAAATTAAGAAAAAAATTACCATTTACAAGTGTAAAATTCCTAGGAATAAATTTAACCAAGAAGATAAAAGACTTGTTTACAAAAAACTGTAATACATTGCTAAAAGAAATGAAAGAAAGCCTAAATAAATGGAAAGACATTTTGTGTTCATGGATTGGAAGGCTTAATATGGTTAAGATGTCAACACTACCCAAATCAATCAATAAATTCACTGTAATCTGCATCAAAATTCCAACAGCACTCTTGACAGAGCAAAAGAACCAATCCCAGAGTTTATATGAATGGACAAAGGACCCTGAATAGCTTAAGTAATCCCAAAAAAGAAGGTAGGAGGATTCACACTCCCTGGCTTCAAAACATACTACAAAGCTGCAGTAATTAAAACAGCCTGGTATGGTATAATAATAAACATATAGACCAATGGAACAGAATTGAGAGCCCAGAAATCCATCCATACATACATATATGATCAACTGATTTTTGACAAGGATGCTAAATTTATCTACTGGGGGAGGAAGAGTCTCTTCAATAAATGGTTGTGGGAAAATTGGATATCCACATGAAGAAGAATGAACAAGGACACAACACTTATACCATACCAAAAAAAAAAAAAAAAAATGGATGAAGGACCTTAATCTGAAAACTAAAACCATAGAATTCATAGAAGAAAATGTAGGGACAAGCTTTAGAAATGACAACAAAAGCAAGAGCAGCAAAAGACAAAATAGACGAATAGGACCTCAGAAAAATTAAATATTTCTGTTCATCAAAAAATGTTATCAAAAAGTGAAAAGACAGCTTACAGAGTAGGAGGAAATTTTGGAGAATGATATATATGATAAAGGTCTAATATCCAAAATTTATAAAATACTTCTACAACTTAACAACAACCAAAAGACAAACAACCCAATCAAAAAATGGGTGAAGGACTTGAACAGACATTTTACCAAAGACAGTATTCAAATGACCAACAAGCTCATAAAAAAATGCTCCAAGAAAACCAAACCTACTGTCATCGAGTCGATGACAACTCAGGGCAACCCTATAGGACAGGGTAGAAATGCCCCAAAGGGTTTCCAAGGCTGTAAATCTTTACGGAAGCAGACTGCTACATCTTTCTTCCATGGCTCGTGGGTTTGAACTGCCAACCTTTTGGTTAGCAGCTGAGCGCTTTAACTGCTGTGCCACCAGGGCTTTCTTTAACTAGCCATTGTTGTTGTTAAGGTGTTGTCTAGTTTGTTCTGACTCATAATGACCCTACATACAACAGGACGAAACACTGCTGAGTTCTGCACCATCCTCACAATTGTTGCTGTGCTTAAGCCTATTGTTGCGACCACTGTGTCAATCCATCTTGTTGAGGGTCTTCCTCCTTTTCACTGACCCCCTACTTTATCAAGCATGATATCCTTCTCCAGGGACTGATTCCTCCTGATAACAGGTCCAAAGTATGTGAGATGAAGTTTCACAGTCTTTGCTTCTAATGAGCATTCTGGCTGTACTTCTTCCAAGACAGATTTATTCATTCTTTTGGCAATCCATGGTATGTTCAATATTTTTTGCCAATACCATATTTCACAGGCATCAATTCTTCTTCTGCCTTCCTTACTCATTTTCCAGCTATTAGGGAAATGCAAATCAAAACCGCAATGAGATACCATCTCACCCCCATAAGAGTGGCAATGATTTTAAAAAATCCAGAAAACATTGGGTGTTGGCAAGGCTGTAGAGAAACAAACTGTCATCCATTGCTAGTGGGAATGTAAAATGGTACAGCCACTGTGAAAAACAGTTTGGTGGTTCCTCAAAAAGCTGAACACAGAACTACCATGTGAGCCAGCAATTCCACTCCTAGATATATACACAAAAGATCTGAAAGCAGGGACATGAACAGACATATGTGCACCAATGTTCATTGTAGCACTACTCACAATAGCCAAAAGGTGGAAGCAACCAAAATGTTCATCAACTGAGGAATGGATAAGCAAAATGTGTTCTATACATACAATGGAATATTACTCAGCCATTACAAGGAATGACATTCTGATGCAAGTTGCAACATGGATGAACCTTGAGGATATTATGTTGAGCAAAATAAATCAGACACAAAAGAAGAAATACTATATGATATCACTTATATGGAAAAAGCAAATATTTAGAAACCAAAAGTCATTAGTGATTACCAGGGGTGGGAGGGAGATAGAAAGAAGGGGTTTTTGCTTAGAGTGCATTGCATTATAGGTATGTTAATGGTGGTGGGATAGTTTGGAAAAAGAGAGGGAAAATGGGGGCACACTTTGAAGAATGTAATCAACGTCACCGAAGCATACGTGCAGAAATTGATGACATGTATGTGCTGTTGTGTGTATATTACAATAAAAAAAGAAGCTCTTGAGAATAACTTAAAAAAAAAAAAGAATCAGCCATTGCGTACCCTTGGAGCACAGTTCTACTCTGACACAGGTGGAGTTGCCAAGTGTCAGAGTCAACTCAACAGTAACCGGTTTTTTTTAAGCTGAATGTTGTGCATTGAATTGTGTCCTCCAAAAATATGTGTACCAGTTTGGCTAGGCCATGGTTCCCAGTATTATGTGATTGTCCACCATTTTGTCACCTGATGTGATTTTCCTATGCGGTGTAAATCCTATCACTGTGATGTTAATGAGATGGATTAGCGGCAGTTATGTTGATGAGATCTACAAGGTTAAATTGTGTCTTAAGTCAATCTCTTTTGAAGTATAAAAGAGAGAGGCCAGCAGAGAGGCATGGGGACCTCATACCACCAAGAAAGCAGTGCTGGGAGCAGAGTGCATCCTTTGGATCCAGGGTTCCTGTGTGGAGAAGGACCTTCCCCCAGAGCCAACAGAGAGAGAGAAAGCCTTCCCCTGGAGCTGACACTGTGAATTTGGACTTGTAGCCTACTAGACTGTGAGAGAATAAATTTCTCTTTGTTAAAGCCATCTACTTGTGGTATGTCTGTTACAGCAGCACTAGATAACCAAGACACTGATTATAAGATAAACCCTGTTGCCTTTGAGTCAATTCTGACTCATAGTGACCCTATAGACCAGGGTAGAACTGCCCCAAAGGGTTTCCAAGGAGCAGCTAGTGGGTTTGAACTGCCAACCTCTTGGGCAGCAGCCATACCTCTTAACCACTACACCACCAGGGCTCCACCTGTAAGATTACACAGTAATAATAGGCAAAGCGGGCACTTGAAACTGACCCTGACTTTGTTGCGCTTTATGTTATATACACTAAGTCTTCTTTGACTTAAGAAATAGGGATTTTAAATGATTAATCAATGATTGGATATTCAAATGATTTCATACTGATTCCAGGACATTCATCCTGTTAATTTTAGGGTAAGCTAATTGCTAAAGGGAGAATACTAACAGAGAAGTTGGTATATGAGGTCTAGCAAAAAATATAACCCACCTTTTAGCCACAACGAATTTTTTAAGAATAAGTTCAGCAGTATTTTCTAGCTAAGTAAAGCATATTTTGTCTCATCAGGCAGTGCTAGAAAGCAGTATATATCTCACACTATATGTTAGACATGTTAAGTTGATTTCCCCTCCCCCTTCCACAATTTGTTGTAGAGTGTTGCAATAACCTCCCAAGTCATAATACAGTATGGAAGGAAATCTACCAATCGATTGCCTCTGTAGAGGAAAAGAGAATTTTGGATCATGTAAAATTGGTTTGAGTTTGCAACTCTTAACTGTAAAGAAATGCTGGCCATAGCAAATGGAAGTATATTTGTTTCTTTTCTTCTTATTATTAAAACTATCGGTAGTATAACTATTCCTGCAAAAAAGGATGAATCAAACATTTCAGCATGGAACCTCTGAATATGCCTCAGAGATAGATGGAGTCTTTCACCTGGAGGCCAGGTCCTGGGGCCTCTTGACCTAGGCAGACCTCACATTCCTCTACAGTTAAACATAAGGACTGGGACTTCAGAGGATGTTGGTGCAACCTTATTCTTTTAAACCTTGAGTTTGCCTGTCTATGGATCTTGGACAGATCTCATAACTTCTTCAGTGACCTGACAGTAAAAAGTCACCTACATCACTTTCAGTCACAAGATTTGTCTAAAATGTAATTCATATGCCCACTAAAAAAAAAAAAAGAGTAGAATAATAAAATCTCTGACGTTTTAAAATGAAAGCTCTTCACTGAGGGGCTGAGCACACAGTTTTCTTCTGCTCCATTTCCTCACTTGTCAATTCTTCCCCACCCCTACTCCTTACCGCAACTACCTCCCAGGGGAGGGGGACAAGCAGGATAGACATTGAGGGCAGGAAAAGCCTCATTTAACTGGTAGTGGGGTGATCTGGTGTAGCCTTCTCTGGGCTTGGAGGCTGTTCAAAGCCGACCCTCTCATGGTGCACATTCATGAATTACTCTGAGTTCCTCTCACTCAGAAAATCTGGCTGCAGGTTCCTTGGCTCAGTCAATGCCTCTCCTGCACCTGGCCTGTTAGCATTTCCTCAGCCCGGTCTCTGATCCGGTAGGCATAATAGCCCTCCAATCTTTTCTTAGGGGCCTTCTTCAAGCCTCTCTTCTGAAGCTTGAGGGCAGGAGGCAGCAGTTTCCTGCCCACCTGCATGGCCAGGGGTGTTATTATAATAAATAGCACAATAACTATTCCAACAACTTCTTCCAATGAAATTTTATCTCTTCTGCATCTTCACCCTCATTCCTTTCATACTCAGGAGGTGGGTGTTCAGTTGAGGGTTACAAAACCAGTTTTCACCACCTCCTTGCAGGTCTTACGAAGGTGATCTAGAACTGCAACTACCTGTTATTTTGTGTTTGACCTTTGGGCCTTAACCAAAACAGAGGTGGAAGGAATTCTATTTTAATATCCTGTAGTAGTTGTGAATCCGACTCTGGACTTAGGCCTCTAGGAGTGGTCATTTTATCTGGGAAGTATCAGTTGCATATAGAATTATTACAAATATTCCTTCTATTTCCACCCATCCCCCAACATGCTCTACACTCTTCTTCATATTCTCTCTCCTCTTTTGGAAAAGGAGGCATTTTGACATTAAGGGTCATCATTTGGCATCTACTTCCTCCTTTTGTCATGTAGAAGAGCATACAAAGTTATTAAATTATGAATGAATTTAAACTTTATGTCACTTTCCGTGGTGAAATTATTTGTTGTTGCTGTTAGGTGCCGTTGAGTTGGTGACTTTATGGACAACAGAACAAAATGTTGCCTGGTCTTTTGCGATCCTCACAATTGATGCTATGTTTGAAATCCATAAAGTTTTCATTGGCAAAGTTTCAGAAGTAGATTGCCAGGCTTTTCTTCCTAGCCTGTCTCAGTCTGAAAGCCCTGCTAAAACCTGTCCATCATGGGTGACCCTGCTGCTATAGCTTCCACCATCGTAGCAATACACAAGCCAGCACAGCATGACAAACTGACAGACAGGTAGTTAATTATTGAAAACAAAGGGAACACAACTACTCACCCCTCCCTAAAAAAAAAAAAAAACATATATATATATATATACACAAATGATTCCCTGAGATTTGTTATACACTGAATTAAGTGTCTTTAAAAACTGAAGGTTATGGTTCTGCCGTAGTTTCTGTTTAATCTCTCAGTTTTGCCTGAAGCCATGAAGCCGACCTCAGAGCAGAGCCTTCTCCAGCCCCTACTCGCCCAAATGAAAACCATGTGCTCATGTGGGTTTTCTTTGTTTTTCTTCTTAAAGTTCTCCTCCTTTATTTCATGAAAGTATTTAGTAATGCATAGATCTTATATAATAATGTTCACATTGGCTGTTATCAATTAAGTCACATTAACACAAGCACTTGGGCACAGAAACAAATTTAACTCTGGACATGTTTAAAGTTGATTGTAACACACTGCAGGAAGCCACAAACTCTTTGAATTTTTACAAGTGAAACTATAGAGTACAATACATAAAAAGAATATGTATTTGGAATACTTAATACTTACTCTGCTTAAAAGAATATGTATTTGAAACACTTAATACTAGCTCTTTTCCAGCCTTTCCTCCTTTCATGAAGGCAGTTTATTAGTCTTGACTCACACCTTGGGTAGTACTACTCTTGACCTGAGTTTAATGGTAGAAAAATCTAATTCACACTGAAGTTATATCACATTCCAGAAATCCGGATGCAGATCATAGCTGTGTACAGCAAGTGAGTCTTGAAGTGCTTTCTGCCTTCCATTTGCCAGAAGTTAAGATTGTTTAGAAAAGAAGGATTGCAAGGGTGTGACTCGGATTACGGAAATCACAATTTTAATTACACCCAAACCAAAAAAGCAAACCCATTTCCACTGAGTTGATTCGACTCATGGTGACCCCATGTGCTTCAGAGTAGAACTGCACTCCAGAAGATTTTCTTGGCTGTGATTTTATGGAAGTAGATTGCCAGGCCTTTCTTCTGTAGCACTGCTGGATAGATTAAAACCCATTAAAAACAAACAAACTCATTGTTGTTGAGTTGATTCTGACTCATAGCAACCCTATAGGACAGAGTAGAACTCCCCCATAGGGTTTCCAAGGAGTGGCTGGTAGATTCAAACTGCTGACCTTTAGATTAGCAGCTGGGTTCTTAATTACCGTGCCACCGTATAGTATTTTAAAAATAAAATAGCTGTTTTGCTTTTAAAATAGACCAGCCTAGCACAGCATAGTTCAGGAGCCCTGGTGACTCGGAGGTTAAGCACTCAGCTGCTAACCAAAGGTTGGTGGTTCAAACTCAACAGCTGCTCCTCGGGAGACGCCAGAGTAGAAATGTGCTTCATAGGGCTTTCGATGGCCAATTTTTTGGAAGTAGATTGCCAGACCTCTCTTTGAAGACTCCTCTGGGTGAACTTGAACTTTCAGCATTTTGGTTTGCAGCAGGGCACATTAGCCATTTGTACCACCCACGGACTGCAGCCTGCCTTTACTGCCTTCTTAAAAGCCCTTCTCCTATTCTAGGCATTCCTTCTCCTGCCCTTCAGAAAGCCAGTGTCTTTGACTACAGGATGAATGGGATGTCTCTCTGCAATATGCTCCATGAATTGCCTTTCCCTATTTCCCACTACATGCACACACACACATGCACACACACGCACACACATGCACATGCACATTCAGCTCTCATTCCCCAGTGAGGATGCTCTCACTAGAAAAGCAAATGAACTGAAGTAATTTACAGTTGAATGCTACTGACTCTCCTCTGAGCTCCCGATTTGTCTACCTCCAGCTGTGAACTGAACATACACATCTACAGCAGTTCCAATTCAACATGTCTAAAACTGAGTTACCTTTGCCCCGTCTCTTGTGTTGGTTTGTTTGCTTGTTTGTTTTTATCTCAGTGGATGGCATAAACATTTGGGTGCTGCAAATGGTTAAAGTGTTTGACTGCTAACTGAATGGTTGGCAGTCAGAGTCCACCCAGAAGTGCCTCAGAAGAAAAGCTTAGCAATCTACTTCCAAAAAGTCAGCCATTGAAAACTGTATGGAGTACAGTTCTACTCTTGACACATATGGGGTTGCTGTGAGTTGGAACTGATTCAATGGCAGTTGGTACCCTGTCTTCTATCTGATCCCTTTTCTGTTACTCCAGATTTCTCTTTTGACACCCTCACTCTTATCCCAATGCCCCAGCCCACAGGTCGGGCTGTAGTTTCCCATCCAAACAGGCTGCTATTACATTTTCCTATATGCTTATTAAGCCGTTCCCAGCCCTCGTGTTCTCACTGTGCACCAGCCAAGTGTTTCTTCAGACACCTCTTCCATGTAGTTTCTCGGACCTTCCCACCCTTTCTCTTAGATCATTACTTTCTTCTTTGTTCTCCTATTGCACCCCCAGAACACATCCGTAAAATAAGGATTAGACTTTATAGCACTTGTGATTAACTCATCCTCCTTCCCTGTTGGCTGGTTCTCCAAGGGCAGAAACATTGTCATACCCATCTGCCTGTCATTAGTGGTGGGCCCACAATAGCTGTTTACTGTTAGTTGATGCAATGACTGGATCTGGGCATTATAAAAGATAAATGTGTGAACTCCATTGATGGCCTGGGTGGGGTACATGTCCCAGACTTTTCACCTGGCAGGCACTAATAAGTTCCTGTAGAATTGTGTTGAGTACTGAAGCAGAGAGACTTGCCAGCTCTGTGTAGCCTCCTCCCAATCCAGCAAGACAGAAGAATGGTCACCAGGAATTTGGTGCACTAGAGTACTACTTTTTAGTTTGCTGGGTCCTCTTGTATGTTATGGAGTCCCTGGGTGGTATAAATTGTTAGCACACTTGACTGCTAACCAAAAGGTTGGTGGTTTGAGTCTATGCAGAGGTGCCTCAAAAGAAAGCCCAGGCAGTCTACTTCCAAAAAATCAGACATCGAAAGCCCTATGGAGCACAATTCTATTCTGATGCACATAGGACCACCATGAGTTGGAGTTGACTCGATGGCAACTGGTTTTATTATATGTTATGTGATTGAAGCAGTGTCGAGGCAGAAAGCCAAAATGGCTGATAGGCATTCCATTCCTAAAAATATAAAAAAAAATAATAATAATTCCTACATAATCCTGAACTATGACTTTAAAACCTTAACTCCTGCCCAAGTGCATACTTTGTTTCTGAAAATGTAATTAATCTGTCAGTGGGTTTCTATTAAATACTTGCTGTGTGAAAGACCCTGAGATAATATCAATTACTAATGTTTAAATATTTAGAGTAAGCTGACCTCATAGAGACTGGAGAAACCCTGAGAGTGTGGTCCCCGGACACCCTTTTAGCTCAGTAATGAAGTCACTCCTGAGGTTCATCCTTCATCCAAAGATTAGACAGGCCCATCCATAAAACAAAACAAGACTAAGGGGGCACACCAGGCCAGGGGCAAGGACTAGAAGACAAGTGGGGACAGAAAAGCTGGTAATAGAGAGCCCGAGGTCAAGAAGAGAGAGTGTTGACATGTTGTGGAGTTGTTAAGCAATGTCATAAAACACTATGTGTACTAACTGTTTAATGAGAAGGTAGTTCCGTAAACCTTCATCTGAAAAACAATAAAAATAAATATTTAGAGTAAGCTTTAAATCTGATATATGAGTAAAAAGAGAATGATTCGATAAATATTAGTAGGATAATTAGCTAACATCTGTGAAAAGTAATTTTTGAGTTTATTAAAGGTTTAAATATAAAATGTAACATAGTGGGAGAAGGCAAAGGTGAGTATTAATATAAAAAATGAGAGAAACCCTGAGCATGACACCCAATGAAGAAACCATCTAACTGTATAAAAACTAAAAATTTCTGTTTATTTATAAAATACAAAACCATAAAAAGGCATGCACCATATTTTATGAAATTTAAGACACCGTGGATTATATGATGTAACACTATTTTTTAAGTGTCTCAAAGAGAGGAAAAAAAAAATACCACCAGTTAAACTATGATACACCATCCATTGTAAGATGTGGCTTGATTTTAAAGATGTTAAAACGTTAAAAAAAAAAATGCCTCAGCGTAGAGGAAGTATAGTAGCACACTAGAAAAAACAAAAAACAATATGACAGAAAACTGTCATCAAAATTTTTTTTTTTTTTTTAGTAGAATGTTATTTGATACAATCTTTCTGGATGCAATTAAGCAGTTTTTAAAACATGCATCCTTTCGACCCAGAAAACCCACTATTGGAATTAATGCTGAGGAAATAATCAAGAATGTGTAGGAAGATTAAGTTACACATGTGTTCATTGCCATCATATTTTTAAAACCAAAACACTGGGAACAATTTAAATGTTAAGACCTCAGGAATTAGTTAAATGATAACATTTCCATATCAGGGCATAGTCTTCAGTCATTAAAAATGACGTTGCCGATGAAGAGTAATTAGCCTGGGAAGATCTGCATTACAAGCTTTGATTCATTTTCCTAAGGAAACATCTATAGATATATGTGATCTATTGATATGGGTATAAAGAGGAAAACCTGGTACAAAATTTATATGACGTGGTTATGGAGATTGGTACTATAATAAAAATTTTCTTTCTTCATATATATTAGTTTTTAGATAATCTGTAAGAGCACAGTAATGAAAAGTTATTTACTATTTAAAATGAAAGATGAATTTAATACATTTAAAAGATTATTTAGCATATTAAGGAGAGATTAAAAATGGTTGAAATAAAAATACAAACTATGCACTTGATTTTGGTCATTTGTGTAAAATTGTATCTTATGCAAATTCATAAAAAAAAAAGCTTTGATTAATAACAAGTCATATTGCTATTTCTATCCTTGCATCTTCATATGTGTATTGAGACTCAACCCCCCTGAAACCAAATCCAACAAAATCCCATGAAAATTTTCAGAAACAAATTTTGAGAAATAACTGGGCACTTAACAATTAACAAATATGCAGTATAACCTGACCTTGAGTGTCACATTTTAGCATCTGTTTTTCATGTTGTGATATTTATTTGAGATTTGGCATTATTAAGTACAGGCAGCCCCCAGATTACCAGCGAGTTCTATTCCTAAATCTGTTTTTAAGTCCAATTTGTCCGTAAGTCAGAACAGTTACGTACAGTCTGTATCTAATGTCAGTCAAATGTTTGTCTTAGTACAGAGTATAGAGTGTACCTTTCTGTGCATAAAAAAATGTTAAAGAAACACTTCCAGATACACTAAAACATCTTGAACATAATAATAGTAATAATAATAATAATAATGCTTTGATGTGCGTCACAAAATAACAATAATAATCCTTTGACGCGCGTCCTGTTTGTCATTACGAACCATCGTATGTACCTAGAATTTTTATTATACAGGCATTCCCTGGATTACAAATGTCCAACTGACATACAACCTGTACTTATGAACCAACCCTCGTAAAGCCTATTACATCAACTTAAAGATAGAAACAGAACTCGTTCGTAATTCCGGTACTGCCTGTAATAGGCTTTATGGGGGTTGTTTTCAAACCATGGGTTGTATGTAAGTAGGATGTTCCTAACCCTTGGGACTGCCTGAAATGAGGAAAAATATCTTACTGCTACCAAGGTAAAAAACAGGGCAGTAACTTGAGGCTGATGGATTGACATGCTTTGTCTGTATAATATAATTCAAATACAGTCATAACATTTTGGCTATAGCCTTCTTCTGTCAAACATTTATGAATGTTTTTTCTCTGATAAATGAACTGCTAGGCTTTCTGACTGGTTAATAATAGTCCAATAAAAAGGGAGAGAAACAGCTTTTGGCCTCCATTTAAAATTACTATCGGCAGTTTGGAGATTTAGGTATATATGTAAACATTTTTAAGTGATTCTGCAGTGGCGTTTTTTTTTCAATGGAAGAACTTTGAGTATTTTGAATAATATTTATTGAAGTGGATTCCACATACTTGTATCAGAGCCAGTATCCATACTTTTGCCACAAACTCTGGGAACAAATTCTTATAATATCAGCAATTATGAAAATATTTATTCATAGTCTTTCTTCCCAAAGACTGTATAGCATATTGAAAAGCACAGATATAAAAGTAGACCACTTTGAAAAGGCAATTAAAATAATTAAGGTTTTTTTCTGCTGTGAAGGTCAATATGGCAATTTCCTATACAGCATTCCTAAAATGTAGCCCTGGTAGCACAGTGGTTAAAAACTCGGCTGCTAACCAAAAGGTCAACAGTTCAAATCCACCAGCCACCCCTTGGAAACCTTATGGGGCAGTTCTACTCTGTTCTGTAAGGTTGCTATTTGTTGGAATCGACTGGATGGCAATGGGTTTGTTTTTTTGGTTTATTCCTAAAATGCAAATTTCATTATGTTATTGCTAAACCTTTTAGTAGTATCTCTTCATTATCCTTAGGAAAAAGCTCAAGCCTCCTAATGTAGTCTACAAAGCCATATGTGTGCTGGGACCTCCCCAGGCTTAGTTTTATCCACTGACCCCTTCTCCTGTTACCTTGCACCAAACGGCACTTCTTTAAGGTCATTGAGTGTGCACTGCTCTCTGGCCCACGAGACTTTGCACATACTTTTCTTCTTGAAGTAGTCTGGCCATTCATTTCCCTTTCTACTCCCTGGTCCTCCAGCCTTTATAACTTGATCAATTCCTTGTCCTGTTGCAAACTCTTTGCATCATCTCTTGGTTTTCTGTTTATTCTTCTGCTGCTCTAGCTGTCGTGTTTGCAGTGGGTCAGGTTCTCTAGCTCCTGACTCTGTTCTCCCTAAGGGACTTTTGCTGCAGCTTCTTTCCACTTTGTCAATATACCCAGCTGTAGCCAGCCCTGGAGAGTCATTTTCCAGGGGACCTCAAAATGTGTGTAAGATGATAGGGTGGGACGTCTTCATGCCACCAACTCAAGAACTGCAAAGCTGAAAACTGGGTCAGCAGATGTCGTACTGAATTACCAAAGCCCAGAACAGAGAACTCAAAAAGCACAGTGAGGTTGAGAATCAGGTCAACACAGAGTAAACTGAGGATAAATATGAGAACCTGATGGGCAATATGAGGCAAGAAGCAATAAAGTTGGATGAAAGGGAAAGGCATGGAATAGGAGTGCAACTACATAACAAGCTTGCATAAAATGTCCTGGGCAGCATTCAGTTATTACAGAAAATACATACGGTTCTGGTATAGCTATCAAACACTTGGATTCTGGTGCATCCACTACCGTGTGTGACCTTGGGCAAATCAGTTAATTTAGTGATTTTAAAGGCATATGACCTTGGATAAATCACAAACTTTCTGGGCCTGAGTATTTTTAGTTATCAGCTGAAGAATTTTGGTTGGTGGATCTGCATTTATCAAACTGGTTACACAAATATCCAGAGGCACAAAGGGTGTGATGGGGATTCATAAAACTATAGGATGAAAATGTCACATCTTCCTGGAGCACTGATTTTATATGATGAAGCAGCTGAAAACATATATATATACCATAGAAAAATGGATATACTGCAGTCAAATGCAAAATTTGCATGCAGTTTTAATTTAAAATGTGAGAAAACAAAGAAACTGTATGCATGGTCAGGCCTCTGTAGATTCTTCCCCCTAATCTTGCTCCTCTTTAGTATTTGGGGCCTTCAGCAGACATACATGGGACGTGACTATGGTGACTATAACATTACTCAGGCTCCTTCAGGCTAAAACAAGAAGTTTGAAAAGAAAGAAATTACTCAAATAATGAGAGACTAAAATTCATTTACATTATAAATTATATGCAGTTTAGTCTAATGTGTTGAATATGAATTTTACTAATATTAATAAAGAAGATAGAAGAGTTGACCCCTTTGAATTGTGGTGTTAGAGAAGACTATTGAATATACCATGGACTGCCAAAAGAATGAACAAATCTGTCTTGGAAGAAGTTTGGCCAGATTGCTCCTCTGAAGTGAGGATGGCGAGACTATGTCTCATACTTTGGACGTGTTATCAGGAGGGATCAGTTCCAGGAAAAGGACATCATGCTTAGTAAAGTAAAGGGTTGGAGAAAAAGAGGAAGACCCTCGACGAGATGGATTGACACAGTGGCTGCAACAATGGGCTCAAGCATAACAACGATTGTGAGGATTGCACAGTATTGGGCAGCGTTTTGTTCTGTTGTACATGGGGTTGCTATGAGTTGAAATGAACTCAAAGGCACCTAACAATAACAACAATATTAGTATCTTTCTTCAAAATAAGTAAAATGATAATCTTAATATGACCAATTACCATTTATCAGTCCTATGTATTTGCTTCTTGAATGTAGATAAAAAAAAAAAAAATTTTTTTTTGTGTTTTATCTTGTACTAAAACACATCTCTTATATATCATCCTTGAAATCATGATATACAAGAAACTACATGGCATTATGACAGTATGGAGGAAGCTCTACAGCATGTGACATATAAGATTTAAAAGAGCTGACCTATATGTCTTTCTATGTCTTTCCAGGTTCACCGGGATATATAACCAGGAGAATTTTTTTGTGAGTGTACTGGGCGGGGGGGAAGAGGGGGGAAGGGGGGACGACGACTTCATGAGCTTTTTCTTACAAATGTACAGCTAAGATTAATTTTTCCAAATACTCAAATACAAGGAAATAGAGCTTAGTGACAGTAATTGGGGCTTTTGATTTGCCCACTCCAGTGATTTGTTTCTGCCAGAGCCACAAGTAGGCTGGTTCTGGAGCCAGTCTGTAGCCGCAGAGGATGTGTTGATGGATTAAAGCAACCCAAATAGTCACTAGCTGCCAGTTGCCATGTAAATGAGAACCCCATGATTAAAAAAGGGTTACATCACAATGTTGGGAAGGAAAGACCCAGATTCACACGTAACAGAGCTCCCATTTTATAATTATGCCTCATTCAAGTGGCCCTCATTCAAATTGCACTTTTTCATCTCATGATAGGCACTGTGGACTTTCTTTACTATTATATTTTAGCCCTTGGAATTGTTTGCTGTCTGCAACAGGGGTGGCAGATAAGGAATGCTATCAGTACATCTCAGTGTGGGACATAATGGTGAAATGCTGTAATGCATGGAATTTTATTTGGGTCTGCAATTTAATAAATGATGGACTATCTGTAGGTCAAATCTAGTCCAGATCAGTCACTACCATCTGTCACCAAGCTACAGCCAACTGGCAGCTGGTTGGTGGCCATTATGAAATCCATTAGTAATTTCAGCTCATTTCTTAATTAATGGATATACTTATGCACAGAACATTCCATAATTGACCATTTTCTTAAGTGGTTTCATTCTGCTCCTCTAACCTGGACGTTCTTTGCCTCTGAGGATCAAGTCTTTTAGTTTGAAGCTGCTATAGTGGGGATAAAGTTCTTTCTCTCCCTCTGTATGTATATGTGTACAGTCTACAAAGGACGGTAGGTTTTGAAATTTTTGTTTTAGATAGCTTGAGGTAGAAAATATGATTCTCGATGAGGCTTCTGGAGTTGGAAGCATTTCAGGAATGTCCTTTCAGGATGGATTTTAGAACTGTATATGTATTCTGGTCCCATATGCATGCAGGTCTCGTAGAAGCCTATGACCAAGGGAAGAAAGCTTATCCGTTAAATATGAGGAAAGCTTGCCTGTGTTCTGGACCAATTTCCCAGTCAGTTTTTAGTTTATCTGAATGATTCCATCTACCACAAATTGACAGAGTAGAGGACTTCCTCCTTTTGGGTTGCCAACAAGCACATTTTTGCTACCAGTAAATTCTCCTAGATAATAAGTGTGATGAATAGCAACCAATTGGGAAAAAATTAAACATAAAAAAAAGGTTGACAGCTGTAAAAACAAAACAAGCATGCAGCTATTCAATTTAAAGAAATGCTAGTTCACACTTGTACTACAATGTAGGAGAGTCTCTTGGCAGAGTCATATTTTTGTTCTTTTTTTACGTAATAAATATACGTGTGATCAAGTGAAAATAGAAAATAATGCTCAGCCATCCCCATGCTATGACTATACGGCTCATTTAAATGCTCCTTGGGAATACTGACTCATTCAATATGGAAACTCCGTTTTAGACCAAATACAGTCAATTGCAGAAAGCAGTCAAACCAGTTCCATGAAAATGATTTGTTTTCACTTCTCAACTGGTTGTTTTGGAATCACATTGACACAGACAGTAAATGGAATGAACCTTCAAAAACCACATTGTTTATTCACTTTAGATATAGTGGCCCTCAATCTCTGATGAACCTGCATTTTCCGCAGGGGCTCAAGGTCCTTTGAGCAGGATCTTCTAGGAGCCCGGATCAGACGAGGTACTCTGGGAACCTCATCAGTTGACGTACAGACATTGTGAAGATCCTGGCTGAGGTGATGGCCCCGGGCCAGAGAGTGTTCTGTTCTCCACCACCTCATTCAGAGGTTTCACCCTGATGAGTCTGGAATGCAGGCTACACGTAGGCTTCTTGCCAAGGCAAGAATTTCTCCTTACAAGGAATTGACTTCATGAGGAAATTAAGTCAGATTTAGGGCCCAACACTTTATTTTGTGCTTAAGCCTTGTTGATGGTTCCATTTCAGCCAGTAGCATTAGAGGAAACAGCTGTGCTAAGTATGTCCCCCCCCCACCCCCACCCAGTTGCTAGCCACATAGAGCTTCCTCTTACCGGATCAGCAGCGAATGAATGCAGGGTGAGACTCAGTTATTTATTCATGGATGCCGTCATCAAATTAATAAGAAAATTATGAAAAAAAAACTTAACCCAAGTCTTCATGCTGTTTCCAACCTACCAGAACCTATAAGCATGAGCATACTCTACAAGTCCGAATCAAACAAGTAAGATTCCTATCACAAGTGCGGGCACGAGAAGCTACTCTCCCTTTATGAGGGATTTTGGTGTTAGCCTTGCTTAAACCAGCCCTGATTAGGTTGGGACTCAAAATACAAAGCAAAACAAAACAACCAAACATGCTCTTCCCATTGTTAAAACCTCTTAAAAAAAAAAAAAAAAAACCAAAAAACCAAACCAGTTGTCAACAAGTCAGTTCTGACTCAGAGTTTCTCCATGTGTGTCAGGGTACAACTGTGCTCTACAGAGTTTTCAATGGATGGTTGCTTGGAATTAGATTGTCAGGGCTTTCTTCCAAGGTGCCTCTGGGTGGACTCGAAAAGCCAACCTTTTGGTTGATGGCTGGGTGCATAATGACTTGTGCTACCCAGGGACTAAAGCCTCCTCAAGGCAACATAAAAACAAATCACAAATCTTTCAAAATGATTACTTTTTTCATTTACTTATTTTAATAGTACTTTACTGTGTTTTTGGTGAAAGTTTACACAGAAAATTAGGTTCCCATTTGACAATTTCTACACAAATTTTCAGTGATATTGGTTACATTTTTTACAATGTGTCAACATTATTTTTAACTATGTTCTGGCTGTTCTATTTCCACTACTTTAAATTCCCTGCCCCCTTATCTTCTCATCTTTGCTTTGGAGTAAATGTTGTTGTTTTGGCCTCCTACAAATGGTTTTTTTAGTAGCTCGCCATAAAAAAAAAAAAATACTTACAGGTAATCCCCTTTATTTTGTGTATCACTCTGCTGTTTTGCTAAAAAGGTAATCTCAGGGGATAATTTTCGTTCAAAGTTTAAAGAGTATCTCAAGGCAATAGTCTCAGGGAGTTCTCTGATCTCAACTCATCCAGTTAGTCTATCCTTTTTTTAAGAATTTGAGTTTTGTTCTAAATTTCTCCCATTCTGTCTGGAACCATCTATTGTGACCTTGGCCAGAATGGTCAGTGGTTGTAACTGGGCATCATCTAGTTCTTCTGGTCTCAGGATAAATGAGGCCATGGTCTGTGTAGGCTATCATCCTTGGAGACTTGTTTCTTCCGAGATTTTGGTTACCTTCTTACTCTTTTGCTCCTGATGAGTAGACACCAATGGTTGTATCTTATATGGCTACCTGCAAGCTTTTAAGGCCCCAGATGCTACTCACTTCACTAGAATGCAGAACATGAACTTGGTGAACTACATTATGCCAGTTGACTGAGTTGTCCCATGATACTATGATCTTAAGCTAGAAAACCAGTATCGAAAGGTGTTTGTTTGGTTATGTGTAGGGAATTTCTGTAGTTGTGTCTTCAGTGAATATGTGTTTCCACACACATATCTGTGTTTTCATGTGCGTATAGATCCTTCAATCTGTGCTCCTACATATATGGAAACCCTGGTGGCTTACTAGTCATGTGCTATAGCTGCTAACCAAGAGGTAGGGAGTTCAAATCCTCCAGGCACTCCTTGGAAACTGTATGGGGCAATTCTACTCTGTCTTATAGGGTTGCTATGAGTCGGAATCAACTCAACGGCAGTGGATTTGGTTTTGGTTTTATATCTACCTATATGCCTATACTAATCCATATATGATCATACACTCATTTTGGGATCTTTGTTGGAGTTATTGCCATATTATATATGGCAAATTCTTTACTACAGGCATCCTTTCTCTCTTTCTGGGTGCTTCTCAGTGACATCACTTACTTTGGTCATACTTTGCTTACTATACCCACATTCAGTGCCACTTTTCCCATCACCAAAAATAACTAGTATCTTCGATCTAAAGTGTGCTTCCCCATCCTTCCCCACCTCTCCCTGCTAACCAGTGAACATTGGTCTCTTTCCATATACATAAGAAGGATCATACAATATTTGTCCTTATGTGCTTGACTTACTTCGTTTACCATTATGCGATCCAGGTTCATCCATGTTATGTTTCACGGACTCATCATTGTTCTTTATGGTTGTATAGCATTCCATTGTATGTATGTACAACATTTTGCTTTCTCATTCATCTGTTGATGGGCACTTTCGTTGTTTCCATTTTTTTGCTCTTCTGAATAATGCTGCAATTAACATGGTGTACATATGTATGTTCATGTCATACTTTTAGGTCTCTAGATTATATACCCCCCCCCCCACGTGTCTGTCAGTTTGTCGTACTGTGGGGGCTTGTGTGTTGCTGTAATGCTGAAAGCTATGCCACGGTATTCGGATACCAGCAGGGTTACCCATGGAGGACAGGTTTCAGATGAGTTTCCAGACTAAGACTGACTAGGAAGAAGGACCTGGCAGTCTACTTCTGAAAAGGATTAGCCAGTGAAAACCTTATGAATACCAGTGGAACATCGTCTGATATAGTGCTGGAAGATGAGCCCCCAGGTTGGAAGGCACTCAAAAGATGACTGGGGAAGAGCTCCCTCCTCAAAGTAGAGTCAACCTTAATGACGTGCATGGAGTAAAGCTTTCGGGACCTTCATTTGCTGATGTGGCACGACTCAAAATGAGAAGAAACAGCTGTAAACATCCATTAATAATCAGAACGTGGAATGTCCAAAGTATGAATCTAGGAAAATTGGAAATCATCAAAAATGAAATGGAATGCATAAGCCTTGATATCCTATGCATTAGTGAGCTGAAATGGACTGGTATTGGCCATTTTGAATTGGACCATCATATAGTCTACTATGCTGAGAATGACAGCTCGAAGAGGAATGGTGTTGCATTCATCATCAAAAAGAACGTTTCAAGATCTATCCTGAAGTACAGCGCTGTCAGTGATAGGATAATATCCATATGCCTACAAGGAAGACCTTTTTTTTACAAGGAAGACCAGTTAATATGACTATGATTCAAATTTACACACCAACCACTAGGGCCAAAGATGAAGAAATAGAAGATTTTTATCAGCTTCTGCAGTCTGAAATTGACCGAACAGGCAATCAAGATGCATTGATAATTACTGGCGATTGGAATGCAAAAGTTGGAAGCAAAGAAGAAGGATCAGTTGTTGGAAAATACAGCCTTGGTGATAGAAACAATGCCAGAGATCAAATGATAGAATTTTGCAAGACCAATGACTTCTTCATTGCAAATACCTTCTTTCACCAGCATAAACGGCGACTATACACATGGACCTCGCCAGATGGAACACACAGAAATGAAATTGACTACATCTGCGGACAGATACAATGGAAAAGCTCAATATCATCAGTCAGAACAAGGCGAGGGGCCGACTGTGGAACAGACCATCAATTGCTTCATATGCAAGTTCAAGCTGAAACTGAACAAAATCAGAGCAAGTCTACGAGAGCAAAATATGACCTGGAGTATATCCCACATGAATTTAGAGACCATCTCAAGAATAGATTTGACACACTGAACACTAGTGACCGAAGACCAGACGAGTTGTGGAATGACATCAAGGACATCATCCATGAAGAAAGCAAGAGGTCACTGAAAAGACAGGAAAGAAAGAAAAGACCAAGATGGATGTCAGAGGAGACTCTGAAACTTGCTCTCAAGCGTCGAACAGCTAAAGTGAAGGGAAGAATTGATGAAGTAAAAGAACTGAACAGAAGATTTCAAAGGGCCTCTCGAGAAGACAAAATAAAGTATTATAATGACATGTGCAAAGAGCTGGAGATGGAAAACCAAAAGGGAAGAATACGCTCGGCGTTTCTCAATCTGAAAGAACTGAAGAAAAAATTCAAGCCTCGAGTTGCAATAGTGAAGGATTCCATGGGGAAAATATTAAATGATGCAGGAAGCATCAAAAGAAGATGGGAGGAATACACAGAGTCATTATACCAAAAAGAATTAGTCGATATTCAACTATTTCAAGAGGTGGCATATGATATGGAACCGATGGTACTGAAGGAAGAAGTCTAAGCTGCTCTGAAGGCATTGGCGAAAAACAAGGCACCAGGAATTGATGGAATATCAGTTGAGATGTTTCAACAAACAGATGCAGCGCTGGAGGTGCTTACTCATCTATGCCAAGAAATATGGAAGACAGCTTCCTGGCCAACTGATTGGAAGAGATCCACATTTATGCCTATTCCCAAGAAAGGTGATCCAACCGAATGTGGAAATTATAGAACAATATCATTACTATCACACGCAAGCAAAATTCTGCTGAAGATCATTCAAAAACGGCTGCAGCAGTATATCGGCAGAGAGCTGCCAGAAACTCAGGCCGGTTTCAGAAGAGAACGTGGAACCAGGGATATCATTGCTGATGTCAGATGGATCCTGGCTGAAAACAGAATACCAGAAGGAATTTTACCTGTGTTTTATGGATTATGCAAAGGCATTTGACTGTGTGGATCATAACAAACTATGTATAACACTGCAAAGAATGGGAATTCCAGAACACTTAATTGTGCTCATGAGGAACCTTTACATAGATCAAGAGGCAGTTGTTTGGACAGAACAAGGGGATACTGATGGGTTTAAAGACAGGAAAGGTGTGCGTTAGGGTTGTATTCTTTCACCATACCTATTTAATCTGTATGCTGAACAAATAATACGAGAAGCTGGACTATATGAAGAAGAACAGGCATCAAGACTGGAGGAAGACTCATTAACAACCTTTGTTATGCAGATGACACAACCTTGCTTGCTCAAAGTGAAGAGGGCTAGAAGTACTTACTAACGAAGAACAAAGACCACAGCCTTCAGTATGGATTACACCTCAACATAAAGAAAACAAAAATCCTCACAACTGGACCAATGAGCAACATCATGATAAACGGAGAAAAGATTGAAGTTTTCTGGGATTTCATTTTACTTGGATCCACAATCAACAGCCATGGAAGCAGCAGTCAAGAAATCAAAAGACTCATTGCATTGGACAAATCTGCTGCAAAGGACCTCTTCAAAGTGTTGAAGAGCAAAGATGTCACCCTGAAGACTAAGGTGCGCCTGACCCAAGCCATGGTGTTTTCAATCACATTATATGCATGGGAAAGCCAGACAATGAATAAGACTGAAGAATAGTTGACGCCTTTGAATTGTGGTGTTGGCGAAGAATATTGAATATACCATGGACTGCCAAAAGAACAAACAAATCTATCTTAGAAGAAGTACAACCAGAATGCTCCTTAAAAGCAAGGATGGCGAGACTGCGTCTTACATACTTTGGACATGTAGTCAGGAGGGATCAGTCCCTGGAGAAGGACATCATGCTTGGCAGAGTACAGGGTCAACAAAAAAGAGGAAGACCCTCAACGAGGTGGATTGACACAGTGGCTGCAACAATGAGCTCAAGCACAACAACTTTTGTGAGGATGGCGCAGGACCAGGCAGTGTTTCGTTCTGTTGTGCATAGGGTCGCTATGAGTCGGAACCGACTCGACGGCACCTAACAACAACAGCAGGTTATATACCTATGAGTGGAATTGCTGGATCATAGGGTAGTTCTATTTCTAGTTTTTTGAGGAAGTGCCCATACCTTTTTCCATAGTGGTTGTATCATTTCACAGTCCACCAGCAATGGATAAGGGCTCCAACCTCCCCACATCCTTGACAACATTTGTTATCTTTTTTTTTTTTTTAAATCAGTGCCATTTTAGCCAGGGTGAGATGGCATCTCCTTGTAGTTTGATTTGCAATGGCTAATGATCACGATCATCTTTTCATGTGTTTGTTGGCCACTTGGACGTCCTCTTTGGTGAAGGTTCTCTTCATACCCTTTGCCCATTTTATAATTGGGTTGTTTGTCTTTTTGTTGTTGAGTTGTTGAAGTTTTCTGTAAATTCTAGAGATTAGACCCTTATCAGATATGTCATTTCTGAGGCTTTTTCTCCAGTCTGTAGGTTGTCTTCTTAATCTTTTGATAAAGTCTTTTCATAAGCAGAAGTTTTTAATTTTTATGAGGTAAAGCTATTACTTTAAACCTATCATTTGGTAAACTGGTTAAAACAGATAATTTAATCCTCTTCCTTAGAAATTCAACATTTTGAAGTTTATTGGCTCAGAAAGGGAAGAAATTACGAGAATCATCACAATACACATTTTTATAGTTTTGCACACTTTACAAAGCTGTTGCTCACACATAATTCTATCATGCCAGTGAACATAGAGAGAAGCAGGTATTCCCAGAAAATGCTTGGCTTCTGCTTCCAAAAATCTCACATTTGAGAGTCTGCCTTTATTCGATTATATTCATTAAAAAAATATATATATTAGTTTTACTTATATTGAAGATGATGAATTTTAGCAAAGTTCTAGTTTGTTCAGTTCCCTATATATGAGTATAAAATTAGAAAAAAAAAAAGAAAACAAACCCGTTGCTGTAGAGTCGATTCCAACTCATAGTAAACTTATAGGACAGAATAGAACTGCCCCACAGGGTTTCCAAGGAGTGCCTGGTAGATTTGAACTATATTTGAGTATCAGAGTCCAAAATTAAAAAGATTATAGAGACTAGTGAAGAATTCTCACGAAATTCCCTTATAATGTAAATATTGCCCAAAGATAGTTTTTTGAAGAGGGGTAGCCACATATGATCTTTTACAATATTAATTTTGTAGCATTTAGATTTCTTGGAAAGAGGTGGAGTGTAAATAAATAAATCAGTAGGCTTAGAAACACATAGTAGGAAATATGGGTTGATAAAACTACTTTAAAAGGAGTCCTGGTGGAGCAGTGGTTAAGCACTCAGCTGCTAAGTGAAAGATCAGCAGTTTGTACCCACCAGCCACTCTGTGGAAGAAAGATGTGGCAATTTCCTTCTGTAAAGATTACAGCCTTGGAAACCCTATGGGTCTACCCTGTCCCATAGGGTTGCTGTGATTCGGTATTGACTCTGTGGCAACAGGTTTGGTTTGGACTGGGTTATTTAAAGCCACTTTGGAGTCCCCGAGTGATGCAAATGGTTAATGTGCTTAACTCTTAACCAAAAGGTTGGAGGACTGGGAGGACCCTCAGAAGAGAGGCTTGGTGATCTCCTTCCAAAAAATAAACCATTAAAAACCACATGAGCACATTTCTATTCTGACACATGACTCATTGGCCATTGGTTTCTGAAGGAAGTGGTATTTTGTTGGTAGAATTCTTGCCTTCCATGTGGGACACCTGGGTTCTATTTCTGGCCAGTGTACCTCATGCTCAGCCATCACCACTGGTCTGTCAGTGGTAGCTTTTGTGTTGGTATGATGCTGAACAAGTTTCAGTGGAACTTCCAGACTGAGAAAGACTAGGAAGAAAGGCTGGTGATTTACTATAGAAAATTATCCAGTAAAAACCCTATGAAGCACAATGATCTGCAACTGATCATGGGGATAGCATAGGACTAGGTAGCATTTCATTCTATTGTGCATTGGTCTCCATGAGTCTGGGCCGACTCAACAATGGCTAACAACAACAACAAAAGCTACTTCAGGGACATCTTCAAAAAAGATGTGTGTCTGAAACATTAAATATTATGCATGTGTAAAAGGGATTTTTCCTTAGTTTGACATAGTAACAATCAGTAGATGAGTCTTGAAGGAATGAATGAATAGATGGTTCCTTAATACATTTTATATAATGTTCAGTACATAGATATTTTTTCCCTACGATGAGTTACCGTGTTCTTACCTCACTTTTTCTACCACATCTTTTCAATATGCACTTCTGAGGTGAAGTATTCCCCCTTTTTTGGTCAATAAAATATAAGTGTGACTCACTAAGGCGATATCCTTCAATCTGATAAAGTTATTTATAAACTGTGTAAGTCATAAACAACATCTGTACTCTCAAGCAGTGTTTGCCATCTGAAATGAATCAACCAATAGTGCTGTGTAAGTGATTTGCTTCTCAGATCAGCTAGCCTGGGGTCCAAATTCAGAAAGCAAACTGGCAGAGTTTTCTATGAACTTTTTTAATAGGGCTGTTGAACCTTCTAGCTAACTAAAATAGTCAGGTGCCTCTGACTATGAAGATGGGGGGTCAGACCACTTCAGGAAGTACACCAGGTGTGCTTCCACGAGGCTGGGCCTGAGGCACTAACACTAGCACTGGATACAACAAGAACACTGATACTAGCATGAGGTATACATGGGCTGGAATACTGACTCCGTACTCACTACCTTTCTGGCTTCTGAAAGGACTTACCTTTTCTGAGTTTTGGTCTTTCCCAGGTGACATGGGTCTGGAAGGAGTTGATGGCTGTGGAGAGCCTGGCAACATTGTCCTTAACAGTGTAAATCTCTTTCTCCTCCTCCCTTCCCAGCAGGAAATACACACCTTCCTCCACCCATCCTTAGACAGGTGACCATGTATTTCAGGAATGGCCTGTGGCATTGAAGTCACAGTTTTCTGAAAGAGAATGAGGAACCATTTCTGGTAATGGGCTCCTGCTTCTGATACTGACTTTGAATTAAATCATAAAGTCACAGGAAATCTCTAACTAATTTGGTGTTTAAGACTAACTTTTGTTGTGAAAAAACTTACAGTGGCTTTCCAAGAAACACTAGAGTTACTTTACTGTACATTTGACATTCCATTAATTGAGGCAGATATTGAAGATACTGTTCCCTTTACCAATATACCCTGCAATTGTCTATACACTGTTTACATCTTCATAATAGGGGATCTTACTCACCTCTAGTACCTGGTGCCTATGACCCATTAGAGACTCAGCAGAAGCAACAAATGGATTGATATTTATGTATTGTCTATTTCCTAAAGGATTTGAGGCACTTTATAGCAAAAAGTGAAAAAGAGCAGTAACAGCTAAGATAAGAAAAAGGGTGAGCAGACACCATGTGAAGAAAATGAAAAGATATTTATGCCAAGGGCCGGGGATGAGATCACTTGAGCACTAGACTTAACTGTAAGTGAAGACAAAACAAAGCAAAACAAAAACATGCTTGATTACATTGTTCTCTTACTACGAGAAAATAAAACATACAGTAGGGATTTCTTCACATGGGGACATTGGTACATGGCAGGATATTACAGATGGCTATTGCCACATCTGGCTCTATTTATGTCTATCTGACATTGTTGATCATCCTTCTGTCCTATTAAGATGGCCTGGGGCTGAATGTAATAACTTAGAATCTGGGGCCTAAAGACAGCAAGTTATTTACGGATCTGAAGTCAGCACAATGCAATTTGAATATGCATTATACAGACACAAACATACACAAGCAAACATACATATGTATATATAGAGAGATGAATATAGCTTTTATTTTTTTTAAAGGCAAATTAGAAATAGAGAAGACATTGTAAAAAGACCAGCCTTAATGATCTGAGACTAGAGGGCTCCCTGAGGTCATGGTCCCCGAACCCTTTGTTAGCCCAAGACTGGAACCATTCCTGCAGCCAACTCTTCAGACAGTGATTGCACTGGACCTTAAGACAGAAAATGATACTGGTGAGGAGTGAGCTTCTTGGTTCAAGTAGACACATGAGACTATGTGGGCAGCTCCTGTCTGGAGGGGAGATGAAAAGGGAGAGGGGGACAGGAGCTGGTTGAATAGACACAGGAAATACAGGGTAGAGAGAAGGAGTGTGCTATTTCCTTAGGGGGAGAGCAGCTAGTGTGTATAAGTTTTTGTATGTGAGACTGACTTGATGTGAACTTTCACTTAAAGCACAGTAAAAAAAAAAAAAGAAATAGAGAAAATATGAACAAACTTATTTCTACTTAAGGTTTGAGAAAACCAGAAGGAAAATACTTTTTTTTTTTTTTTTCCTTTAACAAAGAGAAGTTTATTTCTTCAAGGTAAAGTAGGCTAAAAGCCCAAATTCAGCGCATCAGCTCCAGGGGAAGCCTTTCTTTCTTTGTAGGCCTTCTCATCAATCTTCCCCCGGACTAGGAGCTTCTCCACACAGAGACACCAGGTCCAAAGGACTCGCTCTACTCCCGGCACTATTTTCTTGGTGGTATGAGGTCTCCCCCCAAGAAAAATACTTTTAAACATCCATTCTGTCACTGTAGAAGAATCCTGTCACTGCATTTGGCGATAGTCCATTTTTATAGGCATGTAAAAGTTTTAGAAGTATTCCAATGGTTTGAGAGTGGAAATGCTGAGCCAGAGCAATGCTTTCTCAGAGAGGAGATTTTGTGGAGGTCCTTCCAACTCCTGTTCTCAGTTCTCATTGAAGCCTGGCCTTCCCTTCCTTTCCCAGATTTCTGCATCTGATGGTGTTCTCTTGCAATCGTATTCTACAGAGTCTTGCTACTCAAGGTGTGTTTTGGCAGCATCAGCATCACCTGGCAGCTTGTTAAAAATGTAATTATCAGAAATGCTAACCTCCTGAAGCAGCTCTCCAGAGATTCTTACACGTCAGTGTTTGAGAAGCATTGATATAGAAGGCAGTTAATTTTGAATGAATGAATTAATAAGACCCTCTTTCTTTAGAATGCACTTTTACAGGTAGTGTGTTGTTTGAAACTCTATTCCTAGAATCCTAATATCCAAATGATATAGTCTGTCTTTTGTCCTGGTGGGGAGAACTGGCTTAGACTGTTTTTTAATCATTGGAGTTCCTGCTTGCTCACTTTTCTTTGCAAAAGTATTTGCTTCTAGACAAAAGCCTACTTATTATGCATGTGGCCAACATGACACATTAAAGGTCATACAAGAGATTTGTTGTTGCTAAGTGCCATCCAGTCAGTTCAGACTCAGTGATCCTATGCACAACAGAAGGAAACACTCCCCCATCCTGCACCATTCTCACAATTGTTGCTATGCTTGAGCCCATTCTTGCAGCCACTGTGTCAATCCATCTCGTTGAGGGTCTTCGTCTTTTTCACTGACCCTCTACTTTACCAAGCATAATGTCTTTCTCCAGGGATTGATCCCTCCTGATAACATGTCCAAAGTATGAGAGACATAGTCTCGCCATGCTTTGCTTATAAGGAGCATTCTGGTTGTACTTCTTCCAAGACAGATTTGTTTATTCTTTTGGCAGTCTATAGTATATTCAATATTCTTCACCAATACCACAATTCAAAGGCGTCAATTCTTCAGTCTTCCTTATTCATTGTCCAGCTTTCACACGGTCATGAGGCCATTGGAAACACCATAGCTTGGGTCAGGTACTCCTTAGTCCTCAAGGTGACACTTTGCTTTTTAATACTTTTAAGAGGTCTTTTACAGTCGATTTGCCCAATGCAATACTTCTTTTGATTTCTTGACTGCTGCTTCCTGGGTATTGATTGTGCATCTAAGAAAAATGAAATCCTTGACAACCTTAACCTTTTCTCTGTTTATCATGATGTTGCTTGTCGGTTCAGTTGTGAGGATTTTTGTTTCCTTTATGTTGAGGTGTAATCCATACTGAAGGCTGTGGTTGTTGATCTTCATCAGTAAGTGCTTCAAGTCCTCTTTACTTTGAGCAAGCAAGATTGTGTCATTTTCATAATACAGGCTGTTAATGAGTCTTCCTCCAAGAGATTAGGTGGTAGAAACCTCTTCTTTTCTGCAGCCTTTACAAGCCTTCTCATTTTTTTTCCCCTACTCTAACTGTTGTAATTCACGAGAACTTTCTGTCCCTGCACTTGGCTCATATGTTCCCTTCTGAGGTAACATCTTAGATCTCTACACTTAATTGTTTATACCTACTTTAAAATCCTGTTTCTCAGCCAACTTAATCTCAGTCTCTAGTTCCCAGAACCTCTGTGCTCTTGATAAATGTCTCAGGCTCTTTCCATAGAGAAATTGAATTTTCCATATTTCTACTGCTTCAAACTCTATTGCAGCCTTAACTTTTGATGATAAATTTTTTTTTTTAGACAAAGCACGAGGCAAATGGAGTAAGGAAAGTTTGGGGCTTTATAGAAAGGGGCTGCAAGCAGGTTCTGGTAAGATAATAGAGAACTTAATACAGTCAGCCCTCCGTATCTGTGGGTTCCACGTTCTCAGATTCAATCAGCTGCAGATTGAAAATATTTGGGGCGGCAGGGGGGTGACAGACATTTTTTCTTGTCATTATTCCCTAAATAATACAGTACAACAACTATTTACATAGCATTTACATTGTATTAGTCATTATATGTAATCTAGAGATGATGTAGAGTATATGGGAGGATGTGCGTAGGTTATATGCAAATACCACACCATTTTATATAAAGGACTTGAGTATCTGCAGATTTTGGTATCCTTGGGGGTCCTGGAACCAATCCTCTGTGGATGCCAAGGGACAGCTGTAATGAGGAAGGCAGTAATTAGAAGACAATATCAAATGGGAGTTGAGAGTTTTGGCCAAAGCACATGCATTCCCAGTTTAGATTTTAGCTCTGCTCCTTAAATTTGCTGGGCGACCTGGGCAAATTGCATAATCTCTCTGTACCTCAGCTTCTTTGTCTGCAAATTGGTGCTCATAGAGTGTGAAGGGAAATAATCCATATAAAAGTGTTGGCACATAGTAAACACTCAGTAAGTATTGGCAATTATTACTTAATATGTGCTCATCCACTTACCCTAGGCACTTAACTCATTCTTGTTTTGTTGTTGTTAGTTGGCTTCGACTCATGGCAATTTTAGGTGTAAAAGAAGGAAACATTTCCTGGCATTATGCCATATTCATGATCTTTGGTATTCTTGAGTCCATTTTCATGGCCACTGAGTATTTTGAGTGCCTTCCAACATAGGGGGCTCATTTTACAGAGCTATATTAGGCAATATTCTTTTGTGATCCACAGGCTAATTTTCAGAAGTAGATTGTCAGGACTTTCTGACTAGTCTATCTTAGGCTAGAAGCTCTGCTAAAACCTGTCCACCATTAGTAACCCTACTGGTATTTGAAATAATGGTGGCAGAGCTTTTACCATCATGTTGTTGTTGTTATTAGGTGCCACAGAGGTGATTTCAACTCGTAGCAACCCTGTGTGACAGGGTAGAAATGCCCTATAGGGTTATCTAGGCTGTAATCTTTAGGGGCACACGCAGATCATAAGGCCTTTTGACCCATGGAGCCTCTGAGTAGGTTCAAACAGCCAACCTTTTGGTTAGCTGCCGAGCACTTAACTGTTGTGCCACCAGGGCCTTTAGCAACATGCAAACAACCACAGTACGATAAACTGACAGGTGGGTGGCGGTAACCTTTTCTTAGATATCTATAAAGGTCAAAACCACAAACCAGACCCACTGCCTTCAAGTCGATTCCGACTCATAGTGACCCTATAGGACAGAGTGGAACTGCCCCATAGCGTTTCCAAGGAGCGCCTGGCGGATTCAAACTCCTGACCTCTTGGTTAGCAGCCATAGCATTTAGCCACTATGCCATGAGGATTTCCTATAAAGGTCAGCGTTTTTTATTGCAGTTTAATAACTCATGGGGAGAGATTACATTTGGGGCTGGGGCAAGACACAAGCTGAAGCTCTATAGCAGTATGGTAATCTACCAGCTGAGGTGCCAAGTTTTTATTCTGGAAGGTATGGGCAATGGACTTGCTCATCACCACCATGAGGGTATACTCCATAACTGACAGCACAGGCGCTTCTTGGATGAGATGTTTTCATGTAGAGACAAGCTTGATCATTAGGAGAGGGGTAAGTACTTACCGCCAGAGGACTATGTACTGAGAAAACAAAGAACCGTATATAAACAAGGCACAACATTTGCATGGCATGTGAAAGATGAATGGGGTACTTAAGCGGGCCTCACAGAGGAGTGTGGGTGATTGAAAAGGCTAGCCTGACTATGTATATTGTGTTTGGAGGAACAGGTGAGGCCTCCTGGGCTGTCAAATACTGCATAATAAATGAGGGAGAATGGCATCCTGTTATTGTTAGTGATGCTTTTGCTACTGTGAGGCAAGGCAATAACTTTTTCTCTATACAAGGCTTTCTTGACTTTTGAGAAATGTTTTTTTTTTTGCTTTCCACAAGTATACTTTTCCGAGCTATATACAAAGATGTCATGATTTCTTTAGTAGGAAATCTATTATTGCTGTCCCCTGTAAGTTATTTCTTAACTTATCCAAGAGATATACATTCATTTTTGCATTTCCAAGTCACTGTCCTTGGTTACCTAGTCTCATCTGATGTAAAGCCGCAACATTTTGAAAACTTTGCCAATCACCCACCGTCATCTTCGGTCATGGAATCTAGCCCACTGGACTCATCCCCTCTTGTACACCTGTATTTATTGACAAATAAAGACTATCCCACTGAAAGCACTCAGTTGTGCCCTTCATGTCTGATCTCTGGGCTGAGGCTCATCTAGAAACATCTGTATCCTCATAGGTGGGCATGATTTCTCCCAATCCAGCCATCTTTTCAGACTGGAACTAAATTTCTCAAACTTTGATCCTTGACAAACAATATACCTATCAACTGAATGTAAATTTTACATCCAGTTCTTTGAATGCATAAGTCATAAGGATGAAATGATTTGCTACTACAGGGAGAGAGATAATTTTGGCTACTCATGGGAATACTGTCATTCCAGATGACTATAAGTGATGTATATTTCTTTTCATTCTTAATATTTGGGATTACATTATGTACACAAATTTGTATCCTGAGTTTTTATTGAGCAACTTTCCTATGTTGTTAAACAACTTCGTGAATATAATTTTTTAAAATAATTTTTATTGTGCTTTAACTGAAGGTTTAAAAATCAAATCAGTCTCTCACACAAAAACCTATATACGCTTTGCTACACACTCCCAATTACTCTCCCCCTAATGAGACAGCCTACTCTCTCCCTCCACTCTCTCTTTTCGTCAGCTTCTAACCCCCTCCACCCTCTCATCTCCCCTCCAGGCAGAAGATGCCAACATAGCCTCAAGTGTCCACCTGATCCAAGAAGCTCACTCCTCACCAGCATCCCTCTCCAACCCATTGTCCACTCCAATCCATGTCTGAAGAGTTGGCTTCAGGAATGATTCCTATCCGGGGCAACAGAAGGTCTGGGGGCCATGACCACTGGGGTCCTTCCAGTCTCAGTCAGACCATTAAGTCTGGTCTTATGAGAATTTGGGGTCTGCATCCCACTACTCTCCTGCTCCCTCAGCGGTTCTCTGCTGTGTTCCCTGCAGGGCAGTCATCGGTTGTAGCCGGGCACCATCTAGTTCTTCTGGTCTCTGGCTCATGTGGCCCTTTCTTTCTCTTGGGCTCGTAATCGCCTTGTGTCCTTGGTGTTCTTCATTCTCCTTTGATCCAGGTGGGTTGAGACCAATTGATATGCATCTTAGATGGCTGCTTGCTAGCGTTTAAGAACCCAGACGCCACTCTTGAAAGTGGAATGCAGAATGTTTTCTTAATAGATTTTATTATGCCAATTGACTTAGATGTCCCCTGAAACCATGGTCCCCAGACCCCTGCCCCTGCTACACTGACCTTCGAACCATTCAGTTTATTCAGGAAACTTCTTTGCTTTTGGTTTAGTCCAATCGTGTTGACCTCCCCTGTACTGTGTGCTGTCTTTTCCTTCACCTAAAGTAGTTCTTATCTACTATTTAATTAGTGAATACCACTCTCCTACCCTCCTTCCCTCCCCCCTCTTGTAACCACAAAAGAATGTTTTCTTCTCAGTTTAAACTATTTCTCAAGTTCTTATAATAGTGGTCTTATACAGTATTTGTCCTTTTGCAACTGACTAATTTCACTCAGCATAATGCCTTCCAGGTTCCTCCATGTTATGAAATGTTTCACAGATTCCTCACCTTTCTTTATCAATGCATAATATTCCATTGTGTGACTATACCATAATTTATTTATCCACTCATCCATTGATGGGCACCTTGGTTGCTTCCATCTTTTCGGTATTGTAAACAGTGCTGCAGTAAACATGGGTGTGCATATATCTGTACGTGTAAAGGCTCTTACTTCTCTAGGATATATTCCAAGGAGTGGGATTGCTGAATCATATGGTAGTTCTATTTCTAGCTTTCTAAGGAAGCACCAAATAGATTTCCAGAATGGTTGAACCATTTTACATTCCCACCAGTAGTATATAAGTGTTCCAATCTCTCCACAGCCTCTCCAACATTCATTATTTTGTGTTTTTTGGGTTAATGCCAGCCTTGTTGGAGTGAGATGAAATCTCATTGTAGTTTTGATCTGCATTTTTCTAATGGCTAATGATTGTGAACATTTCCTCATATATCTGTTAGCTTCCTCATATATCTGTTAGCTACCTGAAGATATGTCTATTCATATCTTTTGCCCATTTTTTAATTGGGTTATTTGTCTTTTTGCAGTTGAGTTTTTGCAGTATCATGTAGATTTTAGAGATCAGGCGCTGATCAGAAATGTCATAGCTAAAAACTTTTTCCCAGTCTGTAGGTAATCTTTTTACTCTTTTGGTGAAGTCTTTGGATGAGCATAGGTGTTTGATTTTTAGGAGCTCCCAGTTATCTAGTTTTTCTTCTACATTGTTTATAATGTTTTGTATACTGTTTATGCCATGTATTAGGGCTCCTAACATTGTCCCTATTTTTTCTTCCATGATCTTTATCATTTTAGATTTTACATTTGGTCTTTGATCCATTCTGAGCTCGTTTTTGTGCATGGAATGAGGTATGGGTCTTGTTTCATTTTTTTTGCAGATGGATATCCAGTTATGCCAGCACCATTTGTTAAAAAGGCTGTCTTTTCCCCATTTCACTGTTTTGGGGCCTTTGTCAAATATCAACTGCTAATATGTGGATGAATTTATGTCTGGATTCTCAATTCTGTTTCATTGGTCCATGTATCTGTTGTTGTACCAGTACCAGGCTGTTTTGACTACTGTGGCAGTATAATAGGTTCTAAAATTGGTAAAGTAAGGCCTCCCCCTTTGTTCTTCTTTTTCAGTAATGCCTTATTTATCCAGAGCCTCTTTCCCTTCCATATGAAGTTGGTGATTTGTTTCTCCATCTCATTAAAGAATGTCATTGGGATTTGGATCAGAATTGCATTAAATGTATAGATCGCTTTTGGTAGAATAGACATTTTTATAATGTTAAGTCTTCCTATCCACAAGCAAGGTATGGTCTTCAACTTATATAAGTCCCTTTTGGTTTCTTGCAGAAGTGTACTGTAGTTTTCTTTGTATAAGTCTTTTACATCTCTGGTAGGATTTATTCCTAAGTATTTTATCTTTTGGGGGGCTACTTTAAATGGCATTGATTTGGTGATTTCCTCTTCAATGTTCTCTTTGTTGGTGTAGAGGAATCCAACTGATTTTTGTATGTTTCTCTTGTATCCTGAATCTCTGCTGAACTCTTCTATTAGTTTCAGTAGTTTTCTGGAGGATTCCTTAGGGTTTTCTGTGTATAAGATCATGTCATCTGCAAATGGAGATACTTTTAATTCTTCCTTGCCAATCTAGATACCCTTTATTTCTTTATCTAGCCTAATTGCTCTGGCTAGGACTTCCAGCACAATGTTGAATAAGAGTGGTGATAAAGGGCATCCTTGTCTGGTTCCCGATCTCAATGGGAATGTTTTCAGGCTGTCTCCATTTAGGGTGATGTTGGCTGTTGGCTGTTGGCTTTGTATAAATGCCCTTTATTATGTTGAGGAATTTTCCTTCTATTCCTATTTTGCTGAGAGTTTTTATCATGAATGAGTGTTGAACTTTGTCAAATGCCTTTCCTCATCAATTGATAAAATCGTGTGATTCTTGTCTTTTATTTTTGTGGTGGATTACATTAATTGTTTTTGTAATGTTGAACCATCCCTGCATACCTGGTATGAATCCCACTTGGTCATGGTGAATTATTTTTTTTTGATATATTGTTGAATTCTATTGGCTAGAATTTTGTTGAGGATTTTTGCATCTATGTTCATGACGGATGTAGATCTACAATTTTCTTTTCTTGTGGTGTCTTTACCTGGTTTTGGTATCAGGCATATGGTGGCTTCCTAGAATGAGTTTGGTAGTATTTTGTCCTTTTGTATGCTCTGAGATACCTTTAGTAGTAGTGGTGTTAACTCTTGTCTGAAAGTTTGGTAGAACTCTGCAGTGAAGCCTTCCGGACAAGCGCTTTTTTTTTGTGCGTAGTTTTTTGATTACCTTTTCGATCTCTTGTTATGGGTCTATTTAGTTCTACCTAGTTTGTGTTAGTTTAGGTAGGTAGTGTGTTTCTAGGAATTCTTTTCTTCTAGGTTTTCAAATTTGTTGGAGTACAGTTTTTCATAGTAATCTGATATGATTCTTTTAATTTCAGTTGGGTCTGTCATAATATCGCCCCTCTCATTTCTTATTCGGCTTATTTGCTTCCTCTCCTGTTTTACTTTTGTCAGTTTGGCCAGTGGTTATCAGCTTTGTTGATTTTTTCAGAAAACCAGCTTTTGGTCTTGTTAATTCTGTCATTGTTTTTCTGTTTTCTATTTCATTTAGTTCTGCTCTAATTTTTATTATTTTTTTTTCTTCTGGTGCCTGTGGGTTTCTTTTGTTGCTCTCTTTCTATTTGTCCAAGTTGTAGGGATAATTCTTCGATTTTGGCCCTTTCTTCTTTTGGGATGTGTGCATTTATTGATATAAATTGGCCTCTGAACACTGCTTTTGCTGTGTCCCAAAGGTTCTGATAGGAAGTGTTTTCATTCTCATTGGATTCTCTGAATTTCTTTATTCCATCCTTAATGTCTTCTATAATCCAGTCTTTTTTGAGCAGGGTATTGTTCAATTTCCAAGTGTTTGATTTCTTGTCTCTGCTTTTCCTGTTATTGGTTTCCAGTTTTTATAGCCTTATGGTCAGAGAAGATGCTTTGTAATATTTCAATGTTTTGGATTCTGCTAAGGCTTGCTTTATGACCTACTATGTGGTCTATTGTAGAGAATGTTCCACGTGCACTGAAAAAGAAAGTATAGTTGGTTGCTGTTGGGTGGAGTGTTCTGTATATGTCTACAAGGTCAAGTTGTTCGATTGTGGTATATAGATCTTCTGTGTCTTTATTGAGCTTATTTCTGGCTGTCCTGAATCAACACTCCCCAGAGGTGTGTTGAAGTGTCCTACTATTATTGTGGAGCTGTCAGTCTCACTTTTCAGTGCTGATAGAGTTTGTTTTATGTATCTTGCAGCCCTGTCATTGGGTGCATAAATATTTAATATGGTTATATTTTCTTGGTGTATTGTCCCTTTAATCATTATATAGTGTCCTTCCTTATCCTTTCTGATGGATTTAACTTTAAAGTCTATTTTGTCAGAAATTAATTTTGCCACTCCTTCTCTTTTTTGATTGTTGTTTGCTTCACATATTTTTTTCCATCCTTTGAGTTTTAGTTTGTTTGTGTCTCTAAGTCTAAGGTGTGTCTCTTGTAGGCAGCATATAGACGGATCTTGTTTTCTAATCCATTCTGCCACTCTCTGTCTCTTTATTGTTGCATTTAGTCCATTTACATTCAGGGTAATTATGGATAGGTGTGAATTTAGTGCTATCATTTTGATGTCTTTTTTTGTGTGTTGTTGACAGTTTCTTTTTCCCACTTAATTTTATGTGCTGAGTAGATTTTCTTTATATATTATCCTTTCCTCATATTTGTTGTCATTGATTTTGTTTCTGCTGAGTCTGTATTTTTCCCTTGTATTTTATTTTGATGAGTAGGATAGTTTGTCTCCTTTGGGTTTACCTTATTATTTACCCCTATTTTTCTAAATTCAAAACTAACTTTCTTTGTATCACTGATCTTCCTCTCCATAGGAAAAGTGTATGATTACATTTCTTATTCCCTCTTTATTATTTTAATGTTGTCTTCTTTTATATAATAACATCCTTGTTATCCTGTTTTGGGCTTTTTTTTTTTTTTTTACAGTGTTGCTTTGTTTTTTTTAAATTTCCCTGTCTGGGTTGACTTCTGGTTGCTCTTCCCAGTGTTCTCGTTTTGGGTTGATACCTGATGATATTGATTTTCTAACCAAAGAACTCCCTTTAGTATTTCTTGTAGTTTTTGTTTGGTTTTTACAGATTTCCTAAACTTGTGTTTATCTGGAAATGTCTTAATTTAAAAGAATTTTTCATGGATATATGATTCTTGGCAGGCAATTTTTGTCCTTCAATTTTTTAAATATGTCATCCCATTGCCTTGTTACCTGCATAGTTTCTGCCAAGTAGTCCGAGCTTATTCTTATTGGCTCTCCTTTGTAGGTGACTTTTCGTTTATCCCTCGCTGCTCTTATAATTCTCTCTTTATCTTTGGTTTTGGCAAGTTTGATTATAATAAGTCTTGGTGACTTCTTTTAACATCTACCTTATGTGGAATTCGATGAGCATCGTGGATAGGTATCTTCTCATCTTTCGCAATATCAGGGAAGTTTTCTGCCAACAAATGTTCAACAATTTT
Organism: Loxodonta africana; assembly: GCF_030014295.1. NCBI lineage: Eukaryota > Metazoa > Chordata > Mammalia > Proboscidea > Elephantidae > Loxodonta > Loxodonta africana. The sequence goes on from NC_087349.1 coordinate 102,558,528, forward strand.
CTCTGTATTTTCTGTTATCTCTCCATGTTCTGGTACTGCAATCACTGGTACGTTATTTCTTTTGATAGATCCCTACATGATTCTTAAGGCTTTTTCATTTTTTAAAATTCTTTTATCTGATTTTCTTCAAATATACTATTGCCAAGTGATTTATCTTCTAGTTCAGAAACTCTATCTTTTACTTGCTCAATTCTGCACCTCTGACTTTCTATTGTGTTTTCTACTTCTGTAATTTTATTGTTAATCTTCTGAATTTCTGACTGCTGTCTGTCTATGGATTTTTCCAGCTTATTAAACTTTTCATTATGTTCCTGAATAATCTTTCTAATTTCTTCAGTTGCTTTATCTGTGTGTTCCTTGGCTTGTTCTGTGTATTGCCTCATTTCCTTCCTGATGCCTTGAACGGTTCTGTATATTAAACTTTTGTATTCTGCATCTGGTAATTCCAGGAATGCACTTTCGTCTAGAAGATCCCTGGATTCTTTGTTTTAAGAGCCTGTTGAGGTGATCATGGTCTGTTTCTTTATGTGACTTGATATTGACTGTTTTCTCTGAGCCATCTATAAGTTATTGTATTAGTTTATGCTTGCTTACTGTGTCGTAGCTGCTTGCTTTGTTTTGTTTTGGTATACCCCTATGGGTTGCTTGAGTGAGTAGCTTGATTATTTTCTCCTTTGGCACTCTGGTGTCCTGCCCCCATCTGGCTAGAGCTGTTATCAGGTATATCAGTCTAGGAGTCCATTCAGTTTTCATGTATGAATTCAGCTCAGGTTTCCAGGTAGCTGATCAAGTGTGTGGTACAGGCTCTGTCCTACAGTCTTAGAGGGGCAGGGGTGACTGGCGTATATAGTGGTATCAGATTGCAGTGGAGCGGGGGTCATGCTCTGAACAAGGCAGGGGGCTGAGAACCGACCCCCAAGTGTCTGAGGAAAATGCGTCTCTGTTCCCTAGAGCGTGCTGGTGGGTGGGTTCTGCAGAGGGACCATGGGCACCCAAAGTTTTTGGTTGTAAGGACTGGGAGGTACCAGTTATCTTTGGACCCCTGGTGCGGGTGGCTGGGTGATCTAAGTGGAGCTACCAGTCCTTAGGTCCCTAATGTGGGTAGGTATGGACCTTGTTTAATAGGCAAAGCAATGTCAAACGTCAAACACCCACCTCTCCACTGCACAGCTGAAATGGTTGGAGTTTGCCAACAAGGGCCTATTCTCCCAAAAGAGGCCCACACAGGTCCATGTAGAAGGGAAAGGTGCTCAAGGTCCACGGATGGTTTATGCCTGGACAGGAGCTGCTTCTGTCCTGAGCTCCCTTGGTTAATGGAGCTAGGAAATTATCTTTTCCCCCCAGTTGCAATACTTTTACTTCCCCAAGGCCGGGAGGATGGCTCTGGGTGCTCACCAGAGTCTATCTCAGGCCCAGGTATTCAGCCGCTGAAGCCGGCTTGGGTGGGGAGCGTGGTAAAATATACGCAAGTACTCAGCTTTTGCCAAGAGTACCATTCCCCTCAGGTTCCAGAGGCGTGATTGGCTGTTTGGCTGGCTGCTTCTCCCTGAGGAAACTGTGGCCAAATGCTAGTACCAGCCTGCCGCCGCTGCTCCAGTAATGGTGCCTGAGGGCTCCCCACGATTCAGGTCCGGTAACTCCTCTCCACTTCTGAATGGTGTCTTCCTTCCCCTGCGCCTCAGTTCATTGCCTAAGCTTGCCTTTGATGCTCAGGGCTCCCAGCTTGTCACAAATATACTCGTTTCACTTATTTTTTCAGGTGTTTGTTGTAAAGAGGGCTCACTGGAAGCTTTTGTCTATTCCGCCATCTTGGCTCCACCTCCTTAATATAATTTTTAATAGCTCTTTAATTTTCTACCATATTTCTGTATTATCATTTTCTATGTATCATTCCATTTTTTGACATTTAGGTTACTACCAATTCTATAATGCAACAAATTATGCTGAAATGAGCATTTCTGTGTATAAGGTTTTTTACTTTTTCCGTTTCTTTAGAATACAGTCGCGAGAAGTTGAGTCACTTGATGAAAGGGTAGATTTTTAGAGTTCTTTGTATATATATCAACTAAATCCTTTTCAAAAAGATATGTAAATTTATACCTTTACCTTCAGGGTACTAATTATGTGTGCCCTTTCATATTTGAAAACGATGTTCTTTTTAAAAAAATATGCATATTTACAAATGTTGTAAGCAAAAGATTGTATTTCATTGTTATTTTTGCATGTAATGTCTTATGTTTGACATTGTTTGATTAAAGTAGCTTTTCTCCAATTAAATGTATTTGTTTAGGCCTAAATTGAAGCTTAAGGAAAAAAGGAGATTCCTGAAGGACCTATCTGTGGGAAGGAGGTTGTTATGGATTTAATTGTGTCCTCCAAAAATATGTGTCAACTTGGCTAGGCCATGATTCCCAGTGTTGTGTGATTGTTCACCATTTTGTCATCTGAAGTGATTTTCCTATGTGTTGTAAATCCTAACTCTATGATGTTAATGAGGCAGGGTTAGAAGCAGTTATGTTAAAAGGCAGGACTTAATCTACAAGATTAGGTTTTGTCTTAAGTCAATCTATTTTGGGATATAAAAGAGTGAAGCAAGCAGAGAGACAGGGAGACCTCATACCACCAAGAAATAAGCACTGGGAGCATAGTGTGTCCTTTGGACCCAGGGTCCCCTCACTGAGGAACTCCTTGACCGGGGAAGATTGATGACAAGGACCTTCCCCCAGAGCCAACAGAGAAACAGAAAGCCTTCCCTTGGAGTTGGTGCCCTGAATTCAGACTTCTAGCCTTCTAGACTGTGAGAGAATAAATTTCTGTTTGTTAAAGCCATCCACTTGTGGTATTTCTGTAGAAGCACTAGATACTGTTATAGCAGCACTAAGACATAGGGCTTTACAATTTCTCTGAATATATATTTTTTACTCTGTGTAAGTAAAATATGAGACCTCAGAATATAGCCATCTCACTAGACTGCTGTCCTTCAAGTCTAATTCATGTGGTTGTCACACAGGGAGACTCCTTGATGAAGAAGGCTTTATATAACAAAGTAATAACATTAATAATAGTAATAATAACAATAATAACATAAATTTATTTAATGCTTATTGTGTGGCTTTATAAATATCTTATATAAACCTCTCAACGAGATTTGAAGCAGTTGCTATTAGAATTCCCACTTAGAGATTACTAAACTAAGGGAAAGATTAAGATACTTGCCAAACATTAAGCAGCTGACAAATAGTGGAGCTAGAATTTTAACCTAGAAAGCCTGACTCTGGAGCCTACATTCTCAGCCAGTACACTGACAACAAATCTGTCTGGGAAGAAGTAAAGCGGAATGCTCCTTGGAAGCGAGGATGGTGAGACTTCATCCAACGTACTTTGGACATGTTATCAGGAGGGACCAGTCCCTGGAGAAGGACATCATGCTTAGAGTAGAGGGTCAGTGAAAAAAAACAAGACCCTCAATGAGATGAGCTGACACAGTGGCTGCAACAATGGGCTCAAGTATAACAACGATTGTGAGGATGGCACAGGACCAGGCAGTGTTTTGTTCTATTGTACATAGGGTTGCTATGAGTCAGAACCATCTCGAGAGCACCTAACAACAACAACAAACAACAACATTCTGATGCTACTGCTTACTCCTTTGATGGCATCCAAAGTGGGTTTCATTCATATTAAACTCCTGTCTATGATATCTAATATTGTTTATTCCAATTCAAATCAAATTTACTGAGCCCTTGATATATGCCAAATAGTGGACAAGTACTTCAATATATTTATTTTTTTAACTAGCATTAATTAACACCTGTGTATACCAGGAGTCTGTGAGAGGACAGGGATATAAAGTTAAGTAGGCATGCGCCCTTTTCTCAGGGACTGTGTGTCAAGAGATAATTAGAAGCCAACCTGAGAAATATTTCAGTAGGTGTCACAAGAAGCACCTAAGTTGTTCCAGGCAGCCCAAGTAAGACTTCAAAAAAGTTTAAGTAGAGTCTTGAAGGGTACATGTTTGGCAAAGAAAATAGCATTGAGTTTGTGTGTGGCTGGGGGGATGAAAGCATACTGAAAGTTGAGGTATTGTAACAAATATACCACTGGAATGCAAGATGTTAATAGGAGAAACAACAGGTAGAAGGGAGAGGGGAGTAATGGGAATTCTCTGTATTTTTGTGCACAAATTTTCTTTAAACCTAAAACCGCTCTGAAAAATAAAGTCAGGAATTGACAAGTAACTTGATGGAGCATGTGGGTGAGATGAGACTGGAAAAGTAGTCCAGGGCTAGAGTGAAGGACTTTCTGTCCAAGCTAGAGAGTTATGGTTTTATCTGTAGAACAGGAGTCACAAGCTCAAATACCTACAGGTGCCAAGCAGATAAGGTCAATAAGTGAATCAAACTGGGTGAACAGCAGTAGGGAGTGGTTGGGACTATGGAAAACAGAAAACTACATACCATAGCTAAGAGAACATGTAGGTCACGTAGGTTGGATCTAGGGTTTCTGGAAACTTTAGTTTTTTATGAAAATTCATAAGTCTAGGTTTATACGTGAAATATCCAACTTTTTAAATATTGAAAATGATGATAAAATGTTGTGCAAACCAGAGACAGCATGAATGCTGCCCCTGGGCTGATAGCATGCAGCCTTTGTTAATACAATGGAGCCATGGAAGAACATAACGTGGGGGTGTAACATGGTCAGGTTTGAATGTTATAGAGTTGATTCAGATGGTATTGTTGATGATTCATGAGGCCAGCGGTAAGGGACTATTCAGTTTTTCAGGCAAGTGGTTCTTAGGTACTTAATTGTAGTCATAGTCTTCACAAAGGAGTGAAGGTGTATATTTGAGAAGTGATAGGACTTGGTGGGGAATTGAACTTGGCTGGAGAAAAGAAAAAAAAAATTTTTTTTTTTTTTTCTTTTGGAGGGAAGGGGTGGCAAGTTACCAGAAAGAGGTAAAAGTTTTTATGTAGGCACTATTGAGTATGAGGTCTCTCAGGGGATCCAGGAGAAAATAACTTTTAACTCACCTAATTCTCTTAATCATGCTATCCACCATCCGTCTGTCAGTTTGTTGTACCATGATGGCTTGCATGTTGATATGATGCTGGAACCTATGCCACCAGTATTTCAAATATCAGCAAGGTTGCCCATGGTGGACAGATTTCAGTGGAGCTTCCAGACAAAGATAGCCCAGAAAGAAAAGTCTGGTGATCTACTTTGGAAAATTAGCCAGTGAAACTCTATGGATCACAACAGATTATTGTCCTGTGTATGGCTGGAAGATGAGCTTCCTAGGTTGGAAGACACTCAAAACACACAGTGGCTGCCAACTATGGACTCGAGCATACCAAGGATGCCGAGGATGGCGCAGGACTGGACAACATTTTGTTCTGTTATACATGAGGTCGCCATGAGTCAGAACCAGCTTGATGGCAACTAACAACAACAATAACAATGTTATGAAGTAGTTCATATTAGCCCAGTTTCTAACTGTGCAGAAGGTAAATCCCAGAGAGGTTAAAAAAATATTGTCCAAGTCCTCTCATTTTGTTAGTGGCAGAAACAAGATTGATGAATGCCTCTGTATCAGTCAATCTTCCAATAAAACTAGATCTAGTGAAATACCTGACAAGTGCTCCTTGTCGCCTTCTTTTGCATTTTGTGTACCCTTATGTTACAGGAAAATACTAGGCATTCACAAGCTGTGCTTTTACACTTTAAGGAAAAACTTGAGAAAGTCAATATTCGCACGCCACCCTGGGTCATACAAATGAACCAAAGTAGTGAGAACAAAATGCATCTTCATTTTCTTGTTATATGTCCCCTATGAAGCACCAACTTGTGCCTGAGCTCAGGTAGTTAACATAAATAAATCATCGAAAAGGAAGATAAATTTGATGTGAAAACAGCTTTTGGTCTTAAGATTCTACCATACTTTTGCAGGTGGTAAAGCTAGTTTCAAAAGATGCAAAAACAAGATTTTATATGTATATACATATAAAATATATAATTTTGTGAAAGTAATTACAATAAAACACCATCTTTTTGGTTTAAGCATGATTGTATGCTGCTCAAATATTCCTATCTCTATTATATAGAAACTCTGAATCTTACTTGGACTTAGAGAGATTGGGCAAGTGTTTTTTTTTGGCGGGGGGGCGTTGTTTGTTTAGATACCGGTGGGTGGATTAAAGTGAGAATTCTAGCTCCTGATGCTTTATCTGGGAGTAGCTCAAGATCTCAGGTAAGCTATATCATAGGACTACAAACAAAACCCAGTGCTATCATAGGACTGCTGTAACAAATTACCACAAACTGGGTGGCTTAAAACAACAAATTTATTCTCTCACAGTTCTGGAGGCCAGAAGTCCAAAATCAAGATGCTGGCAGGGTCATGCACCCTCCGAAGTTTCTAGGGAAGAATGCCTTCCTTGCCTCTTCCAGCTTCTGTAGGCTCCAGGAGTTCCTTGGCTTGTGGCCACATCTCTCCACCCTCAGCCTACCTGGTCACATTGCCTCCACTTCTGTGTGTCTGCGTTATCTCCCTTCACCTTCTCGTATAAGAACACTTGTGATGGCCTTTAGGTGTAACCTGGATAATCCAGGGTCATCTCCACATCTCAAGATCTTTAATTCAATCACATCTGCAAAGACCTTCTTCCAAATAAGGTAACATTTACAGGTTCAAGGAATTGGGACTTGATATATTTGGGTGGTCGTTATTTTTTTTTATTCAACCTACTATGTACAGGAGCCTTAGTGGCACAGTGGTTAAAGCGATCTACTGCTAACCGAAAGGTTGGTGGTTCAAAATCACCAATGGCTGTATAGGAGAAAGATGTAGCAGTCTGCTTTTGTAGAGATTTACAGCCTTGAAAAGTCTGTGGGGTCACTATGAGTCGGAATTGACTGAACAGCATGGGTACCTACGGTTTAAAGTTTGATCCAAAGACTAGGCTAAGCAATAAGTGTATTTGGCCATAGGGCTCAGCTCTAAGAAAAGTATTCTTCGTGAACAGGAGCAAAATGTCCAAACCAGAGTGGGTACTGTCAAATGTCAGGTCCAAAAGATAATGCATGACTGTAAACAGGAAGATAAATCACACTATTAGAATTCAGAACAATGTTTCCCATGACACTAAAGCCATGCAAGCAGAGGTGGGAGGCACTTCTCTGGTGTCTCCATTGAGATATGACAGTTCTATGGACATACAGGCTGCAAAATGTGTCTGAGGCAGGTCGATGACATGCAATTAAAATTATGAGCCACTGGGTGCAAAAAAGTCATCTAGAGAAAACGAGTGTGTCTGAGAGAGGCTGAGGTCAAGCTCTTAACTGGGTTCATGTCTCTAAATTTTAGTTTCTTATAATTATCCCCACCCCATCAACCCTTACCTCAACTAATTCAAGTCAAAATTGTATGTGTATGACTCAGCCCTTTCTCATTGATGAAATCTTGGCATATCCAAAGGGTCGCTTGCCCACAAAGTTATCAGTGACCCAGCTCACGCTTATCAATATTATCTCTCTCATCCTTGGTCATACCAACTCTTTCCTAAAATAGTTCTTATCACTTGCCCTAGAGAAAACTCGTATCTGCCTGCAACAAGCAAAGTATTTCTCACCAACACAAATTCCCATGAAAACCGATCCAAAATATAAAACGGAAGCACGAAATGCATTAGATTTTAGAACCAGTACCTCGGTCCTTTTAATTCTTAGAATCACATTAATTGACAGAATGTTTCTGGCCTTTTGTGAACCTGAGCACATTTTTTGGGTAATGCATCAGGTGCAAGGAGGAGTTGGTGTGCAGTGCCTGTGATCTTTATGTGGTAATTTTACTGTCACTTGAGTGCCTCCTGGGTGGTTATGGTTCTCTAGAATAGATGCAGAAAGTAAACATATGATATTGCTTCCTTATGGCTGAGGGCTGAGTAATCTTCACATTTATCCACCGGAGTTCTGCTTTGTGACTGTTCTGATAATGCATTTACCACGACACCATTTCCTCTGTGGTTTCCTGATACTGAAAATCTTTCCTGGTTAAACGTACACTGTATCATGAGTGATAACAAGTCTTAGGCATACTTGGCATGCACAGCTTTACTAAAAAAGGAATTGCTAAGGAAGCAGATGTTGATGTTTTGTTTCATCCTGCTGTCCTTCATGTTCCTACTGATTTACTAAAGGAAACTTTTAGTATATCAGATAAGGAGATGCCTTATGGTAATTGAATCCCAAAGGAGATTTTATCTCAATAGAGTTTACAACCCACGCCCATCAAGGTGATAGAAAGTGAATCCTCAATGAAATATTACTTGTCTCTTACTGTACCTGGCCTTCTTAGGCAGCACACAAGCCAACAGGAAAAATGACAGATTGCTAGTAGCCATCCTTTGGAAAATTCTGTCCCCAATGATTTTTCTTCTTATATTTGCATTGCATCCAGGTCAGGAACACTGCAATCTTAATGACAGTGAGAAGTGGTATTGGACACTTTGAGACAGCATAGTGTGTAGTGTGTGTAAAGATTGTACACATAAGCAGCCACTTTATCACTCTGTATTATTGTTATTAGCTGCCATTTAGTTGGTCCCTGTCTCATGGAGACCCCATGCACAGTGGGGTGGAATTCTGCCCAGTCCTGTGCCATCCTCATGATCAGTTGAGGATTAAACTCTTGTGGGATCCATAAGGTTTTCACTGGCTGTTTTTTGGAAGTAGATTGCCAGGCTTTTCTTCTTAGTCTGACTTAGCCTGGAAGCTCAGCTGAAACCTGTTCAGCATCATAGCAATACACAAACCTCCACTGACAGATGGGTGGTGGCCGTGCATGCGGTGTATGTCTGGAAACTAAACTTGGGTCTCCTGCATGGAAGGTGAAAATTCTACTACTGAACCCCAATCCAAAACCAAACCAAACCCATTGCTCTCAAGTCGGTTCTGACTCATAGCTACCCTATAGGACAGAGTAGAACTGCCCCGTAGGCTTTCCAAGGAGCAACTGGTGGATTCAAACTGCCCACCCTTTCGTTAGCAGCTGAGCTCTTAACCACTGCACCACCCAAACTGCCAACATCCCCCTATTTATATTATTCAAATCATGTTATCTCCTCAAGTTTGTCTCTTCATATATAAAATAGAGATAATAACATCTATTTCATTAGGCCTTAGTAGGGATAGACTGATCCAGGGCATGCCAGTCACCCAGTATATGGTGGGTAGGTGCCAAGCAAGTGCTATTTTGTTCACACTCACCCTATCCTTTATTTATATTCATGTTGGTTGGACTCTCTAACCCTGGCACTTCACTTAGAAAATCCTGCCTTTTTAGAAGTCTGCATACATTTTTTTTTTTTTTGGGTGGGGGTGGGTGATGCTGTACTTTCATACACATCACTTTTTTTTTCTTCACACTCTTTTGTTACTTTCATTTCTGAAATAGTAGAATGGTTGGCAATGACTCACATCTAAGAGATGGTTTCTTGATTAACAAATGGATATTACTAAGAAAAACATTTACTTTAGTCTGTTCTGAGTAGGATCAGGAATAGTCATCAAAGAAAATAGACTGGGTTCTGCTTCTCCTATTGGACTTTCAAATCCTTACTTAGCATCTTCAGAGTCTCTGAGATTGAAGAGGCCTAAATCCAGTCAGAAAGATGATATATTTACAACGTCCTGATATTAGAATTAATCAAAACTCACAGTTTTCTCACTGGGAAATAGGAAAATTCCTAAGAACTAAGGAATTATTTGGTCCTTACTGAGTTAAGACAGCATACACAATCACCCTGCTGACCACCTCTTGGAATAGTTACTTTCACAGAGCTTTGCAGGCCCCTGTGCTGGAGGGGGAATAATGGTTTCTCAACTTTCATCAAAGATTGAACAACTGGCTCTGGGATAATTTAATTAAAGGCCCCACTGCCAAGGAGGATTGAGTTAAAGATGTAAGTCTGGACTTCTAATATCCTGACTTGAAAGTTTATAAATCACCTTTATATTTCACTGGGTTCTATTGTATTTCCTCTTTCATTGAATAGTTGTTATTTTTCTTATTCGCTGGGACAATTAATCTTGAGGAAGTTTGGAGCAGCACATTAAGCCTCAAAAGTGTAGCTTAAAGAGGACACAATACGCTTGGAGGGCCTCTGTTTCTGAAGATATGGAATGCTAGATGACCAGAGGAATCGTGTTGTTACAAAAATGATTAGGAAACATGTATGCAGAGAAGCAGACACTGGAACCAGCATTTTCCAAAACGTGTTGGCTTAGAATGTGGACTTTATGGACATAAAAACTAGGGAGAGAACAAAAATTCTGAGGCCTACACAACAAGGGAAGTTGAATAAAAGCCTCAGAATAAAACTTAGACCTGCAAAAGTCAACATTCTCTTTGGGTAAACTAGGTGAAAAACAAAATCAAAAGGGAGAGAGTAGGGATTCTGGGCTGTCTTGACCTTGGCTCTTATGGGAAAAATATAAAGAGAAAATCTTCCATGGGATGTTCTAACAACAAACCTACCATTGTGAATATTTAAGGCAGGAATTAATTCTACTTGGAGGCCCAAAAACTCCAAACAGAAAACTTAGTTTAATGTAGTCTTACTTTGGTGGTGCTCTGAGCACTTGGAAGAAGTAAATGCCAATCATGCCTGAAGGAACATGTTTTAAAATAAGACCTGAAAGTATCTCCACAAATAAAGTTCCGAGGGTCATGATGAAATTAAAAACATATCCACAAATACTGTAAATATTGGAATTATCACATACAGAATATAAAATTAGTATATTGAAAGAAATAAAAGTGTATCTTTCATTTATCTGAAGGAATGAGGGACAAAAAAAAAAAAAATCAAGTGTACCTAAAAAAGAATAGAAAATAATTCTAGAAATAAAAATCATAATCATTAAAATTAGGAGCATAACAGACAAATTAAATAGTAGATTAGACACAGCTAAAGAGAGAATTTATGATCTGGTACATAAATATGAAGAAATTAATCAGAATTTAGTCCAGAGAGAGAATGAACAAATATAAGAGAGGTAGACATACAGAGTGATCAAGTTTAATATATAGTTGCATTGAGAGGTGCCTTTGAATTGATTCCAACTCACAGTGACCTCATGTGACAAAGAAGAATTTCCTTATAGGGTTTTCTTGGTTGTAATTTCTATGGAAAGAGGTTAACAGGTCTTTTTCTGTGGAGCCGCTAGGTGAGTTTGAACCACAAACCTTTCAGTTAGCAGCTGATTGCTTAACCATTGTGCCGCCAGGGCTCCTTAATATATAGCCAACAAGTCTACTGTGTATCTAATTGGCATTCCAGGCAATATTTGAACGTGGGTGAGAATTTTCCAGAACTATTGAAGACATAATTCCTAAGATGCAGGAAGTCCAACAAATCTCAAACACATTAAATACAAAGCAGTCATGGTCTAACTGATGGTGGTTAAATTAAATAAAACCAAAGAGAGAATATTCAAAATCATCCAGGAAAAAAAAAAAAAAAAGACGACCTATGCAGGAATAGTAATTAAACTTTTAGCTGACTTCTTGAGAGCAACAATAAAAATCAGAAGATTGTAGGAAAATATCACCAATGTATCAAAAGAAAATAACTGTTAGCTTAGAATTGTATAACCAGCAAAACTATTTTTCAGAATGAAGGTAGAATAATTTCAAGAAAGAAACCAAGAGAATTCACTATGAACCCATCACTAAGGAAATTTTAAAGAACATTCTTCAGGAAGAGGGAAAACAACCACTGAAGGAATATTTAGTATACTATGGAGTGCCAGAAGAATGAAAAAATCTGTCTTGGAAGACATACAGCCAGAATGCAGGGACCAATCCCTGGAGAAAGACATCGCGTTTATTAGAGGGTCAATGAAAAAGATGTGGAGAACCTCAACGGGATGGATTGACACAGTGGCTGCAACAATGGGCTGAAAAATACCTGCTATTGTGAGGATGGCACAGGGCCAAGCAACATTTGGTTCTGTTATACACAGGGTCACTATGAGTCAGAACCAACTCCATAGCACTTAACAACAAAGGAAGATTTAAGATAAAAGCAAAAAGGTCAACAGAAAATATGGAAAACATAATAAGCTTAAAAGATTGACTTTGAGAAACAATATTGATAATGTCTAATTTTTTAACTTAAAGAAAAAGAACCTATATATTCAACTGTGGTTCCCATATTATATACTGAGGGACTTGTTTTGCCCCAGTAAATTCACAAAATCTCAAGAGACACACAGCAATATCTGTTGGATAGCATGAACTGCTGGCTCAAGATAATTCATAGTTTCAACATTAAATTGCACTACATTCCTTTCAATTGTATCATATCTTTATGAAGCAGAGTTTTCAGGTGTTGATGTGAAAAAAAAAGTAAGTACCATGAGAAAATCAATATGAAACAGGAAATAAAGTGGAGGTATCCAATTTGATTCTTAGATTTGAAAGGTTGTACAGTGCCAAATAAGTGCACATATGCTATTAGAAAGTTCATTGTGGCTATTTAAAAATGAAATAAAATACTACTTTTTCTCTCAATTTAAATATATATATATACCAAACCAAAAAAACCAAACCCACTGCCGTCGCGTTGATTCCAACCCATAGCAACCCTATAGGACAGAGTAGAACTGCCCCATAGAGTTTCCAAGGAGCACCTGGCGGATTCAAACTGCCGACCCTTTGGTTACCAGCCATAGCACTTAACCACTACGCCACCAGGGTTTCCAAATATATATATATATACTTTTTTTTTTTCATATAGCTGCTAAGTTATAAGGACATAAATACTCATTAAGTTGTTAAGACTTTAATAAACAAAACTGTTAAGTATTTCTTTTTGCCTGGGGATACTGAGAAATTTACTGAGACACTAAGAATACTGCAAACTGAGAAATTTTGGGCAGATCTGGCATATAAATGGGAAGAGGCAATAACTGAATAAGTATTGATTAATTTTTAATTTGTCAAGTTAAATATGCATATTAAAATGTCTAGAGGGGAAAAATAATAAAAGAATAGAAATACATTGTACAATGTCTGAAATAGTAAAGGTGGGACAAATCAAATGTGCTGAACAATTGTAATCAATCCCAAAGGAGACAATGGAAGAATTTTGTTTAATGTAGGACAAAAAGAAGGCACTAAATAAGATCCTAGTAATTAATTCAAACATATCAGTAATTCTAACACACTAAATTCTCGTTAAAAGCCAAATATATAATAGGATACATCTTGTAATTTTCTACTTTAAAGTGACATACCTGAAACTTAAGAACTTAGAAAGGTTGAATGGACAGCAACAAAATGAAACATGAACAAAATACAAAATGCTAGATGAAGAAAATACAATCCAAAATGATATATGAAGAAAATACAAACTTTAATAATAGATACTATAGACTTGAAAACAAAATGAATTGCTATATAACAAGTCATCACATAGCAATAAAAATTTAAATTCACTCAAAACATAGAATAGTTCTAAAATTGTATAATAAGTATTGAAAATTTTGACACAATTAAGTTGACAATCTAATGGAGTGGTAAAATTCCTAGAAAATATGAGTTATCGAAATTTACTCAAGAAAAATGGGAAAATCTGAATTTTCCTATATCCATTAAATAATTAATAATTAAAACCTTCCCATTAATAAAACACCAGTCCCACATCATTTTCAGGTGAATTTCCACCAGATATTGAAGGAACAGATAATTTCAATCTTACACACTTTCAGAAAATAGGAAAGCAGGGGTTACTCTCACTCACTTTATAAAGATATTCTTGATATAAAACCAAATAATGACAATACAAGAAAGGAAAATTGCAGACCAATCTCATGAGAACAGATGTAAGACAATTTAAAATGAAACATTAGCAAATAAAACTCAAAAATGAGTTTATTCCTGAAACACAAAGTTTGTTCTAAATTAGGAAAATTATTAATTCCCCATGTTAACAAATCAGGGCAGAATAGCTATATATGATCATCGCAATAGATGGATTAAAAAGTATTTGATAAAAGTCAATATCTAGGATACACATTCTCATCTAGCTTCTTTAACCTGATAAAGTGTCTCTACAAAACCCTGGAGCAAACATACTCATTGATGAAACATTAATTACACTGCCTTTAAAACTAGGAGCAAGATAAAAATGTTCTCTATTACCAGTTCTGTTTATCAATATATTGGTGCTTCTAGCAGCAATATAATGGAAGGAAACAAAATAAAAGGTGTAAGCACTGAAAGGAAATACAAAACTATAGATAGTTATTTAGAGATAATATAATTAATTTTACAGAAAATTGAACAGAATCTACTAATGAGTTACTAACTTATGAGTGTTTACCAGATATAAGATCAAAATCTAAAAATCAATTGCATTTCTGCATGCCAGCAATAAACAGAAATTTTATAAAAAGAAAAAGGTCCATATTACCTTAACAGCTAAAATGTAAGAAATCCAATAAAAAATGTACAAAGCCTTTATCATAAAAAATCAAACTTTATAGAAAATGTTAAAATGACTTAAATAAAGGAAATTATTAAAGTAAATGTTTAATGGGTAAGAAGATAATGTTGTAAGGATATTAATTCAGTCCAACAGAGTTTTCATAGAATTTGGCAAACTGACTTTAAATTTGATAGAGAAAAGGGCCACAGATTTCCGAAGACAAAGGATGAGACAGGATAGGGGTGGGGTTCTTGCCAAATGAAATACAGACAATTATTATAAAAAAAATAATAATAATAGTTTTTTTTTTTAGTCCCTGAATTGTGCAAATGGTTAACATGCTCAGCAGCTAACTGAAAGGTTAGAGGTTTGACTGCACCCAGAAGCAACTTGGAAGAAAAAGCTTGGTTATCTACTTTCAAAAACTCATCCATTGAAAACCCTGTGGAGAATAGTTCTACTCTGGCACACATGGGGTAACCATGGGCTGGGATTGACTCAGCTGCAACTGGTTTAATGGTTATTATAAAGACATATGGCCCTCACCAGATGGAATACACAGGAATCAAATTGACTACATCTGTGGAAAGAGATGATGAACAGTCAGAACAAGGCCAGGGGCCCACTGTGGAACAGACCATCAATTGCTCATAGGCAAGCTCAAGCTGAAACTGAAGAAAATTAGAACAAGTCCATGAGGGCCAAAGTATGACCTTGAGTATATCCCACCTGAATTTAGACACCATCAAGAATGGCATCAAGAACATCATAAATGAAGAAAGCAAGAGGTCATTAATAAGACAGGAAAGAAAGAAAAGACCAAGATGGATGCCAGAAGAGACTCTGGAACTTGCTCTTGAATGTCAAGTAGCTAAAGCAGAAGGAAGAAATGATGAAGTAGAACAACTGAACAGAAGATTTTAAAGAGTGGCTTGCGAAGACAAAGTATTATAGTGACACATGCAAAGAGCTGGAGATAGGAAACCAAAAGGGAAGAACATGCTTGGCATTTCTCAAGCTGAAAGAACTGAAGAAAAAATTCAAGCCCCGAGTTGCAATAATGAAGGATTCTATGGGGAAAATATTAAATGACACAGGAAGCCTCAAGAGAAGATGGAAGGAATACACAGAGTCATTGTATCAAAAAGAATTGGTCAACGTTCAGCCATTTCTAGAGGTACCATATGATCAGGAACCGATGATACTGAAGGAAGAGGTCCAAGCTACATTGAAGGCACTGGTGAAAAACAAGGAATATCAATTGTAATGTTTCAACAAACGAATGCAACACTGGAAGTTCTCACTCACCTATGCCAAGAAATTTGGATGACAGCTACCTGGCCAACCGACTGGAAGAGATCCATGTTTATGCCTATTCCCAAGAAAGGTGATCCCACAGAACGTGAAAATTATTGAACAATATCATTAATATCACATGCAAGTAAAACTTTGCTGAAGATCATCCAAAAGTGGCTGTAGCGGTATATCTACAGGGAACTGCCAGAAATTCAGGCAGGATTCAGAAGAGGACGTGGAATCAAGGATATCATTGCTGGTGTCAGGTGGATCCTGGGTGAAAGCAGAGAATACCAGGAAGATGTTTGCCTGTGTTTTACTGACTATGCAAAGGCATTCAACTGGGTGGATCATAACAAATTATGTATAACATTGCGAAGAATGGGAATTCCAGAACACTTGATTGTGCTCATGAGGAACTTCTACGTAGATCAAGAGGCAGTTGTTCAGAAAGAACAAGGGGATACTGTGTGGTTTAAAGCCAGGAAAGGTGTGCGTCAGGGTTGTATCCTTTCACCATACCTATTCAATCTGTATGGTGAGCAAATAGTCCAAGAAGCTGGACTATATGAAGAAGAACAGGGCATCAGGATTGGAGGAAGACTCATTAACAACCTGCGTTATGCAGATGACATAGCCTTGCTTGCTGAAAGTGAAGAGGACTTGAAGTACTTACTGATGGAGATCAAAGACCACAACCTTCGGTATGGATTGCACCTCAATGTAAAGAAAAGAAAAATCCTCACAACTGGACCAATAGGCAACATCATGATGAATGGAGAAAAGATTGAAATTGTCAGGGATTTCATTTTACTTGGATCCACAATCAACACCCATGGAAGCAGCAGTCAAGATATCAAAAGACACATTGCGTTGGGCAAAGCTGCTGCAAAAGACCTCTTTAAAGTGTTGAAAAGCAAAGATGTCACCTTCTAGACTAAGGTGCGCCTGACCCAAGCCATGGTGTTTTCAATAGCATCATATGCATGCAAAAGTTGGACAATGAATAAGGAAGACAGAAGAAGAACTGACGCCTTTGAATTGTTGGCGAAGAATATTGAATATACCGTGGACTGCCAAAAGAAGAAACAAATCTGTTTTGGAAGGAGTACAACCAGAATGCTCCTTAGCAGCAAGAGTGGTGAGACTACGTCTTACATACTTTGGACATGTTATCGGGAGAGATCAGTCCCTGGAGAAGGACATAATGCTAGGTAAATTACAGGGTCGACAAAGAAGAGGAAGACCTTCCATGAGATGGATTGACACAGTGGCTGCAACAATGGGCTCGAGCATAGCAACGATTGTGGACATGGCGTAGGACCGGGCAGTGTTTTGTTCTGTTGTACATAGGGTCGCTAAGAGTCGGAACCGACCCCATGACACTTAACAATAACAACAACGTAAAGCCACAGTGACTTAATGTGGTATTGGTAAAGGAGTAGACAGACCCATAGAACAAAACAAAGTCCCTAGAAGCAATTCCACACATGTACAGAAATGACATGAGACAGAGCTGGTATTGCAGATTCAGAAGGTACTGCTCAAAAACTATTCTAGGGGAAAAATGAAATTGAATCCCCTTTCACAAAAATCAATTCCAATGTTTAAAAAACCAAAACAGGGAAGAATAAAATTAAAAAAGAACTTTTTTTTTTTAAATAAACCTTTTTATTTTGAGATAATTGTAGATTCACATGCAATTTTAAGAAATAATATGGAGATAGCCCATGTACTTTTTATTCAGTTTCCCCAATAGTAACATCTTGAAAAACTATAGTACAATATCATAATCATGTGATATTGTACTATATCAAAATCATACAGCCAGTACTTAGTGAAGCAAGAGTTCAAATCCAGTCTGTCAATGATAATAATGAAAACAGTTGCCTTTTTTTTTTTTTTTTGAGCTTACACTCTTTCAGGCCCTGTGCTCAGCACTTTACACTCATTATCTCACTTAATCCTTACAAACTCCTTCAAAAGAGATATTATTATCCTCTTTTAATTGATGATGATTCTGATGCTCACAGGACTAACTGCCTAGTCAAAGTTCACCCCCTTAGTCTGTACCTTCAAAACTTGAACTGGTAATTACTTTGCTAGGCTGGGGCCAAAAACCCTTCAACTTTTCACAGCTCTTCTATCTGGGCTCCACAATATCCTTGGTTACCTGCAAAGGAGCAGTTTGGTTTATTAACTAACTGGGCCACATATTGCCAAGAAATCATTTTGGCTAATTTTCTTTCCCCATCGGATCAACTCATTCATTTTATAGAATTGACAAAATCAGATAGTCATGTTAATGATGAATCAAATTATCCTTGTTGATTTTTTCATTTACTAGTCAGATATATCTAAATTTCAATCCCAGGTCAGCCATTTATTAATTTTGTAACCTTGGGCAAGTACTTAACCTCTTTAGGTTCTGGTGACCTTGTCAGTAGAAATGCAGATAATAATGGTGGTTTCCATCACTCTCCTGTCAGTTTGTCATACTGTGGTGGCTCGCATGTTACTGTGATGCTGGAAGCTGTGCCATGATATTTCAAATACCAGCAGAGTCACCTGTGGTGGACAGGTTTCAGTGGAGCATAGAGACTAAGACAGCCTAAGAAGAAGGACCTGGCAATCTACTTCTAAAAAAATTGGACAGTGAAAACCTTATAAATAGCAGTGGAACATTGTCTGATACAGTGCTGGAAGATGAGCCCCTCAGGTTGGAAGGCACTCAAAATATGTCGAGGAAGACCTGGCTCCTCAAAGTAGAGTTGATCTTAATGATATGGATGGAATAAAGTTTTCAGGACCTTCATTTGCTGGTGTGGCACTAGTCAAAATTAGAATAAACAGCTGTAAACATCCATTAATAATCAGAAAATGGAATGTAGGAAGTATGAATCTAGGAAAATTGAAAGTTGTCAAATGAAATGGAACTCATAAACGTCGATATTCTAGGCATTAGTAAGGTGAAATAGACTGGTATTGGCCATTTTGAATTGGACAATCATATGGTCTACTATGCCGAGAATGACAAATTGAAGAGGAATGACATTGCGTTCATTGTCAAAAAGACCATTGCAAGATCTATCCTGAAATACAATACTGTCAGTGGTATGATAATTTCAATATGCTTACAAGGAAAGCCAGTTAATGTGACTATTATCCAAATTTACATACCAACCACTAATGCCAAGATGAGGAAATTAAAGATTTTTACCAACTTCTACAGTCTGAAATTGGTCAAACAAGCAATTAACTTGCATTGATAATTACTGGTGATTGGAATGCAAAAGTTGGGAACAAAAAAGAAGGATCAGTAGTTGGAAAATATGGCCTCGATGATAGAAACGACGCTGGAGATCGCATGATAGAATTTTGCAAGACCACAACTTATTCATTGCAGATACCTTGATCCCTTTGAATTCTGGTGTTGGGAAAGAATATTGAATATACCACACACTGTTGGGGGCCAGAAGAATGAACAAATCTCTATGGGAAGAAGTACAGCCAGAATGCCCCTTAGAAGCGAGGATACTGAAGCTTTGTCTAATGTACTTTAGGCATGTTATCAGGAGGGACCTGTCCCTGGAGAAGGACATTATGCTTGGTAGTGGAAAAGAGGAAGATCCTCAGCAAGATGGACTGACAATGGCTACAACAATGGGCTCAAATATAGCAAAGATTTTGTAGATGGCACAGACTGGGCAGGGTTTTGTCCTATTGCACATAGGGTTGCTATGATAAGGAACCGACTGGACAGCACCTAACAACAACAACAAGCTGGGGTGCTTAATGAGAGGATTAAGAGAAAACCCATTATCTCCTAACACAATGCCTATTCCTTAAGAGGGTTTGCCGAGTAGTAGCTGCTCTTATTAACATTTATCATTATTACCGTTAGTTTTAACATTTTGTTTTAATATCTTTTTTCTGTGGCCTTTATTGACCTCCTTGACCGTTTAGATAGGCAGAGTTACAGGCAGTCACTGGGTTATGAACATCCGATTTATGTACAACCCAGTTACAAACCAACCCCTATAAAGCCTGGGAGCTACTTTGCAACACGCATCAAAACATTATTATTACTGTATTATTATGTTAAAGATGTTTTAGTGTACCTAGAAGTGTTTCTTTAATGTTTTTTTAATGCATAGAAAGTATACTATATACTAAGATAAGCATTTGTCTAACTGACATTAGATATGAACTGTACCTAACTGTTCTAACTTGTGTACCCATTCTTCTTAAGACAGACTTAGGAACAGTACTCGTTCGTAATCCGGGGACAGCCTGTACTTGCTTGTTCCTCATTGTACGTTGCTCCTTCATTATGGAATGGCACTGTGTTAGAAACATGGTCTCAGGTCTCTGATTCTCTACTCTCTCTAATTATAAGAACTTTGAATGCAAGTTCATTCATCTTTTTACCACCAGCCCCCTTCACTCTACCTAGCACCTAAATATTCTATGATGTTTGTTAAATGAATAGGTCATATTTTTCTTCACATTGCATGGAACGGTCAATACTTATTTGTGCATCTTTGCTATGTTGTTGATTTTGATATGTGTAAAATCCCTGGGTGTTAGACATGATAACACACTCAGCTGCTAACCAAAAGTTTGGAGGTTTGAGTCCAGTCAGAGATGCCACAGAAGAAAGACCTGGTGATTTACTTTCAAAAAATCAGCCGTTGAAAACCCTCTGGAGAATAATTCTACTCTGACACGTGTGAGGTCGCTAGGAGTCAGAATCAAGTTGACAGCAACTGGTTTTACTGGTTAAAGCCCACAGGGGTAAATTCCATTACATCATATAATGCCAGCACTGTGTCAGTCTTTTTTCATTTGAATATGCCTGGTTACTTCTAGTCTTGACCCAGATCTATTGCTTTCTGTAAAGGTTTTTTGCTGCCTATAGAGAGGGTATCGATATTCACTTTTTTGCACTTTTTTTTTTTTTTGTCTTGCTGGTGCTGTATTGTAGGCTTTTTCTTCTGCCATTTCTGCCATAGGACTTTTTAAAAAGACTCTCTTGCTTTCACTTAAACTTATTTCCCACATCACTTTAAGGTATACATTTTATTCTTTCTCCCCCATCATTAATGCATTACCGTTTGACTCTGCCATTAGGCTGTCAATCTGTAAAACTCTTGAGGAAGACAGAGAGACCTTATTTTAAATAGGCCTGATTCTTTGCTAGAGAGGTTGGTGCACTGTCTACAATGCTATTCTTGTCAAGAATATGCTTTTGAAATTTCAAGGAGAAGAAATGAAATTTAGGAGAGTTACCAAACTGTGAAAGACTGAAGGAGTAAAAGGGAAAAAACAGTAAAACCCAAAGACATAACCAAATGGAGAAAAAAACATCATAAAATTCTACGCAAGGTCCAGGACCGAGGTTGGAGGTATGAAATTCTCCTTGAGGGAAAATAGTTGTTGAAGATCCCTGAAGATCAGGCCCCCTGTCCATTATGAGTGGTCAGAAAATGACACAGATTAATTTGAATTTCTGCATTAAGGTTACAGAGATTGAAGCGTTGAGCCTGCGTGAGAAAAGGGAAAGTGAACATTTAGTAACCATTCCCGAGATGTTATAGAGATGGTGGTAAGCGGTAGTTCCTCCATTTTCCCTGAAGTGAGGGTGAGACAATACTCCTGAAAGGCAACCGGAGAGATTTATGTCAGAATTCAGACAGACTTCCTGGGTTCTGAGGTCCTCGAATATGTTATTAAGCAGAGCAGGACTCTTCCCACAATGAGGGCTGCAGAATTTTCCAAGATTCTAAGTCATTAGGCAGGGTTTCCAGGGACAGCACTGCCACAGCCCTGATTGTTCTCTGGGATAATCTGACCTGATTCACGGAGAAAGCCTATGAAATCATCTCCACTTCAGCCTTCACATAAAAGGGTGGGTGGCAACCAAGCATGGGAGTAAATCCTATCTTTCTGAAGATCGGGGCTCAGACCAGCCCATTCGCCTCATGATTGTATGAATGCTACAGAAAATGAGAAACTGCAGTTCACTTCCTTTGCCACACATAAGAAGACTTTATATTTCTGCTGAGTGCTGAACTATTTTCAATGCAAAGGAATTGAAAAAGAGTAGGTAAGAGAGTTTTACATTTGGAATATTATACACAGACGGCATTGGAGGTAAGGGTGAAAAAAGTATACTCCCTAAACTGCTTCCATGAAAAATTTCAGTCAACTGCTAGCTTTCTCTTCACAAAACTTTGACATATGGCCCTTGACCTTTACCAACTACCCTTCCGTGTTTGACACTTAACGTTTGCTACGTGATTAAAATTCAGCGTTAATTAATTCCAACACCATCAGCTCAGTTATATTTAGCTAAGAACACTCACTTTTGTCTTTTGTGAGTAGCACTGCAGGGTTATTACAAAGAGGTAGTCAGGAGGGCAATAGAGATACGAGAAGAATGATTCAGTGTGCAGATAATTGTTTCGAGTGAAATTTAGCTCAGTATTTTTGTTCCTGTCCTTAGTAGAACTGAGATTTAGCACCTCCCGTTGGCACTTAGCCCCCACCCCCACACTGGAGGAGGCTGTGATGGGTGGGGGCTGAGAACGAGCCACACCAGAGTTGAATTATAGCACAGTTCCAACACTGGTGAGGATTTTCCCTGGCCAGCTCTGGGGTACAAAGCTTGTGATCTCAGCAGAGACGAGGTGTCCATAAAAAGGGCCTCCATATTGTGTGACATTGCCTCAATGAGGGAGGTCAGTATGCCTGTTTAAAGAGCACCGTCCCAAAAGTGGCGACTGTTCTCAAACAGTGGAAACCAGAACACTTAACCATAACAGAGTTATAGCTCTCACCTCAAAAATTCACCCATGGGGTTGTCTTATTAATGGTTTACTCTATAATGTAACCAAAGCACTCACTAGAAATGGAGAAAATCTAGGGAATTTGATTCTTTCCCTTATAGAAGTGAAATACATTCAGTTGAAGTGAAAAAGCATTTTTCTTGGTTTCTTTATTCAATGCCCTTCTCTCTGGAAATAGATTATGATAAGAATTTGGATATGCAAATCTTGCTTTCACCTGAAGTTCAAAATGCTATGAAGCCATTACAACTGTCACTCTTTGGAATGCTGGCATGAATTTGTGGTCTATAAGATTTTTGTGCCACTGAAATACTTCTATTCTTCAGATGCATTTACGGGACAGGAAGAGGGAAGCTCTCCATTTGGTAGATCCAAACCAAAAACCCGTTGCTGTCGAGTCAGTTCCAACGCATAGTGACCCTATAGGATGGAGCAGAACTGCACCACAGAGTTTCCAAGGAGCAGCTGGTGGCTGGTGGATTCAAACTGCCAACCTTCGTGTTAGCAGCTGAGCTCTTAATCACTGTGCCACCAGGGCTCGATTTATCTGAGTTGCCCGTATTTATCTCACTGTAAATCCAGAAATAGATGCCGAGTTCTTTGAGGAAGTATACCTAGATGGCCCCCAGGTGTAAACAAAAATGTAGCATTTTCATTTGTGTATCACAGAACACTTTGCCCTGAGTAATTGAACTTTTATGTTCCAGAAACTGATTCTAACCTGGTTCTGCCCTCATCTCCGCTTTTAACTACAGTTGGAGGGCACTTGATCCTTGGTGGACTTTGTTTTCCTGCCACCCCATGGGACACATTTTGGCTTCCATTTACCAGGGATTTAAGTAGCTCTGATTAATCAGTCAAGCGATTCAACATCAAGTCAAATTTCTGTTGGCCGGATGCTAGTAGAATGTCCCTTTACTAATAATTGGCTTTGGGTCTTAACCTTGAGACCAAGTTCTCTACCTTGTGTTCTTGATGGGGTACTGGATACAAATATTGGCCCTACTGCAGGGGAACCTCATCAGCCCTCTAAGATGAGGTCTCCAATTTGTTCTTAGATGTCTTCTCCCCCTACTTCCTGATATTGTTGTTGTTACTGTTGAGTTGACTCTGACTTATGGTGACCACTATGTACAACAGAGCAAAACATTGCCTGGTCCTGTGCCATGTTCATTGGTATGCTCAAGTCCATTGTTATGGCGACTGTATTTCACGTGCCTTCCAACCTAGGGGCTCATCTTCCATCATTATATCGGATAATGCTCTGTTGTGATCCATAAGGTTTACCTTGGCAGATTTTTGGAAGTAGATCACCAGGTCGTTCTTCCTAGTTTGTCTTAGTCTGGAAGCACTGCTGAAACTTGGCCATAATGGGTGACCCCACTGGTATTTGAAATATCCATAGCACAGCTTCTAGCATCACAGCAACAGGCAAACCACCATAATATGACAAACTGACAGTCTCCATGATAGTGTAGTCCTAATTCTGAGACCTAGCCCCAAAAGGTTTTATGGTCTTACTGCTTGTTGAAAACATTCCTGATGTCAACTACCTACTCAGGATTCTGACTGGGCCTGCTCTGGATTCCCTGGTAGCTGGCTATACTCATGTACCTGTCACAAAGCCCAGACTCTGTATACTTCCCAGTACTCACTGGCTTTCTGAATTCTCTGATCACCTATTGAACTTGACTGCCTTCCTATGTCTTCCTCTGAATAACTTTGTCAGGAGCACCTGTGCCACCCCTCTGGGCTCCTATTCCAGACCCTGGTGCCTCCCACCTGTCCTTCTACAGTTGACTTTTCATTTTCATGTCCTACCAGGAGGTAACTAAACTAGTTTAGTTACCAGGAGGTAACGCAAGAAAAGGCTGAGGTTTTTTTTTTTTTTTTTTGGTTTGTTTGTTTAACGTGTTACTTTGATGTTTGTTATGGATTGAATTATGTCCCCCCAAAATGCATGTCAACATGGCTAGGCTATGATTCCCAGAGTTGTGTGGTTGTCCTCCATTTTGTGATCTTAGGTGATTATCCTATGTGTTGTAAATTCTAACCTCTATGATGTTAATGTTAATGGGGAAGGATTAGAGACAGCTACGTTAATGAGGCAATACTCAGTTATGTTAAAGAGGATTAGTGTGGGATGAAAACCTTTACTCAGGTCACAGCCCTAATCCCATGAAAGGGGAATTTCCCTGGGGTGTGGCCTTTATCACCTTTTATCTTACAAGAGATAAAAGGAGAGAGAAGCAAGTCAAGAGAAGGACCTCATACCATCAAGAAAGAAGCACCAGTAGCAGAGTGCATCCTTTGGACCTGGGGTACCTGAGCTGAGAAGCTCCTAGATCAGGGGAAGATTGATGATAAGACCTTCCCTCAGAGGTGACAGGGAGAGAGAGAAAGACTTCACCTAGTGATATAAAACCCACTGCCGTCGACCTAATGATAGTGCCCTCAATTTGGACTTCTAGCCTCCTAGACTGTGAGAGAATAAATTTCAGTTTGTTAAAACTACCCACTTGTGGTATTTTTGTTATAGCAGCACTAGATAACTAAGACAATGTTCCTTAATGATAATATATAAACTGACATTATAGGATTCCTATTTAACGGATACTTATGACCTGTACAACCTTTACCAATGTTTTTCTATAAAAATTTTTCTATTCCAGGGAGCTTGCAGTGCCCACTAAACATAAAATATAATTTTTCTGAGTTTCTACTTTATAAATATCTTCCATGAAGAGGCTGAGCTTTTAATATTTTAATATTTAGAGGTGCATACATAGATAAGATGGGGGCTTATCCCCTATATTGAGGAGAAAATAGTATTTTGATGTGGGAAGATTTATAGAAATATAAATCTAGTATCCTTTGGCTTCACTTGTGTAAGATAATATGGGACACTATTTTAATCTTAAATATTACATTGTAACAAAAATTTTAAACATCTATATGCTTCGTAATATCTTTTTTCAGTATGAATTGAATAGGCAGCTTCCCATATACTTTGAGATTAAAGATACTTTCATTTTGTAAAGTATTTTTCTCTGTTTTTACTTTTTAAGGTATTACACAATGGCCTTGTTATGGAGATGGAGCATCCAACTGTGGGGAAAATATCAGTCCCAGGTTTGAACATCTTGGTTATTTTCTTTAACACCTTCCTTTGTTAATTGTAACATAGGGTGATTGCTGCAGGGCCTTGGTGATCCTCAACCAACTTGTCAAGTCTTGGGCACTCTTTTTGGATAAAAGAGGAATGGTTGATATACTCACAGGAATGAATGCTTAGGCTATGGAATTGTGCCTTAGCTCTAACGAATGTCTGATTGTCTCAGTGACAAAACAATGCTTCTATTTCCTAGTTGCACTTGGTGTAATTGTGTACTCACAGAAGTACATTATGTAATTACCCACAAATAGGTAACAACAAACATGGCAACAATTATGACGGTATAGTGCAGTTAGTACGAGAATGAGAAAGCCAGACCAGATAGAGATAGTGTTCAAGGAAGACCACTGACTGATCTGTAGGGTTAGTAATGTTTATCATCCCTCGGATCTATTATCGCTCTCCTCTGGACATTACTAGAAAAACACTCTACATTCTTGTTCTTTGTGTCCCTGTTTTATAAACTATACACAAACCACCAGGAGCCCTGGCGGCACAATGGTTAAGCTCTTGCTGCTAACTGAAAGTTTGGTAGTTTGAACCCACCCAGAGGCTCTGCAGGAAAAAGATCTGGCAATCCGCTTCCATAAAGATTATAGCCATGGAAACACTATGGTGCAGTTGTACTCTGTCACATGGGGCTGCTGTGAGTCAGGATTGACTCAACAGCAATATACAAACCGTGTACTACTTTTTCTCTTTTCTTTGTACTACTTTTTTCTTTGGACAGAGGACAAGGAAATTAGCTAGGCTATAACTTTGGCCATTGTTTTCCTGAAA
This sequence comes from Loxodonta africana, assembly GCF_030014295.1. Taxonomy (NCBI): domain Eukaryota; kingdom Metazoa; phylum Chordata; class Mammalia; order Proboscidea; family Elephantidae; genus Loxodonta; species Loxodonta africana. Next base: position 102,585,125 of record NC_087349.1, read on the forward strand.
CTATTTCCTTATCACCTTGCTCGGAATTTGCATATTTTCTAAACTCCTCAGTGTCCTCAGTTGAATAGCATAGGGAATCTACAAGTGTCTGATCTCATTTATTCAATAACTGTTACTGTTAATGTCTTTCTAAGATTTGAGGCTGGCTTGATAATAAATTTCTATAACAGATCAGAATCATGACCATTGGCACACAAAAATAATAGGAAGAAGGCAGTATGATCAATGAAGCATGATGAAATTCTGGTAGGCAGGAGTTTAAATCAAGGAACATCATAAGTGGATTAATGACGATAACTAAGAGAGCTGATATAAGCATAGTAGAGACTGGTATCATAGTACAGAAAAATGCCACATGTTACAGAAAAGTGGTGAAAAAAACTATGTTGATAAAAGCTAAGAAGGTCATTCATTCCTTTGTATTAGTGAGCATATACTATGTGCCAGGTACCATATCAGGTCCTGGAGATACAAAAATAAACCAGACAACATGGTCCCTGGCCTCATACAGCTTAGAGTCAATGGAAAGTTAGACAACACAAACAAGTAACAAATGTTTCTATAACTGTAAATCATGATAAATGCAAAGAAGGGGAAAGAACGGTATGTTGTCATATTGGATAATGGGGGTTAGCCGGGACTTCCTGTTGTTTGAGCACTGGGGAAATCCTCTCTGAGAAGCTGATTTATAAGCTAGGCATTGAATTATAAAAGGAAGTTGGCATTTGAAGAATAGGGGAAAAGCATTCTAAGCAGAGGGAATAGCATGTGAGTAGGCCCTGAGGCGGGATAAAGCTGGACGTGTTTTGTGCCAGTATGAAAGAAGGGGAAGAAGGGCAGGAAATGAGACTGACAGAGAAAGGAGAGTCTCGAGACCCCACTAAATTTGGTTTTACTCTAGATGGTTTTAAGCAAGGTGGTGAAATGATACTATCTACAGTTTAAAGCAGGGAGTCAGATTAGGAAGTTATCACAGGAGTTTGGGTGATGGTGTCTTGAATTAGGGTCATGATAATAGAGATAAAGAGAAGGGGTGGTCAGAATTTTTTAAAAAATGTAATCATAGTGTTTCCAATCTGAGAAGACTCTGAAAAGCATTTTTAGCTTTACTTTTTACACAGTGGAACTGATTTTCCAAATGAAATCTCAATATATAAAATAGATCACGCAGAGTTTTGCTGATTGATAGGCCAGAACTCCAAGTGTTGAGCTTTCTTCTGCTGCCCCTACCATGCTATGGCCCTCCAGATACCTCCTTGAAACCATGGCCCCTAAAGAACAATTCAAGAACCAGTAATCTAATTCAACTCCACAAGTTTATAGGTGAGGTCATATAGTCATTGCTATATTCCCAATGCATCAGAAGAAAGTGTTTGAAAGTCAGTACAGTAGTTAGCATGGCAGGAAGGAAAAATTAAGTCAGTGACTAACCTGAAATAAACTCATTGGATGTTAACACTCTCCCCATCACTCAGATGTGAATTGTTTGACTCTTCTGGTAGATGAATGGAGAAATGATCTCAGGAAAAGGAAAATATTTTTCAGATTCCAGAAGAGGAAAGAATACACCTTTCTGCTCACTTTAATGTAAAAGTGTATCTGTTAGCTATTGTCACAATAGTGCTATGTAACAAATAACCACAAAATCTCATTCAAACGTAAGCATTTATTTATTCCACACATATGGGTCTCCTGGGGCTATGGCTGATCTAGGCTGGCCTCAGCTGGCTGGCTTTACTTTGGTTGCAGGTTTGGGCTTGGCTGCTCACTGTGGGTTGGGCTCGGTTCTTTTCCATGTGTCTCTCATGTGCTTCTTATATCAATGGTAGAAGAGCAAAAAAACAGACACCACAATGACGTTTAAGACTCTGGTGCAGAACTTCCATACCTTCTGCCCACATTTCATTGGCCAAAGCAAGTTTTAGGCCAAGTCTGAAGGGGTGGGGAAATACTCATGACCCTTTTTGTAAGAAACTGAAAGTTACATAGTGAAGGGCATGGACACAAGGAGGGGTAAATAATTGGAGCAAATGATTCAATTTACTACATTTAGATTCTCAGATCTACAGCAATTTATTTTTATCTCTCTTTGGAAAACTCTACTTTTGTTTCTTTAATTTCTGTAGTGTTTAGGCATAATTTTTTAGTGTATCTATTCTATTGACTGGAAATCCTGGTGGCCTTAGTAGTTAAGTGCTATGGCTGTTAACCAAAAGGTCAGCAGTTTGAACTTAGAAACTCTATGGGGAAGTTCTACTGTGTCCTACAGGGTCGGTATGAGTTAGAATGGACTCGACGGCAATGGGTTTATTCTATTGACTTTCCTTGTTATTTCTACATAACTCTCAATATGGCAAGTATCAGTTTTGAGATGAAGTTGATAAGTCTAGGTTATTTTTGAAATTAGTGTATGGTTATCTCTTTTTTTTAACATTTTATTATGCTTCAGGTGACAGTTTACAGAGTAAATTAGTTTCTCATTCAAAAATTTATACCCAAATAATTTCACGACATTGATTGCAATCCCCGCAGTGTGTCAGCATGCTCCCCCTTTCCACCCAGCATTCTCCATTTCCATCTGTCCAGTTTTCCTGTCCCTTCCTGCGTTTGCATCTTTGCTTTTGTGCAGGTGTTGCCATTGGTCTTGCATACTCCTTAGATCTAAGGAACATGTTTTTCACGGGTATTATTGTTTGTTTTATAGGCCTGTCTAATATTTGGCTGAGTGGCTTCACTTCTGAATATTATAACTATTTATACTTTGTTTCAATTTTTTAAGTTTTAAGTTAGAAAGGCATCTGGGGGCCATAGTTTCGAGGGTTCTTCCAGTCTCTGTCAGATCAGTAAGTCTGGTCCTTTTTGTGAATTTAAATATTGTTCTATATTTTTCTCCTGCTCTGCCCAGTACCCTCTATTGAGATTCCTGTCACAGTGGTCGGTGGTAGTAGCTGGGCACCATCTAGTTCTACCTGGTAGACCTATGCTGAATGTACTTTTAAACCTGTAAAAAACCTCTTGCCCTCAAGTTGATTCCAACTCATAATGATCCAACAGGACAGAATAAAACTGCCCTATAGGATTTCCAAAGAATGGCTGGTAGATTTGAACTGCCAACCTTTTGGTTAGCAGCCAAGCTCTTAACCACTGTGCCACCAGGGCTCCGTACTTTAAACAGAGATATGAAATTATTTATCTCTTCAAAATTTCTTTTTGCTTCTTAAATTAAAAACAAAACAAATCAAAACTATGCATTGTTTCAATTTTGTAATAATTATCAATGTTAAAATACAGCAAGTAATATAATCTGAACTATCTCCTTTATTTATTTATGTTTATTGTAACACAAGCTTTTCAGATCATTTTCCACCACCCCCAATCCATAGTCAAGAATAAGAAAGGAATTACATTTGTATATATAGATGTTCTGGTTAAATCATAGAGACTAGTTAATGTTCATGAATTGTCTCTAGATATAAGTTTAGTTATGCTAATACTATTCTTTATTTCATATATTGTTCATTATATTGCTCTATCATTTGAACTTTTAAAGCATACTACTCAGTTGTTAAAGGTGAAAGGAGACTAAGAAAAATGAAATAGTAATGGGACTACAAATGGAACAAACATATCACATCCTCATTGTCAGGGTTCAATATTCTGATGTTCTAAGAGTCCCTAATGGGCGAGTAGTCACAACCTTTAGCTTATTGGTGTGTTTAATGATAGAAGAGTCAGCACAGTAGGTACAATGTACTAATTTGCTCATAATTAACTATTATAAATGGATTGAGTGCTAAAACTTCAAACACATGCTCATATATACACACACACAGCTCAACTAATTAAACTATGCTTCAGATGTTCTATGAAGCTATGGGGATAGAACTGTACCTAAAATAGGCCTAGTCACTCGTGGAGCTTACAGTTTTCCAGGGAGACAGGCCTGAGGAAGAAACACTGAAAAGTTGGATGAATGTTCCCTTGGGAAACCAGAGGACACTGTGGGATGCTGTGAGAGCACAAAACAGGGAGACCTCACCGAGTATGAAGGGTCAGGGAAGAATGAGTAGTATATAGATGAAGGATGAGTTGTAAAAGGTAAAGAGGTATAGGATGAGGGAGCAGCGTGGAGGGCCCAAGGCAGGAAAGAACATGGTACCCTGGAAGGGCTGAGTAAGGGCTCAAATGGAGAATGTGGAGAGGGGGCACGTTCACAGTTAACCGGGGATGTAGGCAGAGGCCAGATGACTAAACTCTAAAATAGAGCTAATGGTCAAATTAAAAACACATGAAGAGTTTAAAAGAAATCTGTACTGAGGCCTTTGATTCCTACTATCTGAGGAGTAAAAGTGGGACTTGAAATTGGAGCCTGGGTAGTGTTATGGATTGAATTGTGTCCCCCGAAAATGTGTGTCAACTTGACTAGGCCATGATTCTCAGTATTGTGTGGTTGTCCATCATTTTGTGATCTGATGTGATTATCCTATGCGTTGTAAATCCTAACAGCTATGATGTTAACGAGGCTGGATTAGACACAGTTACGTTAATGAGGCAGGACTCAATCTACAGGATTAGGTTTTATCATAAGTCAATCTCTTTTGAAATATAAAAGATAGAATCGAGCTGGTTTAGGGAGACCTTTTTTTTTTTCATACCACCAAGAAAGAAGTGTTAGGATCAGAAAACATCCTTTGAACCCAGGGTTCCAGCGTGAGAAGCTCCTAGACCAGGAAAACATTGATGACAAGAACCTTCACGCAGAGCCAACAGGGAGAAAAAGCCTTCCCCTGCAGCTGGCAGCCTGAATTTGGACTTCTAGCCTTCTAGACTGCAAGTGAATAACTTTCTGCTTGTTAAAGCCATCCGCTTGTGGTATTTCCGTTAGAGCAGCACTAGGTGACTATGACAGGCAGGAACCCCAAAGCTGGCTTAGCAGATGTTCTCACTGGTTGATTAAGAACAATTCCTAAAAAGCTTCTAGCTTGGTTGAAGACTTTTGTAAAACTTACCGTGTCCTGAAGTTTAGATGTGAAATTGATAAAATTTGTGTTTCTTAATTGTAAAGAAAAAAAAATGGAAGAGTAGCTTTATAGTTCTTACCATAACATTTCTGCAACAAGAGATCGACCACTGTATAAACATTACCATATTTGTGACTTGGGTGGAAAGATCTTGCATTAGATCACATTCTAAAGGACTGCCAGTTTCCACTGAGCCATTCACCATTTGCATCTTCATCTAATACTTCTGGCCATTAGCCTTTTAGCCAGAGAGGAACACGCCGTCCTTGCATGTACTTTGTAGGTGCCAAAATAATCTTGGTGCTGAGTTCCAGACTTCAAAGGATGTCGCTGAAGTAGAGTTAGCTGTGTAATCCTAACGTTTCTCGCCATTGCCTTGTTCAGATACTTCCCTGTGAATGTACATTGCGGTTATTTGATTTCAGCCGCACTTCTGGGGAGTATTTCAGTGCTGAGTGTCTCAGCACTGGGAAAGCTAAGCAGTCTTCTAGGCATGCAGAATGATTTTAAATTGAATTACTCTTGCCTGCTGGTTCCCTGATCTGTGTTTTTCAGAAAGCAGCTCCAAGTTCTTTTTAATAAAAATTTTCTTAAGTATTTTCCTCATATTTTAATATAATATTTAGAACCTGCAGCAATTTTTTTAGCTTGTGGGCATTGGATGTAGGGTGAGTAGTCACCACTATGAATTAATGTACCTCAAACCAAATTATTGTAATATTGACATTTGAATTTTGTGGTGAGTTTCTAAAAAGTTGAATGTGCCTTTTTATTTGATTATCTCACGTATTTCTGAGTGTTTTGCAAGACTTTTTATAAATGATGATCTAAAACACCTTTCTGGATTCAGGACAGTATACTTTTGTAAGCTCCTGGAGGGTGAAGATGCTGTCCTTTTAAATTGAACCAGCACCTTCTATACCAACAAAGTACTTAATATCAGTTTTCTGCATGATGATTAGAATAAAAAATTATTAGATGAAAAATAATTAAAAAAGTGATACTTGAAAAATGTTAGCAGTATGCATTTTTTAAGGATAGACTGGCTACTTATGGACGTTATCTAAAAAGGGATTTATTTTACTTGCTTAATTTTCAATTTGAAACACATATGCTAAATGGAGTGACCACCTATTCTCTTCAGTAGTTACCAAACTTTCTCTTCTGTCCTACTCAAGCTTTTATCTTTTCCCTGTAACTTTTAGCTTTCTTCTTCCTTTAGATAGAAAACTAGATAGCGTTTCTGAAATCATATATCCTCAAAGTGCAGTTAAATTTCTATAATGGATAACAGCAATGGAAAAAGCTATCACAAATCTCAGTGGGGAAAAAGAAAAATTAAGAGGAACCAAAGTTTCAGTTTATATCCCTCCCTAAAGTTTAAATACGTTGGTCTTCACAAGGAATTTGAAGTAAAACCAATCTGAGAGTGAAAGGTGAGATGTTATTTCTTCCAGGTAGAAAGCCTCTTAGATGACAACGGGAAGAGGGCGTAAAGTTTTCATGTTGCATATAGTGTATAATCTATCTTCTAGAAAGAGCATACTCCTTCAGGGACCAGGTTAAGCTGCAAAAAGAGGAAAGAGATGAAAGGAAGGTTCTACATTCTGTCAACAGAATGAGGGAAAGCTGGCAGGGAAGTGACTTTTCAAATAGATTAGCCATGGTACTTCTTGAAGTCCTCAATTATTTTTAACTTTATTTAAAAAAAAAGCCCATGGCAAGGCACTGAAGTGAAATGAATCGGAGTATTCTCAGGTGATTTGACATTGAGTGTCTGTAGCCTTCCTGGGAGCCTTGTCCCAATGAGGCAGGGCTGTACACACTGTTACTGTTCAGTGAGAAATGAATAGCACAGCGACTTCCTAGGAGAGCAGGGGGGAAACAGAGGAGCCATGAATTGTATCCTCAGGAATGCCTTTCCATCAGGAACCTGAGAAGCCCTTAGAGCCAACTTGCTGTTGCTGATACGACCTAGGGATCTCCATCAACTATGCTTATCTGTGCCATGAGGAAGAAATATTTCATGACCTGGACTTTCCTGCTAAGGGTATTCATGTTCCTGTTACTTGGGACTGGGAAGGTGGCCAGAAACGCAATTGTTCCTCTTCAACATGCCCTCATCAGCCTAGATCCTAATGGATTCCCTGGTGACTGTATCTGTCTTACAAACAAGAAACTCTTGTTGCAAATCAGCTCTAAGTTCTGAATTCATTTCTGAGGAGTACGCGTTTTCACTACTAGAAAGTATATTTTTGCTAAAGAATTTTCCTGGATGAATATTTAATTGTACTTATAAATTCTTTGTGATTTTTTTTTTTTTTAAGCATCGTTATACAACATGATCGTTGAAGTTAGAGCTGTGTTGAAGTAATTTGAGTGGGCCACTGAACGTCAAACCAAATCTAAAAATAAAACAAAACACAGGAAGAGTGGATGGCTCAATGATGGTAATGCATTTTTTTGTCTTAGAAGGTGGACCAGAAATTTTCTGGAATCAATTCTTGTCTCTGCTGTATTAGCTACAGGCTGACTTTATTTGGGTGCCCAGCCAAGTTTTTTTCTGCATCAAATTTAAGTACTGACTTTATGATGTGTGTTTTGGGAATACATTAGATTAATTTTATGCAATTAAGCGAGTACTTTGTCTTACGAACTTTGGACATGTTATCAGGAGGGACTAGTCCCTGGAGAAGGACATCACACTTGGTAAAGTAGAGGGTCAGCAAAAAAAAAAAAAAAAGGAAGATTCTCAATGGGATGGATTGACACAGTGGCTGCAACAATTGGCTCAAACATAGCAATGATTGTGAGGATGGTGCAGACTGGGCAGAGTTTCATTCTGTTGCACATAGGATTGCTATGAATCGGAACCAACTAGACAGCGCCTAAGAACAGCAACAGGCAAATAAACTGGCTGGAGATATAAAAACAGGTACTATGTAATAGTTAAATACAAAAGTTTTAAAATTATCTTCCAGTTTGGATTTCCTTGTTATGGAGTTAGCTTGGGTAATCAAAAAGTGCTATTATCATTGTCTCCCCGTGGCTTTAGCCTAGAGTGAGTTGATTGACTTCGTTGCTGAAGAAGGAGTTGTTTTAGTCTTCTTTGAAACAGGAGTGGCTTTGTCTCACATCCAGCATTGCCAAGCAGGGAAAGATGAGAATTGGGCAGAATCCCATAGGATTTTTTTTTTTTTTAAATATGGATCTTTAAGATATCAAGATACATTCTTATTAAGAAGGCATAGCCAGAGAAAATATCATTTGGGTAAGCCATCTTCTTATTTAAAAAATCACACTTTAATTTTGAATAGGAACACAGTGTTGTTAATATTAATAAGGGGCATTGGTGGAAGTGAAGAAATGGCAGTAATAGTGATAGTAAGGGGTTAAATAAAAATCTCCAGATATCTTAACACAATCATTGAGTCTTGTGCAATATCTCATTTATCACATCACTCCCAGGCTGAAGAATTTATTTGTCACAGAGCTGGGTGTAGAGGACTCATTACTTATCTTCTAAACTGGAACAAATGCTGTCTTCTGTGTATCAGTTACTTACCAGTTTTTATGAAACCATATCTCCATGTTGTCATATCTTTGCCAGGGAATGGCATTAGTAGTCAGTGCATCTCTGGGTCCATCCTTTGAATAAGATTAGGGTGCCACGTAGAGGGGGAAGGGTGAGGGGCCTCAAAATGCTTTGTTGAATGGTCCTTCATGTGAACATCATGTAAGTCACAGAGGGCCCTGTGACTCTCTAAGTGGGCAACCCATTTGTCTAACCTACTCAAACAAACAAAAAACCTTATATGGTTGCTGTTGCGTCGATTCTGACTCATAGCGGCCCTATAGTACAGAGTAGAACTGCCCCCTAGGGTTTTCAAGGACTGGTGGTAGATTCGAACTGCGGACCCTTTGGTTAGCAGCCGAGCTCTTAACTACTGCACCACCAGAGTCCCTGCATATGTTGAAATTGTTCCTACAAACTCTATCCCATTGCGATCAAGTCAATTCCGAATCATAGCGACCCTATAGGACAAAGTGGAACTGCCCTATAGGGTCACCAAGACTGTAATCTTTATGGACGCAGATTGCCAGCCACATCTTTCTCCCAAAGAGTGTCTGGTGTATTCGAACCGGTGACTTTTTGGTTAACAGCTAAGCACTTAACCACTGTATCACCAGGGCTTTTTATGAACTCTGTACCCCTGATTATTTCAAGAAGCTGTAAGCTTTTCGAACAATTAAACAAAGGTTTAATTTTAACTTATTAAGAACAATTGTTTTCAAAGTTAATACAAGGCATTGTGGCGATTTGAGGAGAGTGTGTGGTGAAATAAAAATACCAACAAGATGCTACAGCCGCAGGAAGCTGGAGAAGCACCACCCATGGAGATGTGAAGAGTGCCCTTGAATAGTCTATCCCCATGAACTCCTCAAAGACAGAACCGGCTTTACCTATGTTGCTAGGCTTTCAGGTTGGCGTGTGATCTTAAATAACTCGCTTCCCTTTTTAGTGCTGTCTTCTTGTTCTAATGGGATCAGTCTTTTCATTCTTTCAATTTACAGAAAAAATGCAATTCTCTGTGATGCATACAAATGTATTTGTGAATAGATTTTAATGGCATCCTTGCTGTGGGTCATCCAAATTTGAGATGAGGGAACACAAGCAAACCAAAAAGGTCAGTAGTTCGAATCCACCAGCTGCTCCTTGGAAACCCTATGGGGCGGTTCTACTCTATCCTATAGGATCCCTATGAGTCAGAATCAACTTAAGGACAATGGGTTTGGTTTTTTTTCTTTGTAAGCAAACATCCGTTGAGCACTGCTTATATATATATACATGACATATATATATGACATATATATATATGACATATATATGAGCTTAGTATTGTCTGCTAAAGTTGAGCCAAAAAAAGTAAAGTTGAACCAGCTATTGAGTTTTTACCTTACAACTTTAGTCTCTAAGTTAAAGGCTGCTTTTTTTTTTTTTTAGTGTATTTTGAAGTCCCTGGGTAGTGCAAATGGTTAAGCACTGAGCTACTAACTGAAGGTCGATGGTTTGAATCCACGCAGAGATGCATTGAAAAAAAAGCCTGGCTATCTACTTTTGAAGGATTACAGCCATTAAAAACCACATGGAGCACAGTTGTATTCTGACACCCATAGGGTCGCCATGAGTTGGAGTCAACTCGATGGCAACTGGTTTGATTCTTCGTAGTGTATTTTAACTATTTAGTTTGAAGTTTAGTTTGGAAATGTTTTTTAAAGAATGCTTAAATTTCAGGAATTTGAATCTTAGATTGAGCCTATCTCTTTTTGGAATTAAGTTTATTTTTCACAGAATCTACAATTGTGGTTCTATGAAAAAAAAAAAAAGCCACCTGAAAGTATATTGTTAGTCCATTTAGATAGTCTCAGGAGAATGTAAGTGTAAATGTACCAAACACGTGGATTACATTTTCTTCAAGTTGTACTGTTTTCACACATTAACAAAATAGCAGTTTGGAAGAGGGAATAAAAGAGAAATGTTTGATGTGTATGCAGACTTCCGTCGGTAAAAGATGACCTAAGATGTTAAGCTGCCACCCTGACTTGCCCAGATTTCTTGTCCTTATAGAGATCAGCCTGTTTGGTTGTCACTTCCTCAGTGGCCCCATTCTGTGTGGGAAAATTTCCTCTTGCTGACTTAGGGCTGGATTTTGCTTTAAAGTTAGAGCTTGACTTCCCTCCAGCAATGTTAATTAAACCGCAAATAATGTTGCGTTGGTATAAGAAAGTTAGGATAATGTTGTTTTCCATGTAAGTGGTTGATACTATGGCCAGATCAAGAGTTTAAAAGGAATTTGCTAACTTCTATGTTGTGGAACTCAATGTACCAAAGGACTCAAACACACCAATAATCATGAAGATGGTACAGGACTAGGCAACATTTCATCCTGTTGTACATAACCAACTAACAACAACAGCATGTGGTCTTTATGATGTACATACAAGGCGAGGCAGGGTGGAGGCTCCACCACAGAGACCTCAGCTCAATACCTGGTTCTGCAACCTGTAGTTGGAGGTAATAACCTGCCTAATCTAAGTGGCATCTTTATTCTCTGTAGTGTGGAGAACAAACAGTGGGGCTTATAATAATTAAACAGTAATACATGTCAAGTGCCCAGCACATAGGAGTGCATGGAAGCACATCATGGATCAGTAAATCAATTTTAAAGGGTTGCTGTTGTTGTTATCTAGTTGGCTCTGGATTCACGGCTACCCCATGCACACTGAGGGGTTTTCACAAGCTAATTTTTTGAAGTAGATTGCCAGGCCTTTCTTAATAGTCTTTTTTAGTCTAGACACTCCTCTGAAACTTGTTCAGCATCACAGCAACACACAGGCCTCCACTGACAGATGGGTGGTGACTGCACAGGAGGCGCATTGGGCAGGAATCCAAGCCAGATCTCCCGTACGGAAGGTGAGAATTCTACCACTGAGCCACCAATGACCCTTCATGGTAGATAATCAGCACTCTCTTAACAGCATCTACAGTAGCAAAGACTCGTGGAAAAATAAAACTACCCATTTTATTCTAGCTATTTTTCAAACATTAAGAATGGTCATCATGTATGTTTTCTTTAAGAAACACACTAAAACAAACCGTTCTTTTGTTTAATAAGTGTTTATCTAGTACCTACTCTGTGCCAAGTGCTGGGTAACAAAGAGCTCAGTTTAGTGAAGCATGTGACAATGACCAGTCAGGTGAAATGCTGTGGACACAGAGAAACCCTGTGACTGCTGCTGCCACAAGTGTGTGCCAGGCCCCACCTGTGCAGAGTAGAACTGCACTCCATAGATATTCATGGCTCTGACCTTTTGGAAGCAGACCACCAGGCCTGTCTTTCCAGGTGCCTCTGGGTGGGTTAGAACTGTCAACCTCATGGTTAGTAGCTGAGTGCTTAACCATTTGCATCACCCAGGGATTCCAACAGTCTGTTTAACTGTTGCTGAGTCAATTCTGACACAGAGTGACCCTATAAGACAAAGTAGAACTGCCCCATAGGATTTTCAAGGAGTGGCTGGTGGACTTGAACTGCCAACCTTTTGGTTAGCAGCAGAACTTTTAACCACTGCGCCACCAAGTTAAAGAAGGGTCACAATACAGTGCAGCATTTCTCAAAATGAACTCTGAAGAACCTCACAATTCCCTGAAGTGCTAATAATTGTCTCACTAAGAAACAGCCCTGTAGTCAAATAATTTTGAGAAACACTGCGTTAAACAAAGTTCACTGAACTTCCTTTACCTCCACATTTCTCAGAACTTTTAATATTGAAAAATGTGTTCGAGTCTCTAAGAAGGAAATACCAATGTCGTGTTTCAGGGCTCGTATTACGATCTTGTGGAAGAGCGTTTTGTGGGACATCTCACTGGGAAACATGTATACCTTGGGGCCACTTGGAACAAGTTGTAATGGTCGGTTCTTAGATAAATTGGCTGGTTTACACTAACAAATTTGTTGTTAGCTGCCATGGATTCAGCCCCTGACTGAGAGGATGGAAATGCTGCCTGGTCCTGACCAGCCCCATGACTGGTTACCATTGTGATCCATAGGGTTTTCCCCAGCTTATTTTTGCAAGTAGGTCACCAGGCAGGAAGATAAATGAGAAAACTGACCTTCCTCTGAGGGTAAGGATTTTCCCTTGGTTTTTACCTCAGAAGACCAAGAGTCCTGAAGAATATTGGAAGGGGGCTCTTTCTTCTCTGAGGGATGAGCGTCCATGAACACCAGGCAGGAGAGGGTCAGACAGAACCACAGCCTGAGGATGCAAGGGAAGCTGAGAGGTCCTGATGAGGGGTGTAGGGGTGCTTTCACTCTTAGCAGACTAGGTCTCCGGCCCAGTGAGAGCCCTATTTTACAATAAAAGTCATTAATAATGGAAATGGGTCGAGGGTAACACTGAAGTGCAAATAGAAATAGCTCACACTGTGATGCTCTTGCCCTAGAAGCAAAGACTATCGTGGGACCTAAAGAAATCACTTAAGAAGAAAACATTTTCTATTCCTTGAACCTCAGAAGAGCTGCACTAGGAGAATTCTGCACAGTTTTTTTGTACCCTAGCTCAGAAAATGGAGTTGATTAAGTAAAAGAAAAAAAAAAAAAAGTGACAAAGATGATGAGGTGATTAAAGGGTAGGATTTAAGCAGCAAGATGCGGAGAATTTAAGATGTATGACTGAGTAGTGATGACAGTGGGGTATATGATAAAATAGCTGTCTGTAAATACCCAATTAATGGCTTAATGTGGCGAATGAGAAAAAACAGGCTTTAACCATCAGAAGGAAACTTGAGGTATATAAGAGAAGTGGACTTTGACAGTAAAGGTGACTACCACCATACAGGAAGTCAGTTCTCTGGATGAAGATTCACGATGATACTTTTCTTTTTTTTTCTTTACAACATCCTGGTGTCAACACACTGTTTTTATTTTATTTTATTTTTTTACAAGGATGTATAATTTTTCGTGTTTTTTAGCAGCAGAAACTAAAGAATAGAGAAAAATGTTTTTCATTTGCTACAGGGTATTGCGGGCTGATGACAAAACTTAGTGTTGCTTCAAGCCTCTAGGCTTGTTTTTCCTTAAACTGAATTATATCAGTAGCCTTGGTGGTAAGAATCATAGGAAATCTTTACGTTGTGTTACAACGTGTGTAGAATTACAGCTTGTATGTAAAGCATGATAAGAACAATGACTATGGAAATCACTGGATAAAAATAGTTAACACATCATGAGCTTGATTATGCAGTAGGTGCTCTGCACCTATAATATCTAATTATTATATTAATACTCTGATGAAAACATTGATATCCCCATTTTACAGATGAGCAAACTGAGCCTCAGAGAAATTAAATAACCTGCCCAAAGTCACATAACTATTAAATTGCAGAGTCGGAATTTGCATTCACATCTGAGTTACTCAAAAATCTATGTCCTTTTATTGTGATGCTATGCTGCCTCCTGAAGGCATTTTTGATCACTTCTATAAACTTTAGACCAATGGCTTAGTATATACGAAGCACTCCTGAGAGTGAAATGGCTTGCTTCTGTTTGATAGTGGGTGGTCAGTAAGAGTGTTACCCACACTTAACTCAAATAATCACATTGGTGCAGCTTAGGCCAACAGTTTGCCCAAGGGTGTGCAGGGAATGAAATCGGCAAGGCTAGCAGAAAGCACTCTTGGCGCCAACTCCCTGAACGGTCATGGCTGGTACATGGAGGAGCACTGCCAGATCTCAAAACAGCATCCAGATTTGATTATAGCTTCTCTTTGTGGTCTTTGAAGCTTTTTGTTATTTCTTCCCTTGCCTCATGAAGTTGAGATCTATTTTCACATAAACAGAAATGATTCCTCCTTTCTGAGCACTTCATTGTTGGTGGCATTGTGGAATGTCCCAGGAAGGGAGGAACAGGGCCAGTTATGAAGGAGAAATTACTCTTCGGCTTGCATGTTTATGTGAAAATGCCAAAGCCGCCAGCTGTTACAACAGCAGGCCGAGGGTAGAGCCCTTTTTTCCCAACTGTCCTACAGCGTACATACAGCAGGGGGAGATAATTCCAGCAGACCTGATCAGACGATCGAATGTTCCCCACAGAGTGTCATCCTACATTTAGGAGTTTTACGGAAAATTTAGGAAATGTATACTTCAGTATATTTTTTATTTCAGCAAGGAGTTACCAAATTACAAGCTAGGAAGTGACAAATTCCAACCATTCTCTATTAAATAACTTACCTTAGCTTACCATTGAGGAGTGTTTTCCTTGAATAGAGAGAATATAGAATATAGATTGAAAAAAAATTAATTTCACATTCCTATTTATGAGACATTTGAGACAAACAGCCCATCAGTGTTACCGTTACCTCATTCACCTTTTTTAGCCATCAAGACTGACTGCTTATGTCTTTTACATTCATGGAACACATTTCAAATCTGAGGAGTTTAGTTCCATAGCAGGACCCTAGCAGAGATGATAAATGTCATCATCCTTGGCTATCTTTATAATGCTTTCTTCTTGTCTTAAAAAAAAAAAAAAAAAAAAAATGAAGTATATTAGCACTGATGGAAAAACCAGATCTGACAGGAAGGTAAAAAAAAAAAAAAAAATTGCTTAAAGAACTCTTCTGGATCTTAATCATTCAACAGAGTAGGGTAGAACAGACTCTGAAAAAAAAAAAAACCTCTTCTCCATCAGCATCCTGAGAGTTTATATTCTAAAATGTAGCTTAAATGGAGCTTTTTTTTTATTGTATTGAACGGGTTAAGGTGTCTTCCCAATCAACACTCCCAGTAGCAGTAACCCCAATCTTATTTCCTCTAAGCCAACTTGTGTCCAAGGTAAGCTGACACTTTGCTAGACAAGAGCAAGATTACACCTGGACTCATGCCCAGCTCTTCAAAACAGGCCACAGGTTGGCGCAGCATGCTCATTCTGAGGAGAGACCTTCTCCCACGTGATACTGAAGGCTCATATCTCTCTATTATTCCCACTTTCAAGGTTCTTTGTGCTCATGGTAACTCAAGCTATAATCAAAATAATACCATGGTGTTTCTTAATCTCCTTGGCCCATGTATAGCAATAGGGTCTCAAGGTTCACAGAAAGTGTAGGTGATAGCCCCCTCCATATTTAACAGTTTTCAGTAGTTAACTTCCCGTCATTCGTAGGGAATTATAGAAAATTTTCTTTCTATTTATTTTTATAAATCTTTAATTGTGAAAATTTCCAGTAAGACCAATAAAAAGAACTGCCTTTTAAGCACATCTCGTCTTGAGTCAGATTAAAACTACAGAAACTCCGATGCAGAGGTTGCCTTTCAGGTTGAAATACCAAGGTATTTTCTTTGGAACTGGACTCTTTTCATTAAAAAGTAAGCAAACAAGCAAACAAAAACTTTGCATACTATGAACAATTGCACACCAACAAATTAAATCATGACAAATTAGATAACAGATGTTATGCATTGAATTGTGTCCCCAAAAATATCTGTTATAAATCCTAACTCGGATAACTGTGATTATAGTCCCATTTGGGAACGGCTTTTCTTTGTTATGTTAATGAGGCAGTATTAGTGTGTACTGTGTCTTGAGTTGACCTTTTGAGATATAAAAGAAGAAGATTAAAAGGAGCAGAGATGGAGGAAGATAGATGCCATGTCACATGAAAATCACCAAGGAGCCAAGGAATAAAAGCTGAAGAGACAAGAACCTTCCCCTAGAGCCAACAGAGAGAGCCAGTACCCTGATTTCAGACTTCTAGCCTCCTACACTGTGAGAAAATAAATTTCTCTTGCTTAAAGCCACCCACTTGTGGTATTTCTGTTATAGTAGCACTAGATAACTAAAACAACAGATAAAATGGAAAAATTCCTATAAACACACAAAATACCTAACCTGACTCAAGTATAAAAAGAAAATCTCAAAAGAACAATAAGAAGTAAAGAAACTGGATCAGTAATACAAAAATCTCCCAACAAGAAAAGTCCAGGATAATGGCATCACTGGTGAATTCTACCAAACATTTAAGCTCTTCAAAAAAATAGAAGGGGAGAGAATACTTTCTAACTCATTCTATAAAGCTAGCTTTACCCTGGTATCAGAGCTAGATAAAAGACACCACATGAAAAGAAAATTACAAGCTGATATTCGTTATGAATAAAGATGAAAAAAAATCCTCAACAAAGCACTAGCAAACTTAATTCAACAGCATACTAAAAGGATTTTACACCATGACCAAGTGGGATTTATCCCAGGAATGCAAGGGTGGTTCAACACAAGAAAAATAAATCAATATAATACATACACCACATTAATAGAACATAGGAAAAAAAATGATTATCCCAATTTGTGCAGAAAAAAGCATTTGACAAAATCCATCAACCTTTCAGGATAAAAATACAAAGAAAAGTACACATAGAAGGGAACTTTCTAACATGATAAATGGCATTTATGAAAAACCCACAGCTAAAATCACACTCAATGGTGAGAGACTGAAAGCTTTCCCACTAAGACACAAGACAAAGCTACCCACTTTCACTACTGCTATTTAGCATTATTCATAAGGTTTTCACTGGCTAATTCTCTTCAGAAGCAGACTACTGAGTTCTTCTTGTAGTTTGCCATACTGTGGGGGCTTGCATGTTTCTGTGATGCTGGAAGCTATGCCACTGGCATTCAGATACCAGCAGGGTCACCCAAGGAGGACAGGTTTCAGTCGAGCTTCCAGACTAGGACAGACTAGGAAGAAGGACCCGGCAGTGTACTTCTGAAAAGAATTTTCCAGGGAAAACCTTATGAATAGCAATGGAACATTGTCTAATATAGTGCTGGAAGATGAGCCCCCCAAGTTGGAAGGCACTCAAAAGATGACTGGGGAATAGGTGCCTCCTCAAAGTACAGTCGACCTTAATGATGTGAATGGAATAAAGCTTTTGGGGCCTTCATTTGCTGATGTGGCACAACTCAAAATGAGAAGAAACAGCTGCAAACATCCATTAATAATCAGAACCTGGAATGTACGAAATATGAATCTAGGAAAATTAGAAATCATCAAAAATGAAATGGAACGCATAAACCTTGATATCCTAGGCATTAGTGAGCTCAAATGGACTGGTATTGGCCATTTTGAATCAGACAATCATATAGTGTACTAAGCTGGGAATGACAGCTTGAAGAGGAATGGTGTTGCATTCATTGTCAAAAAGAACATTTCAAGATCTATCCTGGAGTACAATGCTGTTAGTGATAGGATAATATCCATATGCCTACAAGGAAGACAAGTGAATAGGATTATTCAAATTTACGCACAACGCACTAAGGTAAAAGATGAAGAAATTGAAGATTTTTATCAGCTGCTGCAGTCTGAAATTGGTCAAACATGCAATCAGGATGCATTGATAATTACTGGTGATTGGAATACGAAGGTTGGAAACAAAGAAGAAGGATCAGTAGCTGGAAAATATGGCCTTGGTGCTAGAAAAAATGCCAGAGATCAAATGATAGACTTTTGCAAGACCAACAACTTCTTCATTGCAAATACCTTCTTTCACCAACATAGACAGCGACTATACACATGAACCTCACCGGATGGAACACAGAAAAATCAAATTGACTACATCTCTGGAAAGAGACCATGGACAAGCTCAATATCATCAGTCAGAACAAGGCCAGGGGCCGACTGTGGAATGGACCATCAATTACTCATATGCAAGTTCAAGCTAAAACTGAAGAAAATCAGAGCAAGTCTACGAGAGCCAGAATACGACCTGGAGTATATCCCACCTGAATTTAGAGACCATCTCAAAAATAGATTTGACGCATTGAACACTAGTGACTGAAGACCAGATGAGTTGTGGAATTACATCAAGAACATCATACATGAAGAAAGTGAGACGAAGAGGTATAACAACTCCATAACTCAAAATAAAAACCAAGAAAAACATAACGACTCAGCGAACATAAATTCAACTACAATGAAAATGAGGAACACAGATTTACAAAGAAAAACGTCTCAGCACAAAAAAGTAAGTGGAAAAATGAAATTGTCAACAATGCACACAAAAAGGCATCAATATGACAGCACTAAACACATACTTATCTATAATTACGCTGAATATAAATGGACTAAATGCACCAATAAAGAGACAGAGAGTATCAGACTGGATAAAGAAACACGATCCATCTATATGCTGCCTACAAGAGACACACCTTAGACTTAGAGACACAAACAAACTAAAACTCAAAGGATTGAAAAAAATATATCAAGCAAACAACAATCAAAAAAGAGCAGGAGTAGCAATATTAATTTCTGAAAAAATAGACTTTAAAGTTAAATCCACCACAAAGGATAAAGAAGGACACTACATAATGATTAAAGGGACAATAGACCAGGAAGATATAACCATATTAAATATTTATGCGCCCAATGACAGGGCTGCAAGATACATAAAACAAACTTTAACAGAACTGAAAAGTGAGATAGACACCTCCACAATTATAGTAGGAGACTTCAACAGACCACTTTCAGAGAAGGACAGGACTTCCAGTAAGAAGCTAAATAGAGACACGGAAGACCTAATTGCTACAATCAACCAACTTGACCTCATAGACTTATACAGAACACTCCACCCAACAACTGCAAAGTATACTTTTTTTTTTCTAGTGCACATGGAACATTCTCTAGAACAGACCACATATTAGGTCATAAAACAAACCTTTGCAGAATCCAAAACATCGAAATATTACAAAGCATCTTCTCAGACCACAAGGCCATAAAAGTGGAAGTCAATAACAGAAAAATTAGGGAAAAGAAATCAAATACTTGGAAATAGAACAATACCCTGCTCAAAAAACACTGGGTTATAGAAGACATTAAGGAGGGAATAAAGAAATTCATAGAATGCAACGAGAATGAAAACACTTCCTATCAAAACCTCTGGGACACAGCAAAAGCAGTGCTCAGAGGTCAATTTATATGTGTAAATGCACACATACATAAAGAAGAAAGAGCCAAAATCAGAGAACTGTCCCTACAACTTGAACAGATAGAAAGCGAGCAACAAAAGAATCCATCAGGCTCCAGAAGAAAACAAATAATAAAAATTAGAGCTGAACTAAATGAATTAGAGAACAGAAAAACAATTGAAAGAATGAACAAAGCCAAAAGCTGCCTCTTTGAAAAAATTAACAAAATTGATACACCATTGGCCAGACTAACTAAAGAAATACAGGAAAGGAAACAAATAACCCAAATAAGAAACGAGATGGGCCATATCACAACAGACCCAACTGAAATTAAAAGAATCATATCAGATTATGACGAAAAATTATACTCTAACAAATTTACAAACCTAGAAGAAATGGATGAATTCCTAGAAAAACACTACCTACCTAAACTAACACAATCAGAAGTAGAACAACTAAATAGACCCATAACCAAAAAAGAGATTGAAAAGGTAATCAAAAAACTCCCAACAAAAAAAAGCCCTGGCCCAGACGGCTTCACTGCAGAGTTCTACCAAACTTTCAGAGAAGAGTTAACACCACTACTGCTAAAGGTATTTCAAAGCATAGAAAACGATGGAATACTACCTAACTCATTCTATGAAGCCAGCATATCCCTGATACCAAAACCAGGTAAAGACACCACAAAAAAAGAAAATTACAGACCTATATCCCTCATGAACACAGATGCAAAAATCCTCAACAAAATTCTAGCCAATAGAATTCAACAACGTATCAAAAAAATAATCCACCACGACCAAGTGGGATTTATACCAGGTATGCAAGATTGGTTTAATATTAGAAAAACCATTAATGTAATCCACCGTATAAATAAAACAAAAGACAAAAACCACATGATCTTATCAATTGGTACAGAAAAGGCATTTGACAAAGTCCAACATCCATTCATGATAAAAACTCTCAGCAAAATAGGAATTGAAGGAAAATTCCTCAACATAATAAAGGGCATCTATACAAAGCCAACAGAAAACATCACCCTAAAAGGAGAGAGCCTGAAAGCATTTCCCTTTAGAACGGGAACCAGACACAGATGCCCTTTATCACTGCTCTTATTCGACATTGTGCTAGAGGTGCTAGCCAGAGCAATTAGGCTAGACAAAGAAATAAAGGGCATCCAGATTGGCAAGGAGGAAGTAAAGTTATCTCTATTTGCAGATGACATGATCTTATACACAGAAAATCCTAAGGAATCCTCCAGAAAACTATTGAAACTAATAGAAGAGTTTGGCAGAGTCTTAGGTTATAAGATAAAAAAAAAAACATACAAAAATCACTTGGATTCCTCTACATCAACAAAAAGAACATCGAAGAGGAAATCACCAAATCAATACCATTCACAGTAGCCCCCAAGAAGATAAAATATTTAGGAATAAATCTTACCAAAGATGTAAAAGACCTATACAAAGAAAACTACAAAGTCCTAGTGCAAGAAACTGAAAAGGACCTACATAAGTGGAAAAACATACCTTGCTCATGGACAGGAAGACTTAACATAGTAAAAATGCCTGTTCTACCAAAAGCCATCTATACATACAATGCACTTCTGATCCAAATTCCAATGACATTTTTTAATGTGATGGAGAAACAAATCACCAACTTCATATGGAAGGGAAAGAAGCCTCGGATAAGTAAAGCATTACTGAAAAAGAAGAAGAAAGTGGGAGGCCTCACTCTACCTGGTTTTAGAACATACTATACAGCCACAGTAGTCAAAACAGCCTGGTACTGGTACAACAACAGGCACATAGACCAATGGAACAGAATTGAGAACCCAGAGATAAATCCATCCACATATGAGCAGCTGATATTTGGCAAAGGCCCAGTGTCAGTTAATTGGGGAAAAGATAGTCTTTTTAACAAATGGTGCTGGCATAACTGGATATCCATTTGCAAAAAAATAAACAGGACCCATACCTCACACCATGCACAAAAACTAACTCCAAGTGGATCAAAGACCTAAACATAAAGACTAAAACGATAAAGATCATGGAAGAAAAAATAGGGACAACACTAGGAGCCCTAATACAAGGCATAAACAGGATACAAAACATTACCAAAAATGACGAAGAGAAACCAGATAACTTGGTGCTCCTAAAAATCAAACACCTATGCTCATCTAAAGACTTCACCAAAAGAGTAAAAAGACCACCTACAAATTGGGAAAAATTTTTCAGCTATGACATCTCCGACCAGTGCCTGATCTCTAAAATCTATATGATTCTGTTAAAACTCAACCACAAAAAGACAAACAACCCAATCAAAAAGTGGGCAAAGGATATGAACACGCACTTCACTAAAGAAGATATTCAGGCAGCTAACAGATACATGAGAAAATGCTCTCTATCATCAGCGATTAGAGAAATGCAAATTAAAACAATGATGAGATTCCATCTCACTCCAACAAGGCTGGCATTAATCCAAAAAACACAAAAGAATAAATGTTGGAGAGGCTGGGGAGAGATTGGAACTCTTATACACTGCTGGTGGGAATGTAAAATGGTACAACCACTTTGGAAATCTATCTGGCGTTTTCTTAAAAAGTTAGAAATAGAACTACCATACAACCCAGAAATCCCACTCCTTGGAATATACCCTAGAGAAATAAGAGCCTTTACACGAACAGATATATGCACACCCATGTTTATTGCAGTACTGTTTACAATAGCAAAAAGCTGGAAGCAACCAGGGTGTCCATCAACAGATGAATGGTTAAATAAATTATGATATATTCACACAATGGAATACTACGCATTGATAAAGAACATTGAGGAATCTGCGAAACATTTCATAACATGGAGGAACCTGGAAGGCATTATGCTGAGTGAAATTAGAGGCAAAAGGACGAATATTGTCTAAGACCATTATTATAAGATCTTGAGAAATAGTATAAACTGAGAAGAACACATACTTTTGTGGTTACGAGGTGGGGGAGGGAGGGGGGGAGGGAGGGAGGGTGGGAGAGGGTTATTTACTGATTAGTTAGTAGATAAGAACTACTTTAGGTGAAGGGAAGAACAATACTCAATACATGGAAGGTCAGCTCAAGTGGACTGGACCAAAAGCAAAGAAGTTTCCAGGATAAACTGAATGCTTCGAAGGTCAGCGGAGCAAGGGCAGGGATTTGGGGACTATGGCTTAAGGGGACTTCTAAGTCAATTGGCAAAATAATTCTATTATGAAAATATTCTGCATCCTACTTTGAAATGTGGTGTCTGGGGTCTTAAATGCCAACAAGTGGCCATCTAAGATGCATCAATTGGTTTCAACCCACCTGGATCAAAGCAGAATGAAGAACACCAAGGTCACACGATAATTATAAGCCCAAGAGACAGAAAGGGCCACATGAACCAGAGACTTATATCATCCTGAGACCAGAAGAACTAGATGGTGTCCGGCCACAACTGATGACTGCCCTGACAGGGAGCACAACAGAGAACCCCTGAGGGAGCAGGAGAACAGTGGGATGCAGACACCAAATTCTCATAAAAAGACCAGACTTAATGGTCTGACTGAGACTAGAAGAATCCTGGTGGTCATGATCCCCAAACCTTCTGTTGGCCCAGGACAGGAACCATTCCCGAAGACAACTCATCAGACATGGAAGGGACCGGACGATGGGTTGGAGAGAGATTCTGATGAAGAGTGAACTACTTGTATCAGGCAGACACTTGAGACTGTGATGGCATCTCCTGTCTGGAGGGGAGATAGGAGGGTAGAGAGGGTTAGAAACTGGCAAAACTGTCACGAAAGGAGAGACTGGAAGGAGGGAGCAGGCTGACTCATTAGGGGGAGAGTAAGTGGGAGTATGGAGTAAGGGGTATATAAGCTCTATGTGACAGACTGACTTGATTTGTAAACTTTAACTTAAAGCACAATAAAAATTATATATAAAAAAAAAAGTAGCTACCAAACCCTTTGAACTTAGAACTGAAGCTATTTCTGGATATCCGTTTCAGCCAAATAATATAGATTGGGTTATTTAAAAAAAAAAAAGCCATGAATAATGTGCTCCCTTAAATCATCAAGTATGAGAACAAAGTTACCCAAAAGCAAAGATGAGAAGGCAAGAAGTAGAATGGAACCTAGGTTTATGGAAACAGAACAATCAGAATAGAAATGAGAATGGTGGCACATTAAGAAAATTGCAACCAATGTCACAGAAGAATATGTACAAAATTTTAAAGTGGGAACCTATTTTGCTGTGTAAACTTTAACCTAAAACACAATAAAATATTTAAAAAAAGAAAGTGAGAGGTCATTGAAAAGACAGGAAAGAAAGAAAAGACCAAGATGGATGTCAGAGGAGACTCTGAAACTTGCTCACAAACGTCGAGCAGCTAAACCAGAAGGAAGAAATGATGAAGTAAAAGAACTGAACAGAAGATTTCAAAGGGCGGCCCGAGAATACAAAGTATTATAATGACACGTGCAAAGAACTGGAGATAGAAAACCAAAAGGGAAGAACACATTCGGTGTTTCTCAAGCTGAAAGAACTAAAGAAAAAAAATTCAAGCCTCCAGTTGCAATAGTGAAGCATTCCATGGGGAAAATTTTAAAAGACGCAGAAAGCCTTAAAAGAAGATGGAAGGAATACATAGAGTCATTATACCAAAAAAAATTAGCCAACATTCAACCATTTCAAGAGGTAGCATATGATCAGGAACCAATGGTATTGAAGGAAGAGGTCCAAGCTGCACTGAAGGCATTGGTGAAAAACAAGGCTCCAGGAATTGGTGGAATATCAATTGAGATGTTTCAACAAAGAGGAGGCAGTGCTGGAGGTGCTCACTCGTCTATGCCAAGAAATATGGAAGACAGCTTCCTGGCCAACTGACTGGAAGAGATCCGTATTTATGCCTATTCCCAAGAAAGGTGATCCAACCGAAAGCAGAAATTATAGAACAATATCGTTAATATCACACGCAAGTAAAATTTTCTGAAGATCATTCAAAAATGGCTGCAGCAGTATATCCACCTGGAACTGCCAGAAATTCAGGCTTGCTTCAGAAGAGGATGTGGAACCAGGGATATCATTGCTGATGTCAGATGGATCGTGGCTGAAAGCAGAGAATACCAGAAGGACATTTACCTGTGTTTTATTGACTACACAAAGGCATTTGACTGTATGGATGACAACAATTTATGGATAATATTGTGAAGAATGGGAATTCCAGAACACTTAATTGTGCTCAGGTAGAATCTTTGCATTGATCAAGAGGCAGTTGTTTGGATGGAACAAGGTGAAACTGAGTGGTTTAAAGTTAGGAAAGGTGGGCGTCAGGGTTGCATTCTTTCACCATACCTATTCAATCTGTATGCTGAGCAAATAATCCAAGAAGCTGGACTATATGAAGAAGAAGAAGAACAGGGCATCAGGATTGGAGGAAGAGTCATTAACTATCTGCTTTATGCAGATGACACTACCTTGATTGCTGAAAGTGAAAAGGACTTGAAACACTTACTAATGAAGATCAAAGACCACAGACTTCTGTATGGATTGCACCTCAACATAAGGAAAACAAAAGTTTTCACAACTGGACCAATAAACAACATCAGAGAAAAGACTGAAGTTGTTAAGGGTTTCATTTTACTTGGATCCACAATCAACACCCACGGAAGCAGCAGTCAAGAAATCAAACGATGCATTGCATTGGGTAAATCTGCTTCTAAGGACATTTTTAAAGTTTTGAAAAGTAAAGATGTCACCTTGAAGACTAAGGTGCGCCTGACCCAAGCCATGGTATTTTCAATCACATCATATGCATGTGAAAGCTGGACAATGAATAAGGAAGACTGAAGAAGAATTGATGCCTTTGAATTTTGGTGTTGGCGAAGGGTATTGAATATACCGTGGACTGCCGAGAGAATGAACAAATCTGTCTTGGAAGAAGTACAACCAGAATGCTCCTTAGAAGCAAGGACAGCGAGACTGAGTTTTACATACTTTGGACGTGTTGTCAGGAGGGATCAGTCCCTGGAGAAGGACATCATGCTTGGTGGAGTACAGGGTCAGCGGAAAAGAGGAAGACCCTCAACGAGGTGGATTGACATTGTGGCTGCAACAGTGAGGTCAAGCATAACAACGAATGTGAGGATGGCTCAGGACTGGGCAGTGTTTTTTTCTGTTGTGCATAGGGTTGCTATGAATCAGAACCTACTCAATGGCACCTGATAACAAAAACAACAATTTAACATTATCCTGGAAGGTCTAGCCAGGGTAATTAGACAAGAAATAGTAAATAAATGACATCTGAATACAGAAGAAGTAAGACTATCTCTAGGTTCAGATGACATGATACTATATATAGAAAATCCCAAATAACCCACGAGAAAGCTTTTAGAGCTAGTAAATGAATTCAGCAAAGTTATAGAGTACAAGATCAACACACAAAATTCCGTTATGTTTCTGTACACTAGCAAAGCACTTTTCAAAAAGGAAATTAAGAACACAGTTCTATTTATGATAACATCTAAATGAGCAGAATACTTAGGAAGAAATTTAACCAAGGAAGTAAAAAGCTTACACACTGAAAACCACAAAATATTACTGAAAGAAATTAAATGAAACCTAAATAAATGGAAATACATCCCATGTTCATGGATTGGAAGGCTTAATATTATTAGGATGTCAATACTACCCAAAGTGATCTTCAGATTTAATGCAATCTGAAATAAAATTTCAATGGCTTTTTTTAAGAATCAGAAAAGTGATCTTCATATGAAATTTCAAGGGGCTGTTGATAGCCAAAACAATCTTGAAGAAGAACAAAGTTAGAGAGCTCACACTTCCCAATCTCCAAACATACTACACAGCTACAGTAATCAAAACAATGTGGTACTGGCATAAACATAGACATACAGACCAATTGAATAGAAGTGAGTCCAGAAATAAACTCCTTTAAAAAAAAAAAAAAATATCTATGGCCAATTAATTTTTTACAAAAGTGTGAAGTCCATTCAATGGGAAAATATATCTCTTCAACATATGGAGCTGAAGAAGCTGAATTTTCACAAGCAAGAGAATGGAATCGGACCCCTACCTCATAGCATATACAAAAATTAACTGGAAATGGATCAATGACTTAAATGTAAGAACAAACGCCATAAAATTCTTAGAAGAAAACACAGGAGTAGAGCTTTGGGACCTAGTTTTTGACAATGAATTCTTAGATATGACACCAAAAGCATGAGCAACAAAAGAAAAAAAAAATAAACTGGACTTAAAAAAAATGCATTAAAGGACGTTTTCAAAGAAGCAAAAAGATAGAGTGGGAGAAAACGTTTGCAAATCATATATCTGATAAAGTTTTAATGTTCAGAATGTATCAAATACCCCTACAACTCAACAACAAAAAGGCAAACAATCCAATTAAAAAATGGACAAAGGAATTGAATAGAATTTTGTCCAAAGAAGAAATACAAATGTCTACTAATCAGGTGAAAAGATGCTCAATAACATTTATTAGGTAAATGATTTTTTTACCTAGTCAAAATCATAATGAGATACCACTTCATACTCACTAGGATGGCAACATTAATGATAATACTAGAAATAACAAATGTTGACAGGGATGTGGAGAATTGGTCTCTAGTACATTGCTGTTGGAAATGTAAAATGGTACAGCCACTGGGTCCTTAAAAAAATTAAATTTATTATTACCGTATGACCCAACAATTCACTCCTGGGTGTATACCCAAAAGATTTGAAAAGCTGGATTCAAAAAGATACTTGTACTCCAGTGGTCATAACAGCATTATTCACAATAGTGAAAAGGTGGAAACATGCCAATTATCCATCAACAGATGAATGGATAAACAAAATGTGGCACGTCCATATGATGGGATTATGATTCAGCCATGAAAAGAAATGAAGTTCTGTGTATGCTACAGCACTTGAAAACATTATGCTAAGGGAAAGAAGCCAGATAAAAAGGACAAATATTATATGATCCCACTTAAATGAGGTATCTAAAATTGGTCAAAGACAGATAGTGGATTAAATGTTATCAGTGGCTGGTGGGAGAGAGAAATGGAGACTTATTTAATGTATACAGAGTTTCTGTTTGGGGTGGCATATTGGTGTCTTATGTCTGTCTTAACAAAACACCTCAAAGTAGATGACTTAAAACGGAAATTTACTGTCTGAGTTCTGGAGACTGGGAGTTGAGATCAGGGTGTCAGCTGTGTTGATTCCTTCTGAAGCGTAAAACCCAAAACCCAAACCCTTTGCCATTGAGTTGATTCTGACTCATGGCAACCCTACAGGACAGAGTAGAACTGCCCCAAAGGGTTTCCAAGGAGTGGCTGGTGGATTCAAACCACCGACCTTTTTAGTTAGCACCCATAGATCTTAACCACTGAGCCATCAGGGCTCCCTTCTGAAGCTTAGAGGGAAAATTTGTTCCCTGTCTCTTTCCTAGCTTCTGGTAGCTCCAGGCATTGTTTGCCTTTGTTATTCTTCGTTTGCAGCTGCAGTCTCACATGGTGCTTTTCCTCTGTCTGTCCGTCTCTATGTATCTTCTCCTCTTTTATAAGGATACCAATCTTACAGGATTAGAACCCACCATACTCCAGCATGAACGAATGTTAACTGGTAATATCTTCAAAGACCCTGTATTCAAACAGGGGCATATTCATGGATGCCAAGGGTTATAACTTTCACATATTTTGGGGGGGATATAACTCAATCCATAACAGGTGGTGAAAAAGGTTTGGAAATAGATAGTGGTGACTGTTGCACAACATTGTCAATCTAATTAACGTCACTGAATTGTACACTTAAGAATTGTTAAAATGACACATTTTCTGTTATATATATTTTACCAAAAAAAAAAAAATCTTTCCACCACACACACACACACACACACACACACACACACACACACACAATATCAATCAATTACATTTTGAAAATGTTTCTTGGGTTCTTTGATTCAGTCATTCCTCAGGTCTCCTGCCCGGGGATCCACACAGCCTGATGAAATATTTTCAAGGGCATGTAATTTTTAAAAAGAAAACAAAAACTGTATATTTCTTCTGGAAAAAAAAAATAATAACCTACCTACTTTTATGCCTTCAAGTCATCTATTTGACTTTAAGGATTTGAACATTCATGGAGCCAAAAGAAAAATTAACTGTTCAGAATCAGAGTTTCCCAAACCAATACAAAAAGCAAATTTAATTTTTAGCATTTAAGTTTCTCTTTCCTTATTTAAGGAGTGTAAGAGGGGTACAAAGAGGATTAAAGGATGAAGTAGAATGGTGTGTAAAGGGGAAAAACTAGAATTAGTGAGAGAAAGAAATGGAGAGGTACTCATATTTGGGCAGTTTCTGAAGTTGTCTAAATCTTTCACTGCAGTGAACCAACACACCTTCTCTCGTACCCAGGGAAATTCTCTAACAACGTGGCCTCTTCCTGTATTTTTCTTGAACATCAAGCATCACTTTCCAAGTTTCCAGCCATATATTTTCTTTGGACCACTCTTCTTTACCCTTATGAAATACTTCACATATATGAAAGGAAATGTCAACATTTAAACTTTTATACAAGGTGGGAACAGGAAAAAGTTCATTTTTGTGCTCTTCTATTTAAATGCAATCTTTAAACACAATGGAACTTGATTAAAAAACAACTTTTTATTCTTGCGTTCCACTATCATATGGTTGAAATTATGACCCCCTCTCCCCAAAAAAAGTGTAGAATACTGGTGCCAATTGTAGTATCATCACAAAATTCAACCACGTATTTTTATATATGGGTATGCCACATATATAATGTCAACAATAACTTACACTTGGGTAATACTTAAAATATTTAATTTTATTCTAAATTCCAGAAAACCCCAATGTCAATTTATTTAATATAAAAGGTAAATATCAATATTAGTGAGAATTGAGCTTTTGAAATAAATATTTTTTCTTACAACACTCTATTAGAATAAAAATAAAGAATTTCTGGATAATTTAAAGCCAATTTCAGGCTTTAGTAGATACACTTGTTTTATACAAGCAGCCCAAGCCTATCCTCTTGGACTATATATATGCAATTTGAGGTATAAGATTGTAAATGTGACACACTTTAAAATGTCATGTCAAATATTTTAAATATTATCCAAATGTAAGTTACCGTTGTATTTTTATGTGGCATTTACTTTGTGCCATGGAAAATTTAGGGATGTTGGACTGAGGCAATGGACTGGATATCGTAGTCTAGGCATAAAACTGGAGTCGACGTTTAAGGAGACCTTATTTTGATGATGATGATTATATAACAGCAGTATCTCTATATCTAATGTAAAAACATTTTGGAAATGTATTGTCTGGCTTATTTCCTGATCAGGTGCTTTTGAAAATGTTCCAATGACTTCAGACTTTTAAGTCTTTCTTTTGCAAAGAAAAAGAATGTCTTCAGTGCAGCTTGGTCTTCCTTCAGTACCATCAGTTCTTGATCACGTGCTACCTCCTCAAACAGTTGAATGTCCCCCAATTCTCTCTAGTACAGTGACTGTGTATTCCTTCTACCCTCTTTAGATACTTCCTATATCAGTCAATATTTTGTCCATAGAATTCTTCAAAATTGCTACTTTATGCTTGAATTATTTCTTTAATTCTTTCAGCTCAAGAAATGCTGAGTGAATTCTTCTTTTTTGGTTTTCTAACTCCAGGTCTTTGCACATTTCATTACAGTATTTTATTTTGTCTTCTCGAGCTGCCCTTTGAAATCTTCTGTTCAGCTCTTTTACTTCGTCATTTCTTCCATTCGCTTTAGCTACTCTATGTTCGAGGGAAAGTTTCAGAACCTCTTTGACATCTATTCTAGTTTTTTCTTTCTTTCCTGTATTTTAATGACCTTTTGTTTTCTTCATGGGTGATGTCCTTGATATCTTCCACGACTTGTCTGGTCTTCGGTCATTAGTGTTCAATTTGTCAAATCTGTTCTTGAGATAGCCTCCAAATTCAGGTGGGATATATCAAGGTAGTATTTTGCCTGTTGTGGATTTCTTTTAATTTTCTTCAACTTCAACTTGCACCTGAGCAATTGATGATCTGTTCTGCAGTTGACCCCTGGCCTTGTTCTGACTGATGATATTGAGCTTTTCCATTATCTCTTTCCACAGATGTAGTCAATTTGATTCTTGTGTTTTCTATCCAGTGAGGTCGTCCACGTATATAGTAGCCTTTTATGTTGTTGTAAAAACGTATTTGCAATGAAGGAGTCGTTGGTCTTGCAAAATTCTATCATGCGATATCTCCGGTGTTGTTTCCATCACCAAGGCCATATTTTCTAACTACCGTTCCTTCTTCTTTTTTTCCAACTTTTGCATTCCAATCACCAGTAATTATCAATGCATCTTGATTGCAAGTTTGATCAATTTCAGGCTGTAGAAGTTGGTAAAAATCTTCAATTTCCTCATTTTTTGCATTAGTGGTTGGTGCTAAATTTGAATAATAGTCATATTAACTAATCTTCCTTTTAGGCATATTGATATTATCCTATCACTGATGACATTGTATTTCAGGATAGATCTTGAAATGTTCTTTTTGACGAGGAATGTGATAACATGCCTCTTCAATTTGTCATTCCCAGCATAGTGGACCAAATGATTGCTTGATTCAAAATGGCATATATATATATGCCATATATATAGTAAGTCCCCAGGTTATGAATGTCTGACTTGCGGACAACTCTTGCCCTTTAAAACCTGATGTGTTGCCGTCAAGTAGATTCTGACTTATAACAACCCTATAAGACAGAGTTTCCAAGGAGCGCCTGGTGGATTTGAACTGCTGACCTTTTGGTTAGCTCTTGCCCTTTAATGTTGTGTAAATTTGCCCTCACTTTGAAACGACTGAACCAACCCCTACTACCAACAAACTCTTCATCACAATCACCTTCACTCGCTGCAGGTACAGCTTTTAAATCATTGAAAAGGCTTCAAGCCCTTTCTTGCAATAAGTTAAGGCTAAATAATAACCGTATGTACCTGTTCCAACTCATCATCTACAAATTCGACTTAAAAGACATACTTAATGATGGATATCATTTGTAACCCGGGGACTGCCTATATATGTATAAAAACAAAAAACTAAATTCATTGCCATCAAATTGATTCTGACTCATAGTGACCCTGTATGTATATATCTATATGTTTATATATATTTATATATGTACATGTATACCCAAAACCCAGTGCAGTCAAGTATACATACATATATATATACACACACACACACATAGAGAGAGAGGGAGAGAGAGAGAGAAATGTGATCTATAGGGTTTTCATTGGCTGGTTTTTAGAAGTAGATAGCCAAAATTTTTCTACTGAAGCAAGTATAGCTACCTTACTTCCCTCCCCCAACACTAGTTGTGAACTCTTGGATTGAGCCTGTATTTTAAAAAGTCATTCCTTTCTAATAGAATTGTTTCTCTTTAATTTAAATATGCAGAGTAATGATTTCCATACATTTATAATTAAACCCAAACCTCTTAGCATGACATGCAAGCCTCTTTATGATCAAGCTTGCTACTCTCCCATCTACTTCTCTGAACTCCTGTCATATTGAACTTGTCATTCCCTGAAAGCACCATGCTGTTTTGCCTGTTGTTTTGCATGTGTTGTCTCCTCTTTGGTGAATGTCTTTTGTTTTCTGTTTTCTCTAGCTAACTTCCACTCATTAGTATCAGGATTATTTTTAACTACAACAGAGACCCCAATAACAGTGTCTTAAATAGAGGCTAAATTCTCTTTACCTTAAAGGTCTGGAGATGGCAGTTCAGTGATGGTATGGCATCCGTACCCTGGGATGGCTTTAGGAAATCAGTCTCCTTCTAGCTCACTGTTTGCCATCTCTGGAGTATGGCCCTTGTCTTCATAGTACAAGATGGTATTAAGAGCTCCAGCCATCACACCTGTTTTCTAGAGAGAAGGATGGTGGTAAGCGCAAAGAGGAAAAGAAACAAAAGGCACACACCAGCTATTTTTGGGGGGAAAGTATAAAATTATACCTCTACTCATTTATATTAACCAGTACTTAGTCACTTGGAAAGAGGCTGGGAAATGTAGTTTTTGTTTTGGCAGAGGAGGAGTGGCATTTGCCTTACTAAAAACCAGATGCTCTATTTCTATGGAAGAAAAGATGTTAATGGACAACAAACCGTCTTTGCCACATCATGGGTTAAGACTAAGCTCACACGGTTTCTGTCCTGGGAAGATGTTCCAGGCTTCTTGACTGGGTGAGTTGTCCCTCCCCTGCGCCCCTAAACATCCTGGGAATACCTTACCTCACTGGGTCAAATGTTGGTATGACCTTGTCTGCCTCTCCCACTAGATTGTGAACAACTTGATATAGGATCTGTTTTCATCACTGATTGCCTGGCACAGTAACTACTAAAATTAATTTATATTGAATTAAGATTAGAGTGGATATTTTCATTTAGTGTGCACTGTATTTTATTCTCTTAATTTAATAGAGCATATATGGCATAGTGGTTAAGAGCTATGGCTGCTATCCAAAAGGCTGGCCTGTTTGAATCTACCAGGCGCTCCTTGGAAATCCTGTGGGGCAGTTCTACTCTGTCCTATAGGGTTGTTATGAGTCAGAGTTGACTTAATGGTTTGATTTTTTTTTTTTTTTGGTGTGTACAAATATACAGCAGATGTAGCTGTGTGTGTGTTTATTTTATTGTTAAAATGTTAGGATTCTGCACTTAGCAAGACATACTTAGATTCCCCCCAACACATACATCCATCCCCACTGTTATCTGTAAAGATAGTTTAAGAAAAATATAATCAAGGGAAGTATATGCTAGTTTAATTCTGCATATTAGAATGTAGCAGATTCTATGTGGACCACAATCTGTATCAATGCAACCAAATTGTGCAGATAACTGTAACACAGCAAAGTTATCAAGTGGACTAATAGGCAAATTAAATAATAACAATCTATTGAGTAACGAACTATATAATTTTTTTTTGAGTAGTTTTTTTTTTTATGATACATTGCTTATCATATCAAAATTGACTTGAGGACAACAGGTTTGGTTTTAGATTTTGGTTGATAGTGTATTTTAACAGTGCCATGAGGTTATGAATACTGGAAAGGTAAACACTGTGGTCCAGAGAAATTCAGAAGATTATAGCATTCTTTAAGTTCGAGCAACTAATTTTATACTAGTAGGATAAATTTAAGATTAGATGAGGGAATGAAAGTATAAATATTATTCATATTATTTTCCGCAGGTAGCCCTTCCATTTTTCTTAAGGATAACCTTTGATTATTACTTATTGATTGACTGTCTACTAAATAAATAAAATAAATGAAATGAAACTTGAAAGGAAATATTAAAAAAAATAAACAAAAAACCATGATCCCTGCTCTTAAGCAACTTATTATCTAGGTGGTGTTGTTGTTAGGTGTGGTTGAGTCAATTCAACTCATAGCAACCCTATGTACAATGAATGAAACACTGCCCTGTCTTGCATCATCCTCACAATCGTTTTTTATGTTTGAGCCCATTGTTGTAGCCACTGTGTCCATCTGTTACTGTCTAGTAGGAGAGAGAAATTTCATTAAAAACTGAAACGAGCTACAATGGCTATTAATTGAAATTAACTAAGTGAATGAATGAATAACCAGTAGAATCAGGGAAATCATTTTTTCAGGCTGTACTATGGGGATACCTCTGTCATAACCCTTTCTGCCATCATTCTTTTCGTCTTGAATTGTTAAAACTCATAAAACCTGTTGCTGTTGAGTCAATTCAGACTCATGGCAACCCATGTGTGTCAGAGTAGAACTGTGCTCCCTAGGGTTTTCAATTGCTGGTTTTATTTTCTTGAGAAAGTATGTTGGATTCCATAATAATTTCTTGAAAATAAATCACCAGGCCTTTCTTCTGAGGTGTGTCTGGGTGGATTCAAACCAACAACCTGTCAGTTATTAGCTGAGTATATAACTGTTTGCACCACCCAGGAAACTTCTCTAGAATTGCTGGAGGACTATTAATTAGCACAGGATTTTACACCTCACTTTTTGAAACTAGGATGACCACATGTTGCAGTTTGCTGGGACAGTCCAGTTTACGCCTGTTGTACCAGCATAATTATTAACAGTGCCCGTTTTTTACTGTCCCAGTTAAGAAAGTGAATTAAATGGTCAGCCAACTTGTAGTCTGCTGGTTCATCCTCAGCAGTTTGTACTTTCCCTCACTTCTTTCTCCCACACTTTCCACATTAAAAGCATGTAAGAGTAGGAAAGAGGGTAACTTTTTCTTGAAAGCTGAGTTTCTGGCTTTCCTTCCCATATCCCCATTACCACCTGCTGCAATCCCATAGTGAAGTCTTGCAGACTGTTTCAGGTTCCTGTGGTTTACAGATAAAATCTTTTATTCTTTGGAAAAGAACATGCTTCCGTTAAAACAAATTTTCATGTTTCAGCTCACAGCATTTCTTTAAATTATTATAGAATCCAACAATGGGTATACAAGCTTTCTCAAGTTCAGCAATTTGTTGTACTGCAATTAATTTAGCCTTTGATGTCTAAACAATGTTTTCACCTGAGATAATGCATTGATCCACAGAGGTGAATATACTGTGTAAATGGATACATTGATGGATGGATAGATGATAGATAGATATATAGATAGATAGATGATAGATAGATATATAGATAGATGATAGATAGATAGATAGATGATAGATGGTAGATGATAAATAGATGGTAGATAGATAGATAGACAGACAGACAGACAGAGCTTATCTTTCTAAGTGCTAACCCCTTTGAAATGTTTTCCTCATTTGATGGACTTTTTTATAAAGTGATTTAAAGATCTTCCCGGTTTCTTAAATTAGTATAGATTGAGTATAATGAGATCTTTTCCATTTTTATGATCATTAAGACTGTGAATTATTATTTTCTTTTATAATAAGTGATGTCCTCATATGGGGTTGGTTGTCCTTATTCTATGATTTTTGTGGTTTTGTTTTGTTTTTTTGTTTAGTGAGTCTATTGTATTGTTCTAAGTATATTGCCTCTATTATTCCCTCTTGCTCACTTATGATTTTTCTCTTCTAACCTGCTATGGGCTCAAAAGCAACATCAGTATAGCGTTGTGAATCAGAATTGTGAATACAATCAAGGTGAATTTGCTCTAAATGATTAGCAGCTCTCCTGTGAGAAAAAATTTATGTGATTTTATGACATCATTTTTGGCTGCACAGATACTTTTTTGCTTGCTTTTTGTCTGTTTTCCACGTAATTGAGTTGGTAGAATAGTTGACCTCTAGATAAGTAAAGTGTTTTTGTAATTCCATCTGAAAATTAGTGGAAAATTAAGGTGTACACCCTATGGAGAAAGTGGAGGTCAAGCAATTCATTCCTGAAGCTCTGCAGTCGTAAAGATTCACATACCGGGTTCGGAACTAGTATTAACCAATCAAATTGCTCCCAGAGGAGTGCTCGCTTCCGAGGTCAACTCTTAAAACACTCCACACAACCATTCCAGGCTTCCAAATACTTGCTTGGTGACTGGACAGAGAAACAGGAAATCAGAGTGAAAATGGAGGCTATAAATCTGTTCCGTACAGAAATGTGTTGAATAACTTTTAGTGTGGGCAAACGCACTACAGCAGATTTTAGGATTCCACAATACTGCCTAATTCATTTGGGAAAGTAAATCTTTCTTTTGTTACACTCCTTTCTTTCCCAAGTTTAAGATACAGCAAAATTCTATAAAACATGAGATTATTTCGGTTTTAGAAGGCAGGATTAAAAAACAACTGCTTTAAGGGTCACGGGGAAGATAAGTGATTCTGTATAGTTAACTTATCCAGAGAAAGCCAAAGCATTATTATTGTCATGAGAATGCCTTGAAAAAAGTAGTAGGCAAAACTAAAATATTTCCTCTAATGTACATAAAAGAGAGCTCAGTGGATAAAAAACTTATATACATATCTGTTGCTTTCCCTTTAGGGATTCACGTTAAAATGAACCTTGAGAGGTTTCCAGACACCAGCGTCCTGAAAATTTAATATATGATTTTCTCATTACTTATTGTGAAGATGGAGAGATAGTTTATCCTGTGTATTTTTGCTACGTTTTATTTTTTAGATGCTTACTTAATACCTGCAGGACAAAGACACTTTCTTGCAGGAAAGCAATTCCATTTCCTAACAGAGTCATTTGAATATATTTCTAAAGGCATAAAAAGCCTTATAGGTTTTGACTATATGTTGGCTTTTTCTAAAATTTTCATATTTTCAATTTACCCCAGATATAATTTTTTTTTTTTTTTTTTTTATTGCAACCTCGAACTGTAATGACTAAGGCGTTTTGGCAAAAAACACCAATTTGTCCTAAATATCAAGATCTAGTGAATCTAGGGTTTTGGGCGCCATTAGTGCTCTCCCACTAGTAACATTTAGTTGGCAATAAAAAGGGAAAAAAAGTGAAATAAAATGATTTACATCTTTTTAATTGTGAAACAACAATGACAAAAACCTCTAAATGGGTCAAAATGCTTGTTATTGGAAAAACTGTGTATTTCACAGTGGTGTTTAATACTTATTTTTAGTGACTGCTTACCACACCATGCAATTTCAACCGTGGCATTATTGGGGTATGTTTCTTCACAGAAGGCATAACAACAACAACAAAACAACTTCATTTGAGAGCCGTAAAAGTTGCCTGACCATCCTCGATAGCTTTGAAAGATAAACCTGGTTACTATCAGTAACCACTAATGTAGCTTGTACTAATGTAGCTTGTGGTCTTAACAGCCAGCATATGCTAATAAGCTCTGTTCATAATGAAGGGGGTGTCCTTGGTCCGATTACGTGCTCTGACTTTCAAATAGGTGTATTTTTTTCTGGACTTGGCCACTGACTTATGCATGAGGCCTTTAGCAGAACATAGAGTACCAGTTTCTCTACTGGAAAAGCTAGCATCCAGAAGCATCCTCAGTTAAGGATATTAAGAGGTACACGTATTAATTGACAGTTAATACATACTCAGTGCTTACTCTCTCACACTGTTTTAAGTGCTTTACGTACACGATTCAAAAATATTCTATCGTTCAAAAAACAGAAAACAAACCCATTGCTGTCAAGTCAATTCCAACTCATGTTGACCCTGTGTGTTACAGAGTAGAACTGTGCTCCATAGGGTTTTCTTGGCTGTAATCTTTACGGAATCAGATTGCAAGGCTTTTTCTCTGTGGTGCCATTGAGTGGGTTCAAACTGCCAATATTTTGGTTAGTAGTCGAGTGAAAACCATTTGCACTACCCAGGGGCCTTTCTATTTTACATGGTAGATATTATTTCCTCTATTGTATGTATTAGAAAACCAAGGTTCAGATCAATTAGGGATATGTTTAAGGTCACACAGGTGGTACAAGGAATGACCAGTGTTCCAACTGACGTGAGTCATATTCTGCAATTGGTGCACTCTTCAGCTTTGCTTCTCCAGGAGAAAAAATCTGGCCTCTTTTTAGATGGACATACTTTACGACTTTTAGAGAGCCAATCCAAGATATTAAACTGTCTCTGGTTTGAGTATAAAGTGAGTGGGTTATTTCTACACTTTATCTCCTCTGTAGAAGTTTAAATAAGTCAATATAGATGCAGTCTTCCAAATACCCTTAAAGAAGAAGCAACATAAAATCAAGACAGCATATAATGTCAAACGGAGGTGCTCGATACATATTTTGAACACAGATGAGGCTCTCAGAATGGTTCAGCTTCTGGAGTTGTTAATTCATTTCCTGTTTCCAAATGTTCTGTTGTAAAGAGCCTATTCAGCTGAGATGCATTATCCTTTGATGTCAGATAATCCCCTGACCACTCACCTGTGCCCTCCCTACTATGCCTGTCCCTTTTGCCCATCTCCTGATGTATGGCGGTTTCCAATGGTTGCCTTCATCTTGCCAGATGTTCTGAGTTCTGCCACTGTGACAGTCAGCGGTCACAAGCAGGTGTCGAAGGGCTAAAACAAGTTAGCTCCAAATCTACTATTTAATTTTCAATGCCCAGAATCTGCTATTGATTCACATTGGAGCCTTTGAATCAGTTCTTTCTTTTCATTCTGCCTCAGTTTCCCAACTATCACAGTAAGGGAGTGGGGAATAACACTTGGGTTCTGAAGTGAGAATCAGCCTTATTTAGATTGCATTTTTTTTAAGGAACCCAAGCCCATGTTGATTATATCATTATCTTTATTATTATTATTTCACTTTGATTGACAGCAAAACCCTACTTCCTGGGTTGGGTTTTCATATCCTTCTGGGGGTTTCATTAACCAGTTGCTGTTACTTTTTCAGAACCTAGAGGAAGCAAGTTTCTTATCAGTATCATTTTCTACGTAGTTTTAAATGTCAGCACCTCTGTCTGAATATTTGAACCTATATAGGTTTGTGCTAGGTTCAAAAGTGCACTGTTCCCAATTAACTACTCATTTATACATTGAAGGTGTGAACTAAATCCAGTACCACTTTAGCACACTGGCCCTTTTTCTTCCCATGCCTATGGAAGACATTGCTGATCAATCAAAGTCACTTCCCCATCAAGCCCAGAGGCCACTTGGCTTCAAAAAATCCTTCTTGGTACTGGGCTCTAGCAATCCTGTGGAGTCAGCATGCAGGATGAAGTCAATGCGCTATCATGGAACAATGCTCCAGGTAACAAACACCAACAAAAGCGTGGATTTTTCTCTGCAGGGAGCACGTTGAAACCTTAGTGAAAAGCTATTCTGCAGTGCGGTGGTGAACCATGGGAAGGGCCCTAGGATTCTTGTAAGATCTATAAGGATGTAATAAAGTCTCATCTATGAAAAACATTTGTGAGGTAATGAAGTTTTGAATTCAAAATCCTACTGACAGAGGCAGGAATGGGGAATAATCTGCTTTTCCTGTGTAGCCAGCTTCTGATTATACTTCATGTGTGCCGGTTGCTCGGATTCATGTTCACTAAACACTGTTGGGACTCATATTCTTGTGTCTGGACCCAGGCAAAATTCTTTAGTCTCTAGGGATAGTTCTTTTCTTAGCTGGAACAGAAAGTCATGCTATGGAGATATGCATCTGATAGGGCACTCCTTTCCACAAACATCAGGGTAAACTTGTGGTAAGGTAACACATTTCTAATAACTTAAGTTTTAGAGTGCAAAGACATCGCATCCAGAAAGAATGGCCACATTCCTCCTGTTTATGTTTTCTTGGTGGGATTTTGTTTGTTTGTTATCAGTTTGTCTTGTTTGGGTCATCTTTTAATCTAACCGTGTGTGGTAATAAATTGAGGTGATACTTAATATTAATTTTGGAGGCAGAGTGACAAAATCGCTCCAAGCAGTCTAATCAAACAGGAGCTGCACTAGGGGGCACCCTCTTTCCGGAATCCTGGGATCGCTGCTGGCTTAGGGAGAGCTGTATATGCATAGAGCTAGCTGGACAATGCAATGGTTCGACTACCCCAGAAGGTCTTTAATCATTTCCCTGGGGGCCTTTGTTCTTCTCAAGGCTCTTTTGGTTACAAGAAACAGACATGCACTTAACTTGCTTCACATGAAGGAGGATTTATTGGAAGTTTGTGCATGGAAGAAGCTGAACAACCAGTTCCAGCCAGGGCAGGAGCTCAGCTGCACTACTACCCTCGCATCCCTGTCTCTCTCAATCATAGTGTTTCTGCCTCACTCTCCTCTCTCGTTATTAGCCAGCTTCCTCTGTGCATTCATAGTCATGCCCTCCTCATAAATCCAGAAGATACTTGACCCGTAATGGCCCCACCCCACAACTACCTGATAGCTGTATTAGCCCCAGGTAACTAACTCAGTGGTTTAGCTTCCCAGTTCACAATTACACAGAGTGGACTTGGGTGCAACTTATCTTTCCAAGCCAATCCATCAATCACAATGGTAACCACTTATCGTTGAGTTGACTCTGACTTAGGGTGACCACATGTGTGTCAGAGTAGAACTGTGCTCCACAGGATTTTCAGTGGATGAGTTTTCAGAAGTAGCTTGCCTGGCCTTTCTTCTGTGCCACTGGGTGGACTCAAACCTCAAAACCTTTTGGTTAGCAGCTGAGTGCCATTAACCTTTGCACCATCCAGGGTTAAAAAAAAAGGGTTACACAGACTGAAATCCAGGGATTAGCTGCCCTTGAGTCAGGATCCCACTGGTTTAATCAGTCATGGCTAGAGTTTGCAGAATCAGATCGTACCAATCGCAGCTACCTTCTGCAGATTCTTCACTATAAATGTCTTTTTGGCCCCTTGAAGGTATAAGAATACAATGACCAGTCATAGAATTAAAATCATAAGACTCCACTGGACTTCCTAGGAAATATCGTAACAGTGAAGTAGCCACTTCCAAAGCTGGCCCCAGAGATTTGCGAAGAGGAAATAGAAATTTTAACTATGACCTTTTAGCCCACATGAAATTTACATCCTCCATCACATTTTTTTTTTTTTTCTGGCTAAGGTATAATTTCAGAAGCACTCATTTTTCTGTAATTACTGCCAGTCTTATTTCAGTATTTAATGATCTAGGAGTGGTGTTTGTCACCCAAAAGTAAGGCAAAGCTACAAAGAAAGGACCTGTTGTATTCTGCTCTGTACTCTAAATCAAAAAATCATCAGAACGGATTGTAAGCTTGGAGGCTGAGGAAGCACAATCGGTATTGTGGACCTGCTTGTTATAAAGCTTATGATTTTCTTATCCTGACCTTTCCAACGATGAAACATGATGATGGCAGTAACCTGGGATCAGACCTGGGAGCTTTAAAGCAAAATCTATTTGTAGAAACATATTTCTGTGATAGGTAAGATCAGGCTGAGAGCCTCTTGGAGAAGGAGGAGATTTTCCACTCAATTGTTATTTTCTGTATGGCTTTTACCAAGTACAAATTGAGCCACAATTAGAGTCCATTTATTCAGCCCTTTTGGCTTCCTTCCAGCCACCTCAGGAATCTGAGCATGGACATTGACCAAAAACAGCCCAGCTGTGTGAAGATGAGGTAGGCAGCATTCAGAGCAGAGGCCTTGGAGACATGGATTGGGCAGGGTGTCTCAGG
This sequence comes from Loxodonta africana, assembly GCF_030014295.1. Lineage (NCBI taxonomy): Eukaryota > Metazoa > Chordata > Mammalia > Proboscidea > Elephantidae > Loxodonta > Loxodonta africana. The sequence goes on from NC_087349.1 coordinate 102,626,783, forward strand.
GACTGAGATCCTGCACTAGGTTGTGATTGTTCTGTCTCTATTTATATTCTTTGCCCTTGAAAAATTCACCTAACCTCTTTCCAGGTCTCAGTTTCCTCATCTGCAAAATGGGAATTAATTACCCTCAATGACCTCTAAGGGCCATTGTGAAATTTGCTTATTAATGGTGCTAAGAATGCTTGGAACTTATAAATATTTCCTAAGAAGAGCTGGTATCTTTCCTCTTGCTGTAAGACTGGAGGAAGTATGCAGCATCTCTTCTGTTCATCTGTAATTTAGTCAGCTTGTGTACATACTGCATTGCATTAAACGCTGAACTCTGATCCTAGTGTTTAAACATATTAAATACAAAATATGAGTAGTATAAATTGTATGAAACACTTTTGTCTCCTACTTGGAGGACTAACAAGATTTTGATGCAGGGTCACCACAAACATTATACAGACATTGCTAAGAGTAAGTGGAAGTCTTTTAGACAGTGGCTGGAAAATGGTCTTACAGCAAAGGCAGTAGAAGCCCATCACCGGGGGATTTATAAGTAGGCCAGGGAAAGTCAAAGGAACCAGCCTGCACTGGTCATGGGTGGGCAAAGACTACAGGCGTTTGCTTATTTTATTTGCACATTAACTTTTATAATACTGTCCCTCTAAAGAGCACAAAAAGGCTTTACAGATAACAGACCCCACATTTGAAACTCTTCATTCCCACAACAGCCTTGCAGGACTTTGCTGCCATAATTAATCAGAAAGAACATCCACCTATCTCTCCCTTTAGAAAAATAAAGCTTCAGGACAAGGTAGTTTTCCATTCGTGCTTTGGGAATAGAGGACACCACCACATGGTTTTTATTTCTGAGGTCTCCGTTCTTATTTCACGTGATGGATTTGTAAGGTAGGAGAATAATGTGGTAGGAGAACTACGTGGAAGCCACTGAAGATGGTTGTCATCTCAAGTTGTTAAATTGTAACACTAATGGTTTTCTGTATCCATGTATTTTTAACTGAAGGATTTTCCTTTCTTTCTTTTTCCAGAAGACGGTAATTAGCTGCTCTCCTTTGTTGTTGTGTTTATTAGTGACATGAGGTCTCTATATCTCTACAAGTGTATTTCTCCAAAGTTGCACTGGGTATGAATCACGCGACGGGTGAATGCTTATGTCCTACAAGAAATTCGAAGCTCTTTAATCCTTCTCTTTTTACATCATGTTTTCTGTTTGGTTCTGGCCTGTTTTTTTTTTTTTTCCTTCTACTATCCTAACCTGAGGCCTTTAATATATTCCTCTGGGGTGAAGCCCAAAAGAAAAGGAAACTCTGTTAAGACTGATGGAAACTGTTGACAAGGAAAGTTTGAACATGACTGTGTTTTGTTTCAGTTTTCAAAAACTGTAAGCTGACACAGAAAAACCTTAGCAGTTACACATATCGCCTGATCCCTCTGTCCTCTGGGAAGATTTATGGAATCCGCAGGGGCTAGGGCCGCATAACCCAGTTTGAGCTTAGAAGGCGCTAGTTCCTTCATGCCAAGTAAATTTTGGAAATGATCCTCCTTTGCTGACAGTACCCTCATTACCGATTGTGTAGAGTAATTTATCAGGCATTTCTTAAAATAAACCGTTCATTTATACTAATAGGACTTGGCAGGAAGAAAAAATTGGCAGGACTTGGAGTTCCTAGTGTAGGTTTTTTTTCTTCCTTTTTTTTTTTTATTTTCTTTCCTTTAAAAATTTTAAAAACACCAACATTGAAAAGTTTTCAACATTTTGAGGAAACAATTATCAGGGGCCAGCTTGAAGTTCATGGTAGAAGGATTGCATGATAAATCCTCAAAATGGAAGCAAGGGGACATTTCCTATGATGCAGTTCACCAAAGTGGGGGTGAGGGGAGGTGGGGAAAGTACCGTGTCAGTGATTTTATCGGCCTCCAATCCTCAGGCACCAGGTTCCTGTGTTGATGACTTTGTTACCTATTTTTGGTATCACACGGGCTCTTGAAGAGAGCACATTTCACTTTTTCTTCTCCACGTACAGTTATATGTTTCTCTTTAGTTATGCACGCCATGTATCAGTGTTGTTTATATATACTCGAGATAGTTATTCTCAAGGCTTTCTTATCATCTTCATATTCTTCATCTTGGGCCTTTGACACTAAATATCCATCTTGCATTCCCTTGAAATTAAAAGGACATCACCATTGCTGATAATCTTTCCTCCTGAATAAAATGATAACTGTGTAAATCATAATGTAAATTATAATAAAACGTAAGTAACAATTGAATCTACAGGCTCAAGAAAACTCATCAGCCCTCTGCTAGGCCTGGGGGTGAGGAAGGCCTGAGAGCCAGACTCTTACAAAATGCCCCAGAGCAGAGGACATACATAAAATATATGGATACATGTGCATACACCTCTCCCTGTTTCTCCCTCTCTCTCTCCTTCTATGTATATATAGAGAGAGAAGGACAGAGAGAAAAAATATGTTATGTATTTATTCCACATATGTATACATTTCCTGTATATATAGGGAAACTCTGGTGGCGTAGTGGTTAAGTGTTATGGCTCTTAACCAAGAGGTTGGCGGTTCGAATCCACTGGGTGCTCCTTGGAAACTCTATGTGGCAGTTCTACTCTGTCCTATAGGGTCGCTATGAGTCGGAATCGACTCGACGGTAGTGGGTTTATATGTAGAGAGAATATATATATATATATATTTATTTCCTATATATATTTCATATATATACAGAGAGAGATGTGTATCAAAAATATATATACACATATTTATTTCATACATATATATTATATATACAGTGACAGAAGAATATATATACGTATTTCACATATATATAGAGATGTGTATGTATGTATCTGCATGTATATATATGTATGACATATATATATTCTCTATATATTTTTCCTTTAAAAAAGTATATATATATACTTTTTTAATAATGGAGCTGTATATGTGTATACATATATACACATTTTTTAAAAACAGTGGGGTCATATAAATATATATTATTTTCTAATAATGGAAATGTATATGTGTATGTATATACATGAAGTTGTCCAGGATGTCATTTTACTTGAATCCAAATCAATGCCCATGGGAGCAGTGGTCAGGAAATCAAACAACTTGTTGCACTGGGAAAATCTTCTGCAAAAGACCTCTTTAAAGAATTGAAAAGCAAAGATGCCACTTTGAGGACTAAGGTGGGCCTGACTCAAGTCATGGTATTTTCAATAGCCTCACATGCATGTGAAAGCTGGACAACCAGTAAGGAAGACTGAAGAGGAATTCACACTTTTGAGCTGTGGGGTTGGCAAAGAATATTAGATACACCATGGGCTGCCAAAAGAACAGTCTGTCTTGGAAGAAATATAGCCCGTGTGCTTCTTGGAAGCGAGGATGACAAGGCTTCATCTCATATATTTTGGACATGTTATCAGGAGGGACCAGTCCCTGGAGAAGGACATCATGCTTGGTAAAGTAGAGGGTCAAAAGAGGAAGACTCTTCCATGAGATGGATTGGCACAGTGGCTACAACAATGGGCTCAAGCATAACAATGATTATGAGGATGATGCAGGACCAGGCAATGTTTTGTTCTGTTGTACATTGGGTCACTATGAGTCAGAAATGACTCAACGGTACCTACCAACAACAACATACATATTATATACACACATATATGTATTTTATATATATATTAAAAAAAACCAAACCCACTGCCGTAGAGTTGATTCCAACTCATAGTGACCCTATAGGACAGAGTAGAACTGCCCCATAGAGTTTCCAAGGAGCGTCTGGCAGATTTGAACTGCTGACCTCTTGGTTAGCAGCCGTAGCCACTACACGACCAGGGTTTCCATTATATATATATATATATATATATATATATACACACATTATTATTATTTTTAATAATGGAGCTGTATATGTTACAGCATGTACCAAGAGTGGGGCATGCCAATAGTTTGTGTGGCTTCAGACTAAAATGGAAAGAATAAATGTTGTTTTCTGAGAATGAATGGAATTCTTAAACAGTTCAGGGGTATTGGTGGTTGAATCAAACTAAAAAGGGTAATGTGAGCTACTAAGTGGAACTTAGAGTAATGGATTAGCAGATGTTTCCCTACCCCTGCATTTGCCACTCTCAGCTTCTCTGGCTGAATTTTTTTTTTAAATAATATTTTATTGTGTTTTCGGTGAAAGTTTACAAAGCAAATTAGGTTCCCATTTAACAATTTCTATGCATATTGTTCCCCCCACGTGTCTGTCAGTTTGTCGTACTGTGGGGGCTTGTGTGTTGCTGTGATACTGGAAGCTATGCCACCAGTATTCAGATACCTGTAGGGTGGCCTATGGAGGACAGGTTTCAGCTGAGCTTCCAGACTAAGACAGACTAGGAAGAAGGACCCAGCAGTCTACTTCTGAAAAGCATTAGCCAGTGAAAACCTAGGGTTGCTATGAATCGGAATTGACTCAACGGCACCTAACAACAACAAACAACATGCATATTGTTCAATGATGTTGTTGTTGTTAGGTGCCATCCAAACCCATGGTGATCCTATGTACAGCACAACAAAACACTGCCTGGTCCTGTACCATCCTCACAGTTGTTGCTCTGTTTGAGCCCACTGTTGCAGTTACTGTGTCAATCCATCTCATGGAGAGTCTTCCTCTTTTTCCCTGACCCTGTACTTTACCAAGCATGATGTCCCTCTCTAGGGACTGGTTCCTCCTGATAAAATGCCCAAAGTGTACAAGAGATGAAGTCTTCCATCCTTGATTCTAAGGAGTGCTCTGGCTGTACTTCTTCCAAGACAGATTTGTTCATTCTCCTGGCAGTTTATAATATATGCAATATTCTTCACCAACACCATAATTCAAAGGCATACCTTTTCTTCAGTTTTCCTTATTCATTGTCCAGCTTTCACATGCATATGAGGCAACTGAAAATATCATGACTTGGGTCAGGAACACCTTAGTCCTCAAAGTGACATCTTTGCTTTTCAACTCTTGAAAGAGGTCTTTTGCAGCAGATTTGCACAATGCAGTACGTCATTCGATTTCTTGACTGCTGCTTCCATGGGTGTTAATTGTGGATCCAAGTAAAATGAAACCCTTGACAACTTCAGTCTTTTTTAAGATTATCATGATGTTGCTTATTGGTCTAGTTGTGAGGATTTTTGTTTTCTTTATGTCGAGGTGCAATCCATACAGCAATCCAGGCTGTGGTCTTTGATCTTCGTCAATAAGTGCTTCAAGTCCTCTTCACTTTGAGCAAGCAAGGGTGTTTCATCTCCATGTCACAGGTTGTGAATGCGTCTTCCTACAATCCTTATGCTATGTTATGCTTCATGTAGTCCAGCTGCTCGGATTATTTGCTCAGCATACAGATTGAATAACTATGGTGAAAATACAACTCTGATGCACAGCTTTCCTGACTTTAAACCAAGCAGTATTCCCTTGATCTATTCAAACAACTGCCTCTTAGTCTAAGTACAGGTTCCTCTTGAGCACAATTAAGTGTTCTGGAATTCCCATTTATCATGGATTGAATTATGCCCCCCAAAAATGTGTGTATCAGTTTGGCTGGACCATGATTCCCAGTATTGTGTGATTTTCCTGTGTGTTGTAAATCCTGCCTCTATGATGTTAATGAGGGAGGATGGGCAGCAGCTGTGCTAGTGAGGCTGGACTCAGTCTATAAGATTAGATTATGTTTTAAGGCAATCTCTTGAGATATAAAAGGGAGAAGCAAGTGGGGTGGGGGGGTGGGAGGTAGACCTCCTACCACCCAGAAAGCAGTGCCTGGAGCACAGTGTGTCCTTTGGACCTGAGGTTCTTGCACTGAGATGCACCTAGACCAATGGAAGACTGATGACAAGGACCTTCCTCCAGAGCTGACAGAGAGAAAAAGCCTTCCTCTGGAGCCAACGCCCTGAATTTGGACTTCTAAACTTACTGGACTGTGAGAGAATAAACTTCTCTTTGATTTTTTTTTTTTTTGATAAAGCTATCCACTTGTGGTGTTTCTGTTACAGCAGCACTATATAACTAAGACACGCTTCTTCCCAATGTTATCCAAAATTTGTTATGATCCAAACAGCTGAATGCCTTTGCATAGTCAAAAAAGCACTGGTAAACATCTTTCTGGTATTGTCTGTTTTCAGCCAAAATCCATCCGATATCAGATGGATTGTTTCCCTTCCTCCTCTGAATCTGGCTTGAATTTCTGGCAGTTTCCTGTTGATGTACTACTTTATCCACTTTTGAATAATCCTCAGCAAACTTTTACTTGCACGTAATGTTAATGATATTGTTTCATAATTTCTACATTCTGTTGGATCACTTTTCGTTGAAATTGGCACAAATATGGATCTCTTCCCGTTGGTCAGCCAGGTAGCTGTCTTCCAAATTTCTTGACATAGATAAGCGAGCACTTCTAGCGCTGCGTCCATTTGTTGAAACATCTTAATTGGTATTCTGTCAATTCCTGGAGCCTTGGTTTTTACCAATGCTTTCTGGGCAACTTGGACTCCTTCTTTCAACACCTTTGTTTTTTGATCATATGCTACCTCCTGAAATAGTTGAACATCAACCAGTTCTTTTTAGTATAATGACTCTGTGTATTCCTTCCATCTTCTTTTGATGCTTTCTGGGTCGTTCAATATTTCCTCCATACCCACACCCAGTGCCGTCGATTTTCTCCATAGAATCCTTCAATATTGCAACTTGAGGCTTGAGTTTTTTCTTCGATTCTTTCACCTTGAGAAACGCTGGTGTGTTCTTCCCTTTTTGTTTTCTAACTCCAGGCCTTTGCACATTTCAGTATAACAGTTTACTTTGAAATCTTTTGTTTAGCACTTTTACTTCATCATTTCTTTAGCTCACTTAGCTACTCTATCTATATTCAAGGGCAAGTTTCAGAGTCTATTCTGATAATCATTTTGGTCTTTTCTTTCTTCCTTGTCTTTTTAATGACCTTTTGCTTTCTTCATGTGTGATGTCCTTGATGGCATCCCACAACTCTCACAACAATTCAGTCATCAATGTTCACTGCATCAAATCTATTCTTGAGATAGTCTCCAAATTCAGGTGGGATATACTCAAGGCCGAATTTTGGCTCTTATGGACTCATTTTAATTTTTTTCTGCTTTGACTTGAACTTGCATATTAACAAGTGATGGTCTGTTCCAAGTCGGCTCCTGGCCTTGTTCTTACTGATGATATTGAGTTTTTGCAAT